>NW_023494784.1:33610984-34168484 GCF_904425465.1 Colossoma macropomum | reverse complement strand
GGCACACCAACTGTTTACAGGGCATTATTTTAATCATCGACACTAGAGGGCGGTATAAGCGCCTGTTTTATATAGGCTAAAGCTACTCTGGTTTAGACTGCAACAATTTGTTTCTGTATTCTGTGTTACCTTTCAGCTAAAAATCAAGTGCTTTTTGAGCTGAATCTGGTGTATCAGGGCAGGAAAATATGAACCTTTGTAGTGCAGGTGGACTACAGGATTCCTGAACAACCTTCAGGGTCCTTCCCTGCTTACACATCAGCTTTATACCTCTATGCATGCTACACTGTTAGAATAAAGGTACAGTGCAGGCACGTTTTTCATTCATCAAGGTACAAACAGTGCAAATGCATCCTAAAAGGTACAACAGTGGTTTTAAGGTCCAATTGTGAACCTTAAATACGTTTTTCCAGATGAAAAGTACATATTTGTACCTTTTCATAACCTAATGTTTTAAAACAGAACAATAAAATAAAAAGCCTGGAGATGAGACGGGCTGTGTGGAGTCGATACAAATTAGATAATATAATTTCAGTGGATTATGGAACAATTATGTTCCCTCACTAAAGGTACTGAGATGTACCCTTGAGGGTGCCACCCCAATGAGAAGAAGGGTACTGCCCCGTGACAGTTTCATACCTTTATTTTTGAGAGTGTAAGATATAGGATTTTTATGAATTATTTTATTTAACTGAGTTGACAAATTCTTAATTTTAAACTTCTACCAAAAATGTTACTTCCTATTTTGTCCATTCATTATTATTGCCATTCCAGTCTACCTTTCTACATATGCAAGAACTAATGTCAATATTTTTAACAAACAATTTCAACAGTATGCAAGCCAATTTTTTTTTCTTTTTTATACAAAAAGTTTATTTTCACATTCTTGTCTCATTCTATTCTTGTGCATATTTTAGTTATGTTTTTTTAACTACATTTTGTACTGATTTACTTCTGTGGCACATGATGATGGTTTTCACATTTTGTGAAATAGCAAGCTTGCTTCTTTACTTTTTTTGTGCCAATCATTTTCTGAGACAGAAGAGATTTTTTCACCAAACTGGCAGAAGGTTCTCTGGTCTGTGGTTCTGACTAAAAGCAGTCGCCAAAGGCCTCCTACAATGGTTGTGTGGTGTGGACAGAAATCTGCCTAGCCTGGAAGCAGGGGTGGTTTTTTTTCCAGGAAGAGCCACCTCTTTCCCCTGGTTTCTGTCCATACCACAAAGGAACAGTAAGCAGAGGTCTTCACAGTGTTCCCATAACAGCCCGTTTTCTCCAAACGAGAAAAAAAAAGATATGTGTCCCAGTTCTATCTTGAAGGAACATAGTAGATGTGATTGAAATGTGAGTAAAGCCCAGAAAAAGGATGTATTTAAGCAGTATTCGGAGCCAAGGGATGCAATAAAAGATGTGTGTAGCACTGAGCCATATTTCAATTTTATGAAGGAGGATGATGAGGGAGTGAATGTTGATTTCTTCATCTTTATTATAGTCTCACCCATCAGTTTCTTGTGGCTGGTGAAATCTGATCAGGAACACAATTCAAACACCATAAATAGAAAATTTGCACAATTTTTATAAACTATGTATTTGCAGATGCCTAAATCACTGAGGTGCTCTATTCCTATGTAACTAATATCAGAAGATCTGGATGTATCCAAGTCAGATCTACAATAACAGATTGTACTCCATTGGTTTTTCTGTATAATTCATTAGCTTTGGCTCTCTTTACCCCATTCATCAATGGTCAAGACCCCTACATGGAATAAACAAATCCCACACTTAGCCCTTCACTGTGCCTACAGCACTGAACTGAAGATATGCTTTTCTGGATCTTTCTGGACTTTTTTTTGCAAGACAAGATTGCTGATTTGATGTACCATGAAGACAGTAGGCTGGATTACTCACAATAAGAAAACTAACTCTTTCCACATACAATCTTAACAATCCAATTCAACCCACAATGGCCTGCATTGACGCTTATTTGTTTTAAGGTATACAAACATACCAGTGCATAACGTTCTAAATTGAATTTTGTATTTATCTCATCAAATAAGCAACTCTATGCAAAGCTCCAACATGTCCTGACCATATCTAAATATGCAGGTACATATTTGAGGTCTCGAAGATTTACCTGCCTAATCGGGCACAGATATGTTACATCCACTTTGCCTAGCAGTAGCAGGAACTGTTTACTCTTATCACATGGCCTTTTACTTTCTCCTGCAGTTGTGCATAAAAAGTAACCTAATTCCATGAAAAAAGGCAACTATCAAACATATTTCTGCGGAATACTTTATTTATTTATTTACATCAACTCATTTACCATGACTCATGGCTTTAAATAGCCTAGATACATGGTAAAACTATGCTGAATGATTTCACCATGCATCTTAAACATGGTAAAACAGTGAGCAGGGTAGAAAACCTAGAAGTGTTGAGTAATAGGAGTAAAAGATTGTCTCATTGTAATATGTGAGGTAGCACTGAGGCTATGTGTGCAACTAAAACTAAAATAAGCAACATGGAATCAGTTTCTTCAAAACATTGCATTTGCTTCACACATGCTAATCAGTTTCCACATGTTCCTAACAAGCCTGGTTAAGTTTCCTGTTCAAGATTGCTTACATATATACACTGACTGGCCATAACAAGAAGTACTCCTCCTTTTATCTACACTCTTTGTCCATTTTATCAACTGCACTTACAATATAGGTGCACATTGTAGTTCTACAATTAAAGATGACCCTGATGTGGTGGTGGTGTGTTAGTGTGTGTTGTGCTGGTATGAGTGGATCAGATACAGCAGTGCTGCTGGAGTTTTTAAACACCTCAGTGTCACTGCTGGACTGAGAATACGTATATATATATATATATATATATATATATATATATATATATATATATATATATATATATATATATATATATATACACACACATATATATATAGTGGGGCAGTATACAGTATGCAGTATGCAGTGTGAGGTTAAGCTCTCAGGGCAAGAACTATTTACATGCATAATTTCTCCCCTAATACTTAGTTATGCAACCCCCTGTATTAATGACCACACCCATCATGGCAGGTATGGATTACACCAGCCTTTGGAGATGGTCCAATTTAGCCCACTCTTCCACAAACGTTGTGCTTCCCACACTCTAGGATGACAACTGTAGGGTGTTTGTAAGTGACTGGTTCAACAGATATGAACACTGGAACAATCTGACTGACCAACAAAATCACCAGAGCTCAGTCTTAATTTTTCTTAATAGGCACCCAGGCACAAAACTCTGGCTGAAATGTGCACCCAGTTCATGGAAGAGTGGGCTCAAGATATTGTGTCCAGAGCAGTTTAGGCCCACCCAATCACACTGAAATTATGAGGAGTTTTTCAGCCCAGACTGCTTTTTGAACAAGGCACAATACAGGACAGCCAATCAGAACAGAGATCACTAACATGTATTAGTCTTAAAGGCACAAAACCAGCCTCTTTAAAGGATGAAGAAAATCATATGGACAAAGAAAAGTTGGAAAATAGTCATGTAAAAATAAAGTATGGTACATTTTGCTACACACAGACATCAGAAGTGGACCTCAGCGGGGAAATAAAATACAACAAAATGTAGGATATGGGCCCTTTAAGGCATTGGGACTTGTAACAAAGTATTAGTAAAGAAATGATTTTTGGTATGCTGGGCTTATTATAGCTACTGTATGGCTTGTGTTTTCTTTTTGCATTCCTTCCAAACAAGAAACATTTTGGTTCTGCTTGCTACAGCCATAAAAACAAACTTTAAAAAGTGAGCTAACTTTGTACATGATAAACAGATCCTTAACTGCTTTCAATGTAGTACAGCTCTGTCTGGGTGAAGCATTGAGGTGTCAAGAGTGTTTGTGTCTTCCTGAGATTCAGAAGTTGGCGTGGTGTAACTGGGCGATGAGACGGAGAGCCTCTCGCTGGTATGGGCGCACGACTGTTCTGCTGCTCACCTCCTGCCACTGAAACTGTTCAGAGCAGCTGCCCATCTGAGGAGAGAGCATGGCATTAGATGAGTGTGCTGCCTCATTCATGTATGTCATACATATGTCTTAACAACATAACTTACATTTTAGTCTCATTGTGCTTGCAAAGTAATTCATAGTAGTTGCTGAATAATATGCCTTAAGATTAGTAACTGAATAAAAGCCTGCACTGAAAGGGTTAACTGAATCTGAGTTTTAAAAGTTCTATCATAGACCATCATCATTAATATAATTTTATTATACATGATAACATTTACATTATATTATTATGTACACTGACCGACCAGTTGGTTAAAACCACCTTGTTTCTACACTCATTGTCCATTTTATCGGCTCTGCTTACCATATAGGAGCACTTATCTAATGCCATGCTCTCTCTGTCTCATCACCCAGTTACACCACGTTCTACAATTATAGACTGTAGTCCATCTGTTTCTCTGCCTACTTTGTTAGCCCTAGCATACTTTGTTAAGGGGGCTAACAAAGTAGGCAGATAAACAGATGGAACTGTAGAACTGCACCTATGTAGTAAGAGGAGCTGATAATATGGACAATGAGTGTAGATACAAGAAGGAGGTTTTAATGTTATGGCTGATCAGTGAATTGTCACTGTCAAAAAAACAAAAACAAAAAACAACAACAAAAACAAAAGTATCTCAATTTCTAAGACTTACATTAAAAGTAAAGAAAGTTTTTACCTTCTTCTGTAAACATGCCATTTTGCAGATTGCAATTTTATTTGAACAGCGACAGTATGGTAATATACATTATACTCATGAATATACTTATGAATATATGAAGAAATGGTCATACTGCTATTTCTGTATGAGGCTTTAGCGGCACTGAAAGGTCTGATGGCATACAGATTGTTAAATTCAAACATCTGAGAAATTATTTCTTGTATGAATCAGCACTTATACTTGAGATCTTGACATTTACTATAAAATCTCGCTGAAGCAATTCAGTCCACTCTACTCGAGACGGAGAGACAGGACAGCTGAAGGGAAGAAAAAACTTCCTACCTCACAGCCATCACCCATCAGCAGGCTCCGCCGGTCGAAATGAACTGTTATTACAGTGCTTTCCACCCAGGCATTATCAGTGTTACGGCTATCATCTACATAACCCTTATAGACCTGGAAGAGAGCAGAGCACCAAAATTCCCTCTAAATGTTCCCCAAATCATGTAAAACTTAAACCTCTGTGTCTTTACAACATGTCTGTAGTCAGTGAATGGTGTGAAAACATTTGTTTATTGGCTTCTAGGCAACTAATATGTGAAAAGAAGTGTAGCTAGATTCAGTAATGACTGCAACTTTGATGCCTGAATGGCTAACACAGGTGGTATATCTGACATTCACCTCTGTAATGTCATCCAGTTATGCTCTGTAAAATAAAGGTCCCAACAAGGGTTCTTTGCACGATGAATAGAAAAATCACTTCTGGTTCTCGACAGAACCTTTGGGTGGTTCTTTAGAGAACATTTGTAAATAAATTGTGAGGAACCTTTTCAAGGTTTTAAGAACCTCTACATAGTGCAAAGGTTCTAGGAAGAATCCTTTACACTGTGTGGAGGCTCTTTAAAGCTTTAAAAGATTCTTCACACATCTGCATTTCTTTTTCAAACATGGCTCTTCAGGGAACCAAAAGTGTTTCTTTTGTGTCTTCGCTCAAATAAACCTTTGAGGCACCTTTATTTTTAGGAGTGTAGGTTATCTAGTGTGTACTTAGGAGTGTAGCTTTTCTCATTTCCAGGTGTAGACATGAATATACTGGTTCATCCTTTAACATTCACCTCTTTGACACCAGTCCCTGACTCTATTTTGGCTTTGATTTTCTGGTAAAGCTTCTTCCCTAGTGCCGTTTCCAGCCTCTTGGGTAAAGGCGCTCCAGGCTGGGCAGAACCCTTGAGATGAGGGTGTAAAGCAGACACAGTTATATCTGGTACAACTTTTGTCAGTGAAATCAGTTGCACAGAGAAAAAGCTCAGATAAACTCAAATAAATCATCAACTGACCACATATTACATTCTCTTAGATCCCATAAAGCACTGTATAATCTTTTGCTAAGGTTCAGTGCTCCTCAGAGAACTCAAACACTCAAACACAAAATTTAATGTCGCATTAAAGTACTATAAAATTGAGCATGTTGATAAAAGTAGTTTCTAAAATCATAAATCAGAATCAGAAATCATTAACCATGAACAAAACAACAGCGCTTTACTCTGGAGGGCTCTCACCCCAGGGAATGACCAGCATCCTGCTGTCTCCTCCCAAACAGCCAAGAACTCCAACACAGAGCCTTCAGATCTAGAGAAAAAAGACAAATAAATAAATAAAAATCAGTCCTTCATTACAACCCACATACTTCACAATCTTTACTCCAAAACTCTTTCTAGTGAGATGACCTCTCTAGTGAGATGAACTCAGTATGACTCATATCACTAATCTGCTCACGTTGTAGTCATAATCTTATCATCATCTCATCAATGTTACAGTGATGGCAGTCGACAGAATCAGCCATAAATATCAATCAGATGATATGTCGTTTATGATTTTAGACTACATTTAATAATAATAGACTCACAGCAAGTAGGACATTTGATTTTAATGCTTCTATATCTAGTACCTTGTGATAACTGGGTCTAGAATGTGATTAGGGCCAAGACTTTTTAGAGCTCCTCTTCCCTTTATTCCTGTTCGCCCTGCAGGGTTCCTGAAAATTCAGATTTATTTTTAACACTGGGATTAAGTCAACAGACACCAAAGGAACAACATGGATAAATAAATAAGTTCAGAGGCTGGTAAATTATTTAAAATGCATTGTTTACCTGTGGCTGTCCAAGGCTGAACTGTCTGAACTGTTTGAAAAAACATATACATGAACATATTTGTCAAGATTAAATGGCAATGACAGTTACATCCTAATTTAAACATGGATGAAGGCCACTAAGGACATACTCTGGGGTTTCTTGCTGATTGTAAATTGGAGGATAGTAAGGGGTGAAGTCCACCTACAACAGAACAGACTTTCTGATTACTCCAAAAATGCATAAATAGCACAATCTTTTATAAACCACCAAGTTTTGGTAATTTCTAATAAATACAGTCTAGATTGGGTACCTCCCAAGGCACTTTCTCCTCAGGCACAGGGAAGCGTTTAACAGTACTGCCAGGATAGTGGTGCTGGCGGGCATAGAAGTGATGAGTCTTCTCCTCCTCTGGTTCCTGCCCACTAGATTCTGTAGGGTCACTCCCTGTGCCCTTTACTGTACAGGCTGAAAACGAAAGGCTCTGTAAGTCTGAACTGTTTCTGCTGAAAGCAAGAGACTCAACTACCCCTCTACTCAAACAAAGCTGGAGAGTATCCTTTGATAAGGGTGCAGTTTGCTCATGTCAGAAATGCCTTCTCTTTTCTTGATACCAGTGATGAAGCTTGGCACATCTGTTGGTTTAATGGGACTGACTAACCAGGAGGGACTTTAAGCATTCTGATAATCATGCAGATCAGAGAAATGGAAGAATGTGCAGAATGAAAAACAGTATATTTTGTCTGCAGAGAAGAAGTAAAACCATCAGACTCACCCATTATAGGTGCCTCCTGTTTAGATGTGTAGCCCTGAGACTGAAGAGTGTCCATAATCCACTGTAGAGCTTTAGTGGACTGTGAGACCTAACACAAAATGACACAGCTTTTATCAGACTCTCATACTTAGAAGTTCAAGATTTAGCTAACCTAAGGGGCTGGGGCGACATTTTTTCATCTTCTTTATGACTTTATGCTATACTACTTAACCAGGAGTTACCAAGCCGTCCCTTCTGTAACACATCTAATTCAACCTGTCATTTAAATGAAAAGCAGAAACTAAAACAAACTATGCTGGAGTTGACAAGCCCCAAATAGATTCAATGATGCTGATCATGGACCTGTTCCTCCAGCCGGGCCAGCCTTTTCGCCATGACACCAGAACCTCTGTCATGTTCTCGCTCCAGCAGTTCTGACATGGTTTCAACCCTGAAAAACAACAAGTTTTATAATAATAAACTTTGTTTGCTTATAAACTATAATTCTGTTTGGAGGCTCTTGCCATATGAACATTTCTTTTTTCATTTTTTTGCAATATTAATTTGTTCAATGTGGTTTTAAATATTACAAAATATTCACCGAAAGGTGAAAAAATTTTAGATTCAATAATGTCAGATTTTTTAAAGTTATCTGCTCTGGTATCTGCCATGTTATGCAGCTTTTCCCTCATTTTAGAATCTTCGGCAACTCTGTTCATCATTCTAAATATATCTAAAATTTCTTAATTGTCATTTACAGCTTCTTAGAGTTCAACTAATCAATTTATTACAATATGGTGTGGTAGCGAGGTTTGGTTCACTCAAAAGTGCCTCATCATATGGATATCATTCTATAACATTATGGTAAGTCATATGGTATGTCATGGAATATGGCAGGAATCTTACTTTTCTGCTGTGTCCTGGATGCGATGCTCCACACTCTGGCTCTTGTCTTGCCTCAGAGATGACAGATAATTGTCCTTCATGAATGACTCCCATGATAACAGCTCTTCTTCCTTTGACTGAGTCAGCTCCTGCCCTGGACACAATGAAACAGCGTTTAGCTTTACCGAAACTTCACTTAAACCCAGATCATAAAGAGATGCTAAGAAATGGTGGAAAGTGTTTCTGAGAGACATATAATGCCAGACGCATGCTATCCTGATCATCTGGTGGTGCTGTTTTTGTTTCATTCCTGAAGCTGAAAAGGTTTTGGATTCACAGTTTGAACTCAAAACTATTAACAGTTAGACTACGCTAGCTCAAACAGATAAGAAACTTTTTCTGATTTACTGTAACGTTATTTAAAAATCATTTTAATATGATGTCTAATGATAAATAACATTACAGAACAATGTTAAGATCAGTTAGCTAACTAGTTGACCTCTAGCCATAGGATGCCTCTCTATGGTACACACTTTTGTTCAATAACAAGAGCATAATAATAGCCTCCTCTGGTTCTTCTCCACCTACACGCCACAGTATCAATGCATTTGTACACATGCCAATCTTTGTAAAGTTTCATTAAAGGCCTAGTGCAGGCGCATCTAGCATCTCATGTTGCTGTGACTAGCTCCAGCTTTAGCATCAGCTCATTTGAAGGGGAGCTTGCATCACTAAATCCTCCTCCTTATTAGACATGAAAGCACTTAGAGCTCCCGAGTGGCAGAACCGTCTAAGTGGTGGCCCTATCATCAGGCAATCGCATGTTCAATCCCTGCTGATGCTACACCAATCCCTATGCGAGGAGTCCAAGAGAGCACGATTGGCCTCACTTTCTGGGTGGGTAGGATGCCCTCCTCCCCATCACTCAATGCGATGCTAGTCAGAGGAGGCGTCTGTTAGCTGACATATCACATTTGGCAGCTGGCGCTTTCCTCCAAGTGCGCTTGGCTGTCCAATGAGCGTGAGCAGCAGTTCAAAAAGATGTGGTGGTGCTTCACAGGTCTCGGAGGAAGCCTGTGCTAGCCTTAGCCCTACTAGCACTGGTGGTATTGTGTGACCGGGGGAGTCCTAACTAGTGGATGGAATTTGATATGACTAAATTGGCGAAACAACTGGGGAAAAAAAACAAAACACATGAAAGCACTTTATATAGTATAAAATAATAATAAAACCACTTTAATGTCAATTAAGTTGAATGTTTCCAGTATCCACTGTTCACTAAAGCAGTAAGCCATGAGAGGCCATGGGTTACTGCGATTTTATCACAGGGAAGGGTGTTCTTTGGCATAACGCGAAGCAGAGTGCCTAAAACTCCCTTCCCCGTGATAAAATACCATAACCCACTGCCCCTTTAATAAATATATTAAAAAACACAATGTTTTAGATAATTATTTAAGTTACTATTAATAGTAATCAGCATAAACAAGTATTCCGCAAAGAAACGTAGTTCCTTTAGAGTATGGTATCATTGCTAAGCAACCATGGACTGCTGAAAGAGTGTTTGGTCACCAATCACTGTAAACTGCAGACATTTCATGATTTTTAAAAACGTTTTTCGTATAACAGTGAACACATACAACACAGCACTGTTTAATGCAAATACTTTTAGTTTCAGTACTTTTTGGTCACCAAATTACTACCGCAAGTCTCCTGCCAGTCTGACCACGCCACTTTTCTCACGCTGGGGCTGAATCTCAAATGGCTCCCTGCTCCCTACATAGTGCACTGTGTAGTAATTTGAATACTGAACCTGCACCCGAACAATGCAAAATATCACTAAAAACGGTCATTTGGGATTCATCCACATTCATACTCGACAAGCAGTGCACTCCTTGACAGCAGAGCCTAGAATTTCTAAACTTAATGTTACACAGCACATGATTTAGCTAGTGAGCATGGAGCCGTTTGGGATTCAGCCTGGGTTTGATGTTAGTTCTGACTGAAACACGAACATTTGAAGTGTGTAAGCCATTCAGGTGACATTCCTTAGACTTTTATATTGCCGTTTTTCAGTGAATTATATCGTGAGTACTTTAATTCAAGCCTGTGATATTAATGTTGGAGTTGTTTAGCATGTTTGCTATCTTTTAGCCTGTTGGCTAGCTGGCCAGCCTAGTTCTAGTTAAGAACATAAGTTTTCAGCCCCTCAGTTTAAACAAAAATGGGTTCTTACTTCATCAATATACTCGGTGGTCCATGCGAGCAGCATGGGAGTCAAAGATTATTCATTAACAGCTTAAAAGTCTTTTTTTTCTTGCCCTGGTGTGGTAATACACAATTCAGTTGTTGTGAAGCATGAATAGGTGTGTGTATGTCGTGGATTTTACAACAGCTTCGAATGCAGCTCAACCAATCAGATTTTAGGACCGGAACTGTCCGTTTTGTAATTGAAATTAGCCTATATGCATATTTTGTCAGTTCTCAAATATATATGTCTATGCTTAATATCTTGTAAAGCCAGTTTATTTTTGAATAAAAAAAATCAAATTTACTCCTCTGTGAGCATTTCAGTCTGTTAGTGCAAGTGTTATGGATGCTACCAGACAGTCTGTACTGAATGTTTGACAAATATAGTAACAAATACAAAAGGAGGTGGGACATTGGGAATTTTGCAACAATTATGTAACAATTGCCAAAGTAAGGCATCAAAGTCAACTAAAAGAAGATTAGTCTACATAATTTAATGAACAACAAAAACTATTTTAGGTGCTTGCTACCTAAATCTGTGGAACCTTTGTTAGTCTTTCAGTGACACTTGCTTACTGAAGTGCCTGTGTTTGTCAGTGGGTCGTCGCAGGAACACATGTGTGATTAACAGGTACAGATGGCTCAGGAGGATGAAGGGCGGAGGCAGAGCAGGACGGCTGTGGTATTCCTTTATCAGCTCATAACGCTGAAACTTCCAGATCGTGTCTGTATTATCCTGCACCTCTGTGAATGTGTAGCTATAGAACACAAGGACAGAGCAGTTAGTTGACACACATTAGATAAAGCTCTTGATGTATGGAAGTGTATGGAACATAAGGTCTCCAAAAAAACAGGAATTGTGAGGAAATTAAGAAATCACAAAATATTTTAATTAAATTCTAAAAGTGTATTTGAATCAAACTATTTTATGTAATTTTTCTGGTATTTTTACATATGTTAAAAGGCACATATTCTGGATTTTTTTGTCCCCTGAGGACTTATGAGGACTTATGATAACTGCATGATTTTATGTACCAAAATCAATCATTTTTAAATTTGAATGAACAATTTCAAACCTCTCTTTATCCATTCAAATTAATCAGGCTGTTTTTTTCTGTGTCTTTAAGATTAGTATAGATAAAAGTTCTCTAAGACTGCATTTAAAAGGCAGTTTGGCCTGAAACACTCCTTATAACTTTTCTGTGATTGGGTGGGGCTAAATTGATGTAGGCTGAATATTTGTGAGTTAGTACTGTCCTGAAATACATAATACACATACTTTGTTGACTCTTTTAGTATGCTTGGGGAAGAGGACTTGCAGTAACTTGTGTAGCTATGCAGGGGGCTGACTGTCATACTCAAAGGGTGAGAAGAGTGACCCTTAGCTGTACTTACACTCATTCTGGACTCTCAGCCATAGACAGCTTATGGCAAGAAATGTCATGTGTAGAGTACTCTTTTAATTCTGGTACTTTCCAAAAATGCTGACTACTCACAATGAGCCCAGACTGTGAAGGTGTAGTACTCACTTGAAGATGGCAATAAGGAGGTTGAGAAGCAATATGTTGGCAAACAGCAGGTAAACACACAGCATGATGATGGTCAGCCACTCTGGGAAGACTGGAACGTTATCGTCATTCAGCACTGGACACTTGGGCTTCAGAGGATCTGTGCCATTTACACTACAACTGTCCATGGTAAACTGAGTATCTGGAGCACATAAAAGAGATCAAGCATCAGTGTTGAATCCTTCAGACTTATGCAAAACATATTCTGCTGAGAAGCATATTGTAAATATTTAGTCCACTGAGTGTCCATTATTTCTGTGATGGAGCTCTAAGAGGGCATTATCAACCCCCACCAGGATTAGACCATCTGTCCAGAAAGTTGCTAGACAGTGAGCACAAGCCTTAGGGATTATTCTGAATAAAATGATGGACTGATTTGTATTCCTTGTGACTTATGTATCAATTCTAGATTAAAAAATAGCAAAATATTACACAGTCGTACACAAAAGTTTGCGCACTCCTGGTCACATTACACGTTTTGTTGATTTTCTAAGTAAAAATAATTGAATACATCCTCTAGAGAGAACACACTTCTGCACATTTTAATGCATAATTACAGTTTATTTGCAGAATTATACATATTGGAAAAAGAAATAAATCATAAAATGTGGCTGTTCAAAAATAATGGCACACACTACATTTTATATTTTTCAAAATATGTTACAATATGTTACTCTACAATTTGTAGAAAAATGCTGTATTTAATTGTGTTCTCTGTAGAGAATGTGTTATTTATTTGTGTTACTTGTGTGTTACTTATTTGCACTTAGAAAAAAATTAACAAAACATGTAATTTGACCAGAGGTGTTCAAACTTTTGCATACACTGCATATAATGACTTTCGATAGAACACGGAATTGTAGCCATTTACTACAATTTGTAAACATCAGAATTTAATTCAATACGAGACAGTTTGATATTTTTGATAACGCAAAAATATAGGAAGTTCTTAAAATATAACATAAGTTCATATGCTAGTATTTCTATTTTTAGGTGAAACAAACACTGTGCTTTATAGCGACCTGATCTACCACTCCACAAGATAACATGCTAATCACAATACAACAATAGATACAATACATTATACTGTGATACAATTCAATACAATGTGCTACACTGTGTTGTAACAGCTCTAGCATTTCTGCATTAACATTCCTCTGTATTCCCTGTTTTTTAATTGTTTGCTGTCAAGTTTTCTTTTTCTGTTAGCAAAAAAGAATCTTGTAGGTCATTTGCCAAGACTGCACTAGGAAAGGCATTTGAATAACAGTCATTTTAAAAAAATCAGTATGCAGTTGTCAGGTGTAATACCCGCCATCGCCACCAGAGGTCAGCCTCACCTGAATACTGACGTACTGCCTAGTTTCACCCTGACCCCTCTCACCTGCAGCTCATTTACCTACCTATTTAAGGACCTTCAGTAACTCTGGCTCACTGCGAAGTATCTGCAAACCAAGCCTTGTTCCTGCTAGACTGTTGATGATTTTTGGATTACATTGACCCTTTTCTGAACTTTTGGACTCTGCTTTTGATCTCCCCTTTTGGTACTTCTGCTATTTTGTGAACTTTTCTGGTTTTTGACTGTTTTGGCTTTGATTCTGGCTTTGTGTGTTTGAGTACGGGTATCATGGATTCCAATCCACCTAGAGAGTCTTCCTTACAGCAGTATATACTAGGGCAGCTCTGACACTGTTCCTGATTGCAGCTGTGCAGCCTCTTCAATTCAGTTCAATGTTATTTCTATAGTGCTTTTTGTAACAGATGAGCAAGCCTAAGATGACAGTGTTAGAATAAACTTAGGAACAAAGACAAGGAGCCCATCTTCTGCTGCGCCACACCTGAGAGTGGAATACCTCGTCTTCATATTCATATGCTCTGATGACAGTTTAATTCTTAGCTTGCAAACTCTTTGTTTCATTTTACTCACTGTCTATACTAGCTGGTATGTTCCCAAATATGATGAGGTAGGGCTCATACACAGCTCCACGAAAGATCCAGTTGAGACGCTCCTCATTCTGAATGAGGATCCCCTGTTTGGCCACTCCATAGGCCACCACCCAGATACTGAGCAGGAACATAAAGAAGAACAGATCCATCATCTAGAAAGAGAGAGAGATAAAAAGGAAGAGTAAGAAAAGTAAAGTTAGTCGAGCATGTATTTCAATGAGTGCTATCTTTTTGGAATGTATAGAATAATAATACATACGCAACTGAACATACATACATAATAAATACAAAAGTAATAGTACATAACTGTTGACAGTACATTAATAAGCATCATCTACAAAAGTTAGGTTAGGTATGCATGATGAAATCATGATCAAGTCAAAATCATAAGTTTTGGCAGATAATTGCTTTAAAAAAGCCTTTCAGCCTTAGATAATGTTCAGATTTGATCAATATTTCAAAGCAATATTTATTGTACTCCAGAAAAGCAGAATGTTTGAGCTACACTGGATTACTGTGCTAAAATGTCTGCGTTTTATTCATTGGCCTACATTTGTAAATGTGCAGTGAGATTTCTATAAATATACAGTCATATGCAAACGTTTGAACATTCCTGATCAGATTACACGTTTTGTTGATTTACTAAGACAAAATAAGTTAACACATCCTCTACTGGAAACAAATCTAAATGTAGCATTTTTATACAAATTTTATTGCACAATTTCTATTTATAGGAAATAGCTGAACATATTGGAAAGAACAAAACATAAAATAAAAAAGTGCCATAACTTTTTTACAGGCTATATTATACGTGTTATTTCTTTTTCTAATATGTTCAATTCAGCAAATAAACAGTAACTGTGCATTAAAAGGTGCAGAACTGTGTTCTCTGCAAAGAATGTGTTATTTTGTTATTTTAAATTAGGAAATCAACAAAACATGTACAAACCCAATTCCAAAAAGGCTGGGACTGTAGGTAAAATTCAAATAAAACAGAAAACACTGATTAGTAAATTAACTTTGACCTTTATTTAAATGAAAACAGTATAAAGATATTTAACGTTTTACCTTTTGACCCTCAGAACTTCTATTCTGAAACTGCTGCCTGTACATTCCAAAATAGGTGGGACAGGGACATTTAAAGCTAGGAATGTTGTGAAATGATCCTAGAAACATCTTAAACATGTGACGCCGACTTCTCTGGGCTAAAGCTCATCTCAGGTGGAATGAGGCAAGGGGAAACATATATTGTGGTCTGCTGAGTCTACCTTTCAAGATGTTTATGTAAATTACTGACATCATGTTCACCAGGCAAAAGAGGAAAAAGACCATCCTGACTATTACCAGTGTAAAGTTCAAAAGCCACTGTCTGTCATGTTATGGGGGTGTGTTAGTACCAAGTGCATGGGTAACTTGCACGTCTGTGAAGACACTGTTAATGCTGAGGGGTACATACGCATTTGGGAGCAACATATACTGCCATCTAGACAACGTCTTTTTCAGGGACGTCCCCGCTTGTGTCAGCAAGACAATGCCAAGCTCATTCTGCAAGTATTACAACAGCATGGCTTTTTTTAGTAAGAGAGCGCAGATGCTAGATTGGCCTGCCTGCAGTCCAGACCTATCTCCCACTGAAAACATGTGGCGCACTATAAAGCGCAACATACAACAATGGAGACCCAAGACTGTTAAAAACCTTAAGCATTATCAAGCAAGAATGGGGAAAAATACACTTTCACATCTACAACAATTTGTGTCCTCAGTTCCCAAATGATTACTGAGGGTTGTTGAAAGGAAAAGTGATGTAACACAGTGGTAAACATGCACACTCCTTTCTCAACTTTTTGGAACAAGTTGTAGGCATCAAATTCAGAATAAGCATATATATATAAAAAAAATAAAATTAACTTGTTGATACAGTAAATATTGTCTTTTTGTCTGTTTTCAACTGAATACAGGTCAAAAAGGATTTGCAAATCAGTGCTTTTTGTTTTTATTTGCATTTTATCTACTGTGCCAACTTTTTTGGAACTAGGTCTGGAATTTGACCAGGAATGGAATTTATTCTCACCATTTTCCTGACAATGATAATCTTAGGACCTAAGGTTCTGCTGATGGTGAAGATGGCCATCAGGCGCAAGCAGAATATGATGAAGTCGATGCAGAGGATGACTTTACCCACATAGAACACTGTTCCAGAAGCCTGCAGCCTGAAGGAGAAATTAAGTGTCTTATAATGGACTGTATGTATGAATATTTGAGTGTACGTATGTATGTAACTAGGCTCTCATGCAAATATGAAATCTACTATAAAACTGAGAAAAAATATACAAACGATTATGCAATGGCTTTTAGTGGACAGTGTTCCCCTAGAGAAAGCCAATGTTGAACCAGTAAGCTGACCTGCAAGCCAGGCCAATGATGAAAAGCATTATCGACAGCACATCCAGAATGTTCCATAGGTCTTTAATATACATCTTTGCTTTCTTCTGAAGGCCAAATCCATCTGAGTCATTGAAGAGCTAAACAGAAGGAGTGAATTGACACCAAACATGTAATGTCCTCCACAAATACTGGCACACTCAATTTACATGAACAAAACTGGATAAAATCGTCTTTATTGTTTATAAAATGATTTCTGTGCTCTGTATCAAGAGAAAACATTGTACTATTGTATTGTGATACCAAATACAAATACTGTAAGCCTTGAGTTCTTTTCTGACAATTTTATTCTGAGATATGCTTGATTACATTTTATTGTGCCTGTCCAAATCTCACCTGTCTGATCTCCTCACACACCAGAGAGATCAGCCACACGTACAGAAGGAGCTCTCTCCAGGATGGTGAGGGCTGGAAGTCTGTCATCAGCACCACAGCAAAGAGGCACAGGAAACCAAAGTAGGAGGCGATGTTCCAGTAGAACTTCACCTGAGGGCAGGTGAACAGACCCATCATCCGCGTCCAGCAGTTCAGAGGACGCAAATGAGACTTCTGAGATTGGTCACTGGTGACACAAAGAAAGAACTTGTTTTTTTTTTTCAGAGGTGTTCAGTCTAAAAAGTAGTGCAGATGGAACAAAAAAAAATGTGTGCTGAATTGAGTGCTGAAATGGAGTTATGAAACTAAAGTTTGGGTAGAGGACCATGCCTGCCTGAAGCTAATTCTCTTTCCAGGTCATCTTCCCTTTCCTATGACAAAGTTTTCACATTTCACCACCTCACCATCTCCTCTCAGCTCCTCAGTTCTCTCTCAGTCCTATCTCTGTCTATCAAAAAGGGGTGGGTGGTCTGGCCTTCTAGCTTAAAGCAGGAGCCATCCAGAACCCCAACCCCAATTTCTCAGCATTCTCTCTCTTCCAAAAGTCATAAAGCCTCTTCTCTTACAACAACCGTACACTAACCGGCCACTTTATCAAAACCACCTCCTTGTTTCTACATTCTCTGTCCATTTTATCAGCTCCACTTACAATATAGGAGCACTTTGTAGCTCTACAGTTACAGACTGAAGTTCATCTTTTTCTCTGCATACTTTGAATAGTCCTTTCACCCTGTTCTTCAATGGTCAGCCCCCAGAGGACCACCACAGAGCAGGCATTATTTGGATGGTACATCATTCTCTACACTGCAGTGATGTGGTGGTGGCGTGTTAGTGTGTGTTGTGCTGGTATGAGTGGATCAGACACAGCAGTGCTGCTGGAGTTTTTAAACACTGTGTCCACTCACTGTCCACTCTATTAGACACTCCTACCTTGTCAGTCCACCCTGTAGATGTAAAGTCAGAGATGATAGCTCATCTGTTGCTGCACAGTTTGTCTTGGTCATCCTCTAGTCCTTCATCAGTGGTCACAGGACGCTGCCAACAGGACTCTGTTGGCTGGATGTTGTTGGTTGGTGGACTATTCTCAGTCCAGCAGTGACACTGAGGTGTTTAAAAACTCCAGCAGTGTCTGTGTCTGATCCACTCGGACCAGCACAACACACACTAACACAGCACCACCACATCAGTGTCACGGCAGTGCTGAGAATGATCCACGACCAAATAATATGTGGTGATCTTGTGGGGGTCCTGACCACTGAAGAACAGGGTGAAATGGGACTAACAAAGTATGCACAGAAACAGACAGTTGGACTACAGTCTATAATTGTCAGACTACAAAGTGCACCTATATGGTATGTGGAGCTGATAAAATGGACAATGAGTGTAGAAACAAGGAGATGGTTTTAATGAAGTGGCTGGTCGGTAAGGTCTGCACTCACAAATGTGGATTTAAACCTTTTTATCCACCTACACTACTTACTGAGAACTCTATATGATTTTCTCTGCCATCAATTTCAGTCTTAATTATGCTCAGCAATAAGGAAGTGATCCATTGAATTAATGTGGACTTCCAGAACTTAAAATGTGTGGTTAAAATGAAGTCTCAAAACCTAAAAGTATCTTTATCTGAAATGGCTGTTCCACAAAATCTGAAATATCAGTACTGATTCTGAGGTTTGTCTCTGTCATCAGTGCAGAATCCAGTGACAGAGTCCATCACCAGCTTCTCCTCTTCTGTCCGCTCTGCTTCTCTTCGCATGGCCTCGTCTCGCCTAACAAAACGTACAAACACATACATTTGTCATCATTATGAGTCACATATATGATGCCTGCTAATGTATATACCATCAAATTCCTAATCTAATCCATTTTTAATGCTAATTATGACAGGTTCTTCAGAAAATGTAACCAACAGTGTCTGTTCCAAAGCTGCCCTAGATGATCTCGAATAAACACTGCCACCGTGTGGTGGATCTTTGCTGTGGTCTTCTCATGATCTTATGATTTATACATATTTTTGAATCCAAATAGGCAATCAGCTTATTAACATATATAAAGTTATATGAAATATATTTAAGTATGACTTTGGTCTGGGGCATTACTTATGTTATACATTTAAAGTAGGAATGTAAATGTTCATTTATATACGGTAACGTCTATCCAAGAACAGAAGAAGGAAAAGAACATTTTGAAAAATCATAAAGCGGACAGGGCGGCACTGTGGCGCAGTGGGTAGCGCTGTCGCCTCACAGCAAGAATGGCCTGGGTTCAATTCTCGGCCGGGCGACCGCGGTCATTTCTGTGTGGAGTTTGCATGTTCTCTCCGTGTCTGCGTGGGTTTCCTCCCACAGTCCAAAAACATGCAGTCAGGCTAATTGGATATGCTAAAATTGCTGCTAGGTGTGTGTGAATGTGTATGTCTGTCTGTCTGCCCTGTGATGGACTGGCGACCTGTCCAGGGTGTATCCTGCTGCCCAATGACAGCTGGGCTCCAGCACCCCACCGCGACCCAGAAGGAGAAGCGGTTTAGATGATGTGTATAAAGCAGATATTTATTATGATATTGTGAGTGACCTATTAACTTCATACAGAGCTATGACAACTAACATAATTAAAGATACACTGTCTGGACTCTCATTTGTCCCTGAGAATCCCTGAGCACTGTCAGTGATGAGCACAGTGAGCAATTTCATCACGTGCATTAAAAAGCAGGACCAAGGGCAATGGAGCCCTAGTATGCTTGCTGACTACTGTTAGAACCTCAAAAGAGCCAATTACTGCAGAAAATTAACTGCTGTAACTTTTTAGGTAATGTTTAAATTGTAAACTTTAATGTAAACTACTTTTTTTTTTTTCAAATTTCCAACAGCATGTTACATAAAATTCCTGGGTGACAGAAAAATGTAATAACAGATAAAAGAGAGCACAAATAACAACATTAGAATCACCTGTTTTTGTCACTCAATGTTACCTGAAGGCCAAAAATCCTGTGTAGATAAGTGGAAAGAAAACCATGCAGAGCAGGAGCTTCCATTGTGGGTTATCCACTGCTACTTCCCCATACCAGATCTGAGTCAGCAGGGCCTGAAACAGCCAGTTAGGTTATTTCTAACACAGTGTTTGCAACTGCCATGGTGGTAAACAGAATTTTAAAATTGGTAAAAAGAATTATGGCAAATTGAATTTTTGTCCCTTAAACTTCAGGGACGTCTATGTAAGCCCACACTTTAATTTCTCACTCGCATATCTATCTAACTTACTAGCTAGCAGTTTAAGGGGTTAAAAACTATAGGCTGAGAATATATGTATGAATGTATGGCAATGATTAGGCTTTTGGTTCAGGCTGACAAAAGCCCTGCATCACATTTGTCCAGTCTTAAAGAGAGATAACAGTAAGCATGTCAGGTGTGTTTACCTGGACCCCTGAGTGAGCTATGAAGCTCTTGTCATCAGCCTCGAGGGCGAGGCGCAGACAGGTTGCCCCACCCCAAGACGGCGAGACCCGAGTCAGCAGCTTCTGAGCTCTCTGTTCATCATTGCTATGACACTCGCTGAACACACCTGCACAAGTACAAAGAATTTTCTTTGATATACACACTTCCATTGAAAAGTGTATAAGAATATACAATAAAATAAATGTGTTACTGCAGGTTAAACGAATCATAAAATACATATTTAATATAGAAAATAATTTAATGTAAATAAACATATAAAACATGATGCTTCAAATAAATATAAAACAGTTCTAATATGATGTTAACACTCTCCATAGGTTTCAAATCATTTGTAGGAAGATGAAAAATGAAGACGTTTTAGATCCATCCAGAAATATGCATGAGACCTACAGATGATTCCTTAATAATTTAAAAACCTTAAGGAATAACACTGAGAACGAACTTTCAGAAAAAACCATTCAGAATGCCTTGAATATTAAATGTAGTTAAGTCAGGGCAGATGACAGCATATCACAATAATTAGACAATTACAACATATTATTTGTCACTATATAAATTGAAATAGAAGTAGAAATACTGATTAAAACATCTAAAATGCCCTCTTGTGTCTAGTTTAGAATATTGTAATCTGTACTGTTTAAGTTATTATTGATCAAAAAAAAAAGAACAACAATAACATGGCAAGCAGTTGCAAACCTACCCTGTTGTGTGGTAGGTACACAGGGTTAGGATGTAATGCATTTGTAATAATGTAATATGTATTTATAATACAAAAATTGAGTATCTGTTACATTTTGTAAAGGCAGTATTCAGAATACAGTACCTTTTATGATTTTAGAAATACTTTCAGAATGCTCGCCCACTAAATTTAAAAACAACCATACAATCTTTAAAAGAAATGTTAAAATACAGTAAATGACACACAAATACACTTTGAAGACTCTAATGAAGAACTTAACCAGTGGCTTCTTTACAAACACTGAAGTTCCTCCTAAAGCCTGAGTGGACTGATAAATCCTCAATATTGAGAATTTCAGAACTTCATTCAAATGATAATTGGATATTTTATGAGACATATTAACAGAAGAACTACGTAAAGAAAACTGCCAAGTAGTAACAGTGAGGAATAGTAGAATAGAATTGAATAAAAATGACAGTGTTTTTCCAATGTGCCTTATCAAAGTGTATTTTACATGTATTCTGAATGCATTACTTTATGTTTTGTAACTAAAAACATATATAGGACATTGTTTTTCAATATTCTCCCATGACTACCTTTTCAAAGGATTCTGAGGGTACGTACACAAAGGCACAAATACACTAAAGTAACATAAAAGCTAATGAAGAGATGCCGAAGTATAGAACAAATGTTGCCCTGTACCGATGGCCCGTTTCTCATAGTGGTTGGCGAGTTCTCTCATAGATTCGGTTTCCTCTCCATTGTCCCCTCCCTCTTCAGCAAGCTTCTTCAGGATCTTACTGGCAGCCAGAGCAGCAGCCATACAGTCACTGCACTGAAAAACAGAGAGGCACAAGGTATGTTTTTAACCAGAGATGGAGGCCTCAAAAAAAGAAACCTTTCAAGTTTGTACTGAATTTGTAAATCCACAGTATAAAGTCAGATTACTTCTGGTTTAAATTGCTGAGTCAGTGTAATTTTCTATTAAGAATCTATCTCTATCTGTTAATCTGTGTCTGTTGATTGGCTCCCTGGACCACTGACCTCTTATGCTCGTCTAATGTTACCTGTTCCCAAGTGATTTCTGCCAGTTCTCTCTTGTTCTGCAGCACACTCCAGAGGAAGAGGTCTCTGCCTGGGTCCCATACAGTGTCTGGAGTTCTCTTTTCCTCAAAGCACGGCAGTTCCAGGCCGTGGCCTTTGACTGGCACCTGACAGGATCATAGCAGTATTATCAGCAATATATGCAGCAGCAAATGTTTTGCAAAAAAAGATTTAAGTTACCATTTTGATATGAAATGCTTTTTTTAAAGATCAAAGTTGTTAAGTAAATTTGTATTAAGCATATTGTGTCCACTCTTCTAATATAACCTCACTGCACTTAAAAATGTTTCACTGTGCTAAAATTTCAGCAGTTTAAAAAATAAAATAAACTTGCGATCAATCGCGATTAAATTTTTTAATCGCCTAACAGTCCAAGTTTACTTGCTATGTGTGCTTTATTGAGCTGGGCTGTGGGGTTAGTTAGTGGGGATAAGCGTCTGACATAGAGAGGAATCCTATGGCTAAAAGTGACCTTCCCTGCTGTCGTGCTGTGCTTATCAGCGCTGGGCGGCAGTTCTCCCTTGCTGTCTGTTCAATAAAAGAGCATTCGCCTTTAAAGCACAGTGTTTCCTGTGTCTCCTTCTTCACTGACGATACAATACATTGCCACAAAGCTTTTTCCCCCACAAAATTTGCACAAGAATCAGTTAACATGACATTCATTTCATTTTCTAGGTAGGTAGTCCTACCTGCTATGCATTAACTACCACATAGTAGAGGCAGGCAGCAACCAAGCAAGCAAAATAAATGTACTAGATTTGTGTATTGTGCTAAATCTTACTCTTAAATAGGGCTGTAGAGCCAAAACACTTGAGTGAACATTAAAACTATCAATGCATCTTAATTTTGTATGTTAATTTTCAGTGCAAGGTAATGTAAAAATGTTTTATTCCATTTCTATTGGGCAGCTAGTATTTCTATTGGGTAGCTCGTACTTCAAATAATGTAAAAAGAAATCAAAATAGAAACATACAATATAATTGTAGATACAATGTTTTGTTCTGATGGTGAAGATATATTCAAGCAACAGAGTAGCTATACAAGTAACCTTCAATTGTCAACAGTTATCACACTTTGTTTTAAATCTAAAGGCCAATTTAACCTAGCTACTTGGCTAATTCATAATAAATATATAGTTAAATTTAAATATCAATTTTTTAAAGATAAATACTGTTCAGAGTAAATGAATATGTATTGAAGGAGTCAACCTGAGACAATGTCAGATGAAATGCTATAGTTCACTGCAGGAAACTGCATCTTTCTTTCTTACACAACATTTAATGTCTACTAATTAAAATTGTTTATTATATTTGTTATTTAACATCCTAACCCTCCAAACATCCTATAATTCTTATTTTGAGTTGAACTGTATTAACACTGCAAAATTCAAACTCACTGTTAAACAGATGTCATCGTTAGATTTCGCTGCTCTCTGACGGGGTGATGCTGGGAGGTACAGCGGCTGAGTAAAACTGCCCAGCAGGTGACGCACTTCATCCGACACATGGTTGAGTGCAATTTTAGTGCCTCTTGGAGCACGCTTAGCCAGTTTGCGCAAGAAAAGGCAGCTGGGCAGGTGTGTATACAGCTCATGGAGGGTATCTTGATGTTGGAGAAACTGGCGGATGGACACTCCGTTCTCCAGCAGAAGACTCACAAACTCAGATTTATGGCCCACCAATGCAGAGAACATGGCCTGGTGCAGGTCACTGGACTGGAAAACAACAAACAAGCTTATGGAGTGATAAGAGTGGGCAATGTGGTGATATTTATTGCTATTACGATAAATTACATCACAATCTATTATGGATATCATGGGCACTTAAAGAACATAGACAAGCTGTTTAGTTCATTACAAAAAGAGCACAGTTATTGATCTTTTTACCTGGACTTAATGCAGGGCAGTATATTAAATGTTGAATAAAAATCAATGTACTCAAAGTTCTTGACAGTATTGTTAAATGTGGCACTACTGAAGCTTTTTTGTCTGTTCCAACTGACCAAACCTTCAAAGAATGAAACATTGTGACACATATCATATAACGTGAATGTCTTGAAGTATCATGACTTTTGCCAAATTGGTCACCCCTATATATAATTCTGAAGAGTAAGCAGTAGTAGCGCTGGGACAATTTCATATTTATTTAAACTGTAGTTGATTTAATGGAAGAGAGGCTCGATAAAAAAGTGTCAATATATTAACTCTGGTGAAATAATTACAATGTGTATTAGTGCTTTCTAAACCATTTCAGCAGACACTATATGCCCTAAAGTATCAGCCTAACTCTGAAACTGAGACCATTTTGGTCACTGATGTCATGATAGGAAATTTTCATGTACAGCACAACCAATTCCTGCAAGTAGGTACGATATACATTATATTACCTTACATGAACCTAAGATGAGAGCGGTGAATGTAATGTAATGCACTGTGTAACAGACCTTCCATTGACTTTCTTCAGTAAATATCTCGCTCTCTGCAATGTCCACACGATTCCAGGCCACAGCCAGCTCCAGCTGTCTCTCCCTGTTCTGCTTGCCCACACTGACACTGCTACGGGAGGCTGCAGGAATACAAATAAAAATAAAAACCAAAATAAATAGTGAAGTGTACACTACATGTCCAAGTTTGTAGATAAATGTTTCTTCTGAAAGAAATTAATAGGGGGTTTGTTCTCCTTTGCTGCGGTAACAGCCTATTCCACTGGGAAGGATTTACACTAGATGTCAGAACGTTGTTGTGAGGATTTGACTGCATTCAGCTACAAGAGCATTAGTGAGGTCAGGTACTGATGTTGGTTGATCAGTTCTAGGTCACAAATGCCACCACAAGTCATCTCAAAGATACTGGATGGAGCTCCATCACTCCATACAGCGCAATTCCACATGGCCAATGCAAGGGTCTTTATATCCCTCCAGGCAACACTTGGCATTGAACATGGAAGCTTAGGCTGATGTGCAGCTGCCCCAGAGAGTCTCATTCTATTGTAATGCTTTGCTTTGTAAACAATGGATGACCTTAAAGTAGCTGACTTCACTAATTAGAAGAGCTGTCTGGATTCTTTTAGATTTGCTGTATGGATTTATTTCCAAAACTAAACCACAATGTATTATTAACTTGTTTATTTGTTTTTGTTTTTATTTTTATTTTAGTGCTTTTTTTCCCTAAATTTCCTTACCAATGATTTCTTACCAATGACTGCTTTTGCCCAGACGAGTAGCTTTAAATATCATGTTCTCAGATGCCTCTACAAGCCTTTTTCACAATACTAGAGTTACATAATTAGTTCTGTAATGCACATAACCATCTGTCATCCACTGGACCTAAACTAATAAAGAGAACATGATAGATTACCACTCACACCCAAAGCTCATAGACACTGTGTTACAGCCACTAATGGAAGCATGAATTTACACTGCATTCTGTTCCTAAGTGTGTCTGATAAGCAGTCAACTCAGCTATTAGTTTCTTAAGTATGCTGACGAGTTTCCAGCAAGTGAATGGTGAGAATCACTTTGATGCAGTTAGCATAACGATTAAACGTGTAAATGTTTCACCTTTTAGAAAAGCTTGGAGAATGGCCACATCCAGGTCACTGTTTTTCTCCTCGTCGATGCAGAACACCGTCAGCAGCTGGGGCATTCGAACTATGTCTTGAATCTGTGAACAATGTCAAAAAAGGATATTGAATGTGTGGCTGTTCCACTCCTAACTGTTCAGAAATTTCTAACTGTCACTACATTTTCCCAGTGAGTTTATTTCTAAGCTTTGCAATCTGGCCCAGTGACTTTTCTGACTGTCAGCTTTATTTAATTTAATTTATTTTATTTCCACTCAGAAATTGTAGTGTATAGAAACTATAGAATAGATTTGTCTGAATTATTGAATAACACACTATAATAACAGGCCCTAATAAGCAGCATCTTCTTATCTAGTTTTTAATAACTCTTTGTAATTATATAATCTATACAATAATAAACACTACCATTTAAATGATGAACTATTCACTCACAGCAAAATAGAAATAATCAGTGATTATTTTGAATAGTAAAAACCAAATCCTTAATTATAGTTATAATTATAGTTTTTATAAAATAATGGTATAGCTATTTGATACCAATAATTCAGAAATTATGTAGCTTGAAAAATTAAGCATGTACTGAATACAAAGACTTAAGTGATGAAGTAGTTATTTATATTTTTGCTATTTTGTGAAAACTAAAAACTTTTTCTTAATTCTTGGTCAACTGTTACATGGTTAATGTGGTTAATACATACTTTTTAAACATTAATAATAATTAATTGGACCCCTTTTAGTTGTGAGTGAATTTTACAATGTACTTACAAACATACATCACATTACTTATAATACTCAAACATAAAACATTCATGAATAGCACTTAAAGTGCTCTGATTATTTGCATGTGCCTTGTAATTCAAATTGTACACTCTTAAAATGATGGTTCTTCAAGGGCTGTCAAATAAATAAACTGGTTCTATATAGCACTTTTTTGAATAGGGTTCTATCTAGCACCAAAAAGCGTTCTTCTATTGGTACAAGCCTGACATCGTAACAATAGCAAAACCAGTTTGGTGCTATAAAGAACCCTTTTCAAAAAGGTGCTATATAGAACCATCTACAGCACATTCTCTATCACTCTCAAGAACCCTTTCATGACGCAAAAAGTCCTTAATCATCCAAACGCTTCTTTAAGTGTTCATGGTTCTATATAGACACATTTTCTTTACTAGAGAACCCATGAAGAACCAGTGTTCATTTATTAATGAATAAGTATCAATTTCATAATTACTAACCATTATGAACTGACATTAAGGTAATGATAAAGCTATTTATACGGACCTGTAATTATGAGTTGTTACCAAATACTGTGTTTGTAGCACTATTTTAGGACTTAACTCAGCACTGGAAATTACACTATGAACACAAAATTCATGTTTTCAATCTCACCTTCTTGGTCCACTCAATGATCTTGAGCTCAGAGAAGGACTCATACTCCTCTGCAAAAAACCTCTTCAGCAGTCGGTGGATAAGAGCCAGAGTGACCTTTGACAAGGGCAGACCAGCCACATGAGCGATGACATCAGCTAAGCGCCCAGACCCTTCCAGAATAACACATGGAGTGCTGTTCATCATAGAGTTGTAGATCGTCTGTGGGAAGTAAAATGCTTGGGTCAGAACAAAATGCAGAGATGTATATAATAACTAGTGTTTTAGAAACTTCAACCAAAGAAAAGAAAAGTGTGATCTCACATTCAGAGTTCCAGGTCCACCATCCAGCACCACACACACCACTGGAATCTTCACGCCACTCTCTGGCAAAGACACATGACAACTGTCAGCTCAAGAAAATGGGGCTTGTACAAGATTCAAAAGTGTCAAACTGTTGCACGTGAATGAAATGTGTGACGTGAACACAATTCCTGTCAAACAAAGCAAACTGCAAGTAACATATTAATGTGTATCTGTTCTAACCATCATTTTTCAGCGTAAAATTGCTATTAAACTACTAGAGGTAAAGGTTTGAAGAACACTGCAAACTGTTTTAATGGAATAAACTTGTTTCACAGTAGTTGCCAAGTGTAAAAGTGTATAGTTAGCTTAGGGACTGAAAGACAAAAGGAGCTCAATGGCCATCCTTGAAGGGTTTCATATTATGGAAAACCAGGTTTTTTCTAGCTTTTTTCATGTAAAATCTTTTATTAAGTATAACTGAATTCATTGTTTTTCAATTGTATCCACCAATTCAGTGTACAGCAGTTTAGCCCTGTCCATTCAGGCTGAAGTTATAAGGAGTGTTTCAGCCTAGACTACTTTTTGAATGAGGCACAATACAGGGTAACCAATAAGAACAGAGATCATATTTTTATATCAGTCTTAAAGGTACAGTAATAAAAAAAAACAGCCTGTTTGGTTCAGGATAAAGAGAGATTGGAAAATGCTCATGTAAAAATTTAAATTAATTGTTTTGGGTACATAAAAACACAAACATCATAAGTGAAAAAAATACAAATACCCATAACAAGTTGGACTCAACTCTCCATAACACAGAGGCCAGGGTTGTGGTTAACACACTGCTACACATCTGCAGACTCACCTCCGTTTCCCAGAGGCTGCTCTGAGATCAGCTTCTCTAGCCTACCACGAAGGTCAATCTCAACCCCATAATGGCCATGTGTACCATCATCCACCAGCAGGAAATGAGAATGGTTAACATCCAGACAAGAGAGACGGCCCTGACCCTGCTCATCCAGATAGTAATGAGCAGGAAAGCGACCCTGAAAAAGAGGAAGAGAAAAAAAGCAGGATAAATAGACAGATAGATAGATAGCTGGATAGATGGATAGACAGACACACAGACGGACAGTTGCATTCACTATATTATCTTAAATTATACTAACAATATGTTTAATAATATGTACAGCACGTATATAGTTGCACCAGAATGGACAAGGACAGACAATAATAATTCGAGTTACAAGCACTGAAGATGCTGGAAATCTACTGGCATCGTTCAGATTTGTATTATTTTTCTCTGCTTCAGGGGCTTCCACAGTGGTGACCACAGCTCATCTTCCAACTTGGCACACAGGTGTCACACTACTCAAGGAAGTAAAAGGATCCTAATCAGCTTTTTTTACATTTTAGTCTAACAGAGAGGTGTAGAGTGAAAATTCTTCTGGAATCAGATTCCCTTCGTGAAGATATGCTGACTTACCATTTGACCCAATCAGCTTTGCCCACTTAGATTTTCAGCTCATTTTCGTTAATTTAAACAAGTATTTAAAATCAGGGAATCATGTAGCAGGTCACCTCAGAATGGACGAGACCCTGCCGGTTGTGGATGACCCCCCAGGTAGCCACACCAATTGCCACAATCTGTCCCTCCACATTGTTGCTGCTGAGGGTGTAGTCCCGCACTGCACTCCCGACATGCTTCATCACACCCGTGTGTGTGCCACCTGTCAGGATCCAGGCACCTGTAACAGGTGTAATTCAGTTGCCTTGATAAGTGCAGCCTCTTGTTCTTGAGGAAGAATATCTGGCAAGGAATTCTTTATTATGTACTTCTTAAAAACAAACATTTTCAAACATGTAAATCTCAGATACCCTTAATCATCTGTGTTATCTTTATGCAGTAGGTGAGACACAGTTACAGTCTGCATTCAGAGGCTTTAACACTTTTTTGTGCATAGTCAGTGTGTACCTGTGGTTTGGGCCACTTTAATTAGCCCTCTGCGGAACTTATCCTTCAGGTGAGTCTTCATGTAGAAGTTCTTGGCTCCACCTGTCACTGAGATTAACAGGTTTGGGGGGTTGAGCTTCCAACGTTCTGTCATCAGCTGGTACAGCACCTCAGCAGAAGTTTCTGAAGATACACGGATATACTGCACGCACACACACACACACACACACACACACAAACACGCTTTATTTTTCTTACTATTTTCCACATTTTAGAATAATAATGAGAAGAACAAAGACATTAAAACACATAATGAATTACTGTCAAATGGGACTATATAGACCCACCCTACAACATAATTGGTTCAAGTGCATTAACAAGGACAGACATCAAACAAATTTAGACTTAATTTGGAAAACAGAAAAATTAGGATGATACAATGATTGCGATTTTCCAGCTCAATATTTCACTGTAGATTTCAGTAAATGTACTACATTTCTAAACAAAAGCTACTTTTTGGGGGGGGCAACGTTTCCAAAGATATACTGTGAAATTAAAAATTTTATTCTGAAAATAAGTTGTAACATGTAGGCATTGATTACACTATGTATAAATACATACACATATATAAGCTTTTAGATGAAAATTCTTTTAAAACTATGGGACATACATTAATACAGCTTTGCATACAACTGTACACAGCCAACAACATCACATCACACAGTGTGAATGAGTGCTGTTTCAGGACAGAGTTGTTACAGGACTGGATCAAGTATTCATTTTACCCTCCTTCGATATCCAATTCAGCATGTTGCTGCTGTTGCACAAAAAACCTTGTATATCCATTTTTTGTTGCTGTTTACTTTTAGGCATAATGTGAAAACTCTAGTTACTCTTTGCATTGCCTTAAAATTTCATAATAAACGTACCAATAGAAATGGACTAAATTACTTGGAAAAAATCTTGTAACATTAACCTCCATTACAAGTTTAAGATGGTTTTTTCCTTCTCCTGTAAAGTTACCATTTTGGAGATACGAGGTTTAGTTTCAACAGTGACAATATTCTCCTGATATTGGCCTGGTACTGCTGGCTGGTATTAGATCGGCGGCATCTCTACTGTAACGCATTTGAATTTTAATGAAATTTCATGGAGACACATTCAGGAGAGTACATTTCTGTATGCCCTTCACAAAAAGTCCACATGTTCTTTTACCTTTGCTATTTTCTGTCCGATTCCTCCAAAGTTGATGTCACCGAATGCATCAGTGGGGACCTGTCTAACATGTCTGTGTTGGTCCCACTGCTCCCCCATGAATTCCTCCGGCTTGATGGCCTCATCAGTGTGGTGGACCTTTGGGTAGCCACACATACAAATCCCCTCTCTGTGTGGAGTAATCCACATTCACACATGGGTTACTGCCCGACAATACAAACACGGCACACACACTGGCCAACTACCAACAGAATAGTTAACAGAGCTGTACTTTTTTAATGGAGACAGCATGAACATGGTGACATAGTCAGTGGTTCAGAACTACTAATGTATTGGATGAGTGAGTGGTCATGTAGAACACCGTCAGTACTCAAATCTAGTTTGTCCAGATCAAAGCACCTTTAACACTGACATTTAAAACTAAATGTGATGAGATACACTACACACTATTAAAATTAAAAAGAGCCATGCAATAGAAGAATCACTTTTAGTCCCTTAAAGAACCTTGAAGGGGAATTACACCAACATTTCAAAATTTCTGCATAATGATTTTGCTAAAATGTTAAAATAACCATTCAGAGTAGTTTGATGTTAAATGCATCATTCTGGAGACACATACAGAGTCACAATTGTTCACAGTGGTGGTGATGGGAACCAGACATCCAAAGCATTTGATGCCTCCAAAAGCTATGAACCATTAAATGGTTACAAACAGTTTACTTGAAGCCTGAGATTTTGTTTACCTTAAGTTTTGAAATAAACTTTAGGCCCAATATTTGTTTTTTATTTTTTAAATGCATTTATGGTGGAGAGGGGCAGCACGGTGGCGCAGTGGGTAGCGCTGTTGCCTCACAGCAAGAATGGCCTGGGTTCGATTCCCAGCTGGGCGACCAGGGTCCTTTCTGTGTGGAGTTTGCCTGTTCTCCCCGTGTCTGCGTGGGTTTCCTCCGGGTACTCCGGTTTCCTCCCACAGTCCAAAAACATGCAGTCAGGCTGATTGGACGTGCTAAAATTGCCCCTAGGTGTGAGTGTGTGTATGTCTGTCTGTCTGTCTGCCCTGCGATGGACTGGCGACCTGTCCAGGGTGTATCCTGCCTTCCGCCCAGTGACAGCTGGGATAGGCTCCAGCACCCCACCGCGACCCAGAAGGATAAGCGGTTTAGATGATGTATGTATGTATGTATGTATTTATGGTGGAGAGGCACATGCAGGTTGTTGTAAGAGAAAATAGTCCCAACAAAAACCTATTTTTTCAGATTTAGCACTATTTTGCTGTCATGAACAAAAAGTAATATTTTATACCAATTCAGACCCCAAAGCATCTCAAATCAACCTCTGCCCTGTTCCATTTTTCACTGTGTAGTCTGTTTCCTAGCCTCGCTCAGATTATTCTGACCAATTTATGTGCTGGTATTACTCAGCACAACATGCAAGGTCAACTGAAAGAACCCCAGTGCTCTCTGTTTCAGGCAGAATACGTAAACAAACACAAAAACAAATAACACAGAAATGTACCTGCCATCTTCCACAAAGTAGCAGCACTCCTTCTTCTTGATGTTCTCTTTAATCCAGGAGGACAGGGAGCAGCGCTGGAAGGAGGGAGATAGAGAAATGTATCTGGAGCTTTTAACCACACTCAGTGCTAGAGTCTGCACCAAAGCAGGCTCCACTGCTGCATCCCCCATACTCACACACAGAGAGTGAGAGGTAAAGAGAGAGAGAGAGAAGCTGGGAAAGAGAGGCTCGAACAAAACAGAGTGCAGACACACTGCAGTGGGAGTGGAGCTCCCTGCCACAGCTCTAGTGATGTCATTCAGATGAGACGGGTTTAGCCCCCAAAAGCCAGTGCTGCAGAGACAGACACTGGTGTGGCTCAGTTAAAGGACCGTTGTTAGGTAGAGCGCGTCCTTAGCAGCGTCCTTAGCAGCAGCGCTCTGCGGAGGATCCTCCTCTGCTTCCACAGCGCCAAATGAGCCGGCCTACCGAGGATTCAGAACTGCAGCAGTGTCAGAATCCTGACCCCCGATCAGGGGTTTGAACAGTGAGGGAGAGGTGAGAAAGGCAGCTATCAAGGTAAATAAAAAGAGAGCTTGTTAAAAAAAATAAACAAATAAGGCCACGCCCTGTTTTACATATATCATCTCAGGGCAGGCCCCTGAGCATGTATTCAAAGTTGTTCTGACCTGCACTCCTCTGTTTGTCATTTTTTTTCTCATCCCTTTTTTACTCCCATAGAGTCCCATTCATTTTCGCCACCACACAGACTCTATTACTTCATATTCCTCCATGTGCCGTTTTTTTATCCATCGTTCCTGAACTAGACTTCTGTTCATTTTCAACAGCACATTGCTAACACTCGGGAACTCCCCACAAACAACTAAATAAACACCCCATACACCATGGCAACTGCCTAGCAACAATATAGTAACTGCATGGGATACCATAGAAACTACCTAGCAACACCTTAGCAACTGCCTGGGATAGCTTAGCCACTGCCTAGCAACCACTTGGAATACCATAGCAATCACCTAGCAACACCTTAGCAACCTGGAATGTCATAGCAACCACCTAGCAACCACCTGGAATACCATAGCAACTGCCTAGCAACACCCTATCAACCACCACGGGTACCATAGTGACTGCAAGATCACAACTGAAGTTGTGTGAAGATCTAGTTCTAGTTAGCTGTGGCTAGTAGCGTTAGCCTGCTTTCGCCTGTTATATTTTTATCAAGAGCTCCGTTTTGGGTTCAGCTGCAGCTTTGCCTACCTTGCTGTTCGTTGTCTAAGCTAAAATATTAACACTTTACCTTACAGGTTTTAGTTAAACCTAGCGATATTGTAAACTGACAACTTTTCACATCAATACTGAAATATAGCTGGTTGTCCATATAAAGACAGGATGCTTGTTCAGATTGTTCTCAGCCATTTATGTTGTAAACTGGTACTAATTTTCACAAATAAATGGGGGCAACATACATTTAACCACTGTGTGGTGTTCAGGTCTGTGGGACCCATTTTCAATATTTACCAAAATAAAAATTATGTGACCGCAGATTCCTTGTCCTTCGCTCATTTTCTGTAAAGAACATATAAAATGTTCAATGACTTCATGCTGTTCACCCCTCTACACATTTATATTACACATGTGGTGTTGGGGTGAACGTGGGGAATAAAAGTGTGGAGGTACTGTGTCCCTTCATTCTGTTCTCCTTCTACATGGCCTGCTGTTAATGTGTGTGGGTCTGTGTGTCTATGTGTTTGTATATGTGTGTGTGGGTGGACAGCATGGACAGGCTGCTGACTGGCTACAGCTGCTAAAAGAGCAAAGTCTGAGCAAACGGTCACACACTGGCCCCACATGCTGATCACCCTTTATTAGCAGGCTTAGCTCAGGGGTCGGCAACTGAAACAGTAAGAAGAGCCATTTTGTCCTTTCAGCAAAAATGAGACCACTTTTGGAGCCACAAAATTGTGTGTCCATTTTACCATCATGGCTGTAAATATGTCTCAGTATGTACTAGTATAGGCTAAAAATGTAATATAAACACAGACTTACTTTGCTCTGCTTTAACCTTTAGATTAGCTATAGCCGCTTTTCTCCTATCTCAGGCAAGAAACTTTTCTGCGAAAATAGCTAGAGTTTCTTGTAAAATGTCTCGCAATGTTCTACTTTTTACGAGGCTGAAGTCGCTTCTCGTTTGCCAGCTTCTTGTTCGAATTTTCCCGTTCCACCTTAAATGGCGCTAAAGTGTTGCTGAAGTTTAACAAAGGATTCTGAATGTCATCTCTGTAAATATCTTGTTGAAATGTTTAAATTGGAGCAGTTTATTTCAACAGTTGAAAAGTTGTTTGGTTTGTATCTGGTTATTCTTGTTGATTTTTGTTAGGAAAAACCTGGAATGATTGACTTTTCATTTAGTCTAAATTTTTGTTGGACATCACGCCTTTGGTTGTGTAAGTTTGATTGTTGGTTACACTTAAACTCACTTACTTACTTTCAATTGTAGGTTTCTTTCTGACACATTAAATGCAGTGTCTTGTTCACATTTTCAGTTGGGCTTGTTTGGTGTGTCAGGTGGAGATTCACAAACATTCTGACAATCGCACTTGAAAGTAGCTAAAAAGTAGTGCACTACTTTTCAAAAAGTAGCCAAAAAGTAGCCACTACTTTTTCAGGAAAAGTAGCTCATTTGTAGCTAGCTACAAATTTTGGGAAAATACTAATAGCTACTAATTTTTCACTATCCCAACCCTGCATACGGGCTTCTCAAACACTAGAACGTGCTCCCGAGCGAGTCCAAAATGAATGGGTAAAGATAGAACATTTGAGCAAAAACATTATATTACTAAACATTTTTAATGTAAAAGATATTTCAATTCCTGAAAAAACAATTTAACACCACTGTTATATTTTGAACTCCATTTATCGAAGTTTAAAACTTTAAAGTTCATGACGTCAGTGAGTGCAAACAGCCAATGAGTGGCTCCGCTCACCAACCAATCAGCAGTCAGTAGCAGTAATGCTAGCATCTTTTTTAGTGAAATACATTCTTCTATTTTCTAAAAAGGAAAGTTTTGTGCAAGTGATTTTTTTAATTTTTAACCATGTAGCTCCATTCACCCCCCTTTCATTGAGGACTCGCTCACAGGCACCCTCTGGCATTTTGCACTCCTGTTTTTGATACAACAGGAGAATTATATGAGGCTGTGCCTCATATAAACTGGCTCTGACATGAATGCAACCTCAGAATTCAGCCAAAAGAAGGATCAATTTCAAGGATCCTCTGTGTTCTTTTGAAATGGGATGGTGCTTATGGTGTATGTGGCCGAGAAATGGAACCTTTGGAAGACCTATTACTACATGTGATCAATAAAAGCTAATTATCTAAATGGAGGAAGCCTGCATCAATACCCTGAAAAGGGTGATTTAAATGTGCACATCATTTCCACATAAAATATATTAGGTTGGGATGTAATGGAATACAACTATACAGAATACTTTTAATTTTTTAGGGGAATACTTTTAGAATACGTATTCACTAAATTATGTATAGTGTAGCGTGTTAAAGAAATGTTATTGACATGTTAACCCTAGGTTAACTGTTCTACAGCATTTATTCACTGGGTTATTCGATAAGGACTCTTATTAAGGCAGGGCTAGCCTGCTGGATGTGTTCATGTGTAGATCAGGAAGAACTGAGTATCAGTCTAGCACTGACAGCTGAGATGGAAGACGTAGTGAGGCTAGAGTGAATTATTAGAGAAAATTCTCTTTATGTACAGCATAGCTGTGGAAAGGTTACTGTAGTTTTTGAACATTTCACAATGTTCCATGTCTTAAACTGCCTCTGTCCCAACATGTAGCAGGCATCAGTTTCAGAGTCAATATATATTTACAAAAAAAATGTTGATAAGGTAAAATATTACATATCTTGTCTTTGTACTGTTTTTGTTAAAATACAAGTCAAAGTAGATTTGTAAATCACTTTTTTTCAATTCAATTTTGCATTTTACTTACTGCCCCAGGTTTTTAGGAAATGGGTTTGTAAATCAGTGTGATGAGTCAGTTATTAATCTGATTGTTAGCTCTGCTAAAGTCTGAGTAGACTGATAAACCAATTTGATGATCAGTTATTAATCTCAGTGTTACTGAGCTGTGCTAATACCTGAGTAGACTGATAAATCAATGTGATGATCGGTTATTAATCTCAGTGTTACTGAGCTCTACTAAAGTCTGAGTAGACTGATAAATCAATGTGATGTTCGGTTATTAATCTCAGTGTTACTGAGCTCTACTAAAGTCTGAGTAGACCGATAACCCAATTTGATGATCAGTTATTAATCTCAGTGTTACTGAGCTGTGCTAATACCTGAGTAGACTGATAAATCAATGTGATGTTCGGTTATTAATCTCAGTGTTACTGAGCTCTACTAAAGTCTGAGTAGACTGATAACCCAATTTGATGATCAGTTATTAATCTCAGTGTTACTGAGCTCTGCTAAAGCCTGAGTAGACTCATAAATCAATGTGATGATCAGCTATTAATCTCAGTGTTAAGCATCATTGCATTTTGTTTTTATTTACATTTTGCACAGCGTCCCAACTTTTTTGGAAATAGGGTTACACATAGTTAAATAAGAAACACTCAATACTTACTGACAGGCTTACATTTAATAGAAAAATAATACATTTTTCAAAAATCATATAAACATTTGATGAAAGGGTTCAATTGAAATCCCTGAGAGTGGATAAAAAAATTCCACATTAAGATCATATAATGAGCTAAATGAAATGACTTTTAATTTCAGAACAGGGATCTGATATAATGCATTAATAATTAGTCAAAAAAAGTCACAAATGAATAAATAAATAAATGTCTTACCTTCTCAATACATAACTGCAGCGCATTCAGTCCAACTTTCCATAGCTCCAGTTTGGCTCCTTCAACTGGATGTATTTTGCTCTCTGCTTTAGGTAGTTCTATAAAGGTGTTTACACAAAATAAAAATTAAATAGCAAAAACTCTTCTGCCATGCCTAGAATCTTGAATTTAACAATTAAAATTCAAACCGATCAGCCTCACCCATCCTAGTTGTACATCAGTGCCACATTGTAACTGTCACCTATTTACAACTGTGATAAAGACAAAATAATACATACCAATCATTGTTCTTTTATATTAGAAATCAGTTCAGGGGCTGTATAGTTCAGATGAGCTTCAAGCTCCTGTAAAAAAAAAAAAAAATACAAAGCACAACTCATATTTACATCAGCACACTTTCAAGCATCTCTTTCCAGAATCAAGGACTTCAAGTCAACAATGATACAATTAAAGGGGTATACGACCATTTTTTCAAAATTTCTGAATAATTCAGTCCTTGAGATGTAAACAGATTCCTTCAGAGTGGTTTGGTGTGAAATGGTTAGTTGTAGAGAAACTTACAGACTCTGATGTCTTTACAGTGGTGCTGATATGAACCTGGGATCATAATGTCTACAACAAAGTCATTTTATTAACTATTCAAAACTACCAGTGAACCTACACATGCCTTTCGAGTTTTTCTGTGTAACATTGATGATGGTAAAATAGTGGTAAATCTCAAAAAATGTTTTCTTTGGGGACTATTTTGCCTACATGATGAATGGAATAAAATAAATGGATTCAAATACAATTTAAGCCAAAACGTTATTACAAAACTATCACAAAACAGTGTGTCAGACATCAGGCAGCATATACCTAACCATTTCATGTAACAACTTTCAGAGGCATTGAACTCTTCAGACGTCTGGTTCCTATCATCACCACTGTGAATAATTCGGCAAGTTTCTCTAAAACAGAGCATTTCACACCAAACCACTCTGAACGACTTTGTTTACATCTCAGCCATTTCATTTTGTAGAATTTTGAAAAAAATCGGTGGAGTTCCCCTTTAATGATACACATCTGATCAATTGCTAACCGCACAATATCTACAGTGGTTGACTTTTTGATTGCTAATAATAAAACAGTCTTGTGAATTATTAATGCACACACACAAAGACTTCTGCCTCTGAAGCCCCTCACTCACTCCACAGCTAACTGTGTTGTAGACAGTTACACCATCAATACCAACATATCGCTGCTATTAGAACAAAACCTCGTATTCAGTTCTTGACATATGTTTTGACACATTTGAAAAAGCCTGTTACCCTTTAGATTTTTTGTAAATTTCATGATAAATGGACCAAAGAAACAGATGAAAATCACTTTGGAAAGAAGTCTGGTTCCTTTGACTTACATTAATTGTAAAGTATGTTTTTTCCATTTTGGAGATACGAGGTTTTGTTCTGACAACTGCGTTATGTTGAATGATCAAAAATATATCCATGTGGAGCCGCACCTGCAAAGTCTTGTTAAACATAAAAAGCAGATATCTGTCCGGTGCTAAATCATCACTGGGGTGGTACCCCTCACATGACTGAGGTGGTACCATCCAGGGTACATCTTTAGTACCTTTAGTAAGGGAACATAGTAGTACCATATTCCATTGGTGTCTTGACTTTAGCCTTTTTTTTTTGAAATATTAAATTATGAAAAGGTACAAATATACACCTTCACCTGGAAAAGTCACCATAGTGCACCTTTAAAGCTTATTTAAGGTATATAATTTGACCTTAAGACCACTGTTGTACTTTTGAGGGTACATTTACACTGTTTGTAACTTGACGAATGAAAATGTACCTGCACAGTACTTCTTCTTCTGACAGCGTAGCATCTGTGGTCCTCTTACCTTTCTCTCATGGTAGGACTTGCTGTCTATGTAATTCAGTCATGTATTAGTCTTTGCTTTAAAACTCCACATTCCATAAAATCACTCCAGATCTAAGAGCATTGCAGTTCAAGTCCAAAAACCAAGCCAGCCATCAAGAGCTCATGTTAATGAAAGCTCGGTTTAGGCTGAAGGGTTCTAAAGCTCTTGTAGTCCTTCATTCCTGAGTCAGTTGTCGCAGTGATGGTTGCCAGGTGACACCAAGACTCAAGGTTTTAAGCTTGAAACCAGGCTCTACAGGTCCGCCTCACAGTTAGACTGGAACAATAAGAGTAATTCACAAATGTAACTGGTCATTAGAAAACCAGTTCAGGTAACTAGCGTGTGTCTATAGTCCACTTGATTGTTACTACTCAGCTCATAAAGAATGTACTTATATGTCACAGAGGAATGTGGAGCAATTCAAATGCAGCTGAATCATATGAATACATTTTTTAATTCCATGCATAGTTTCAGATAATTTGGTGGAGATACAGACAGCCATCAAAATTATTCATCAAAACTCCACCAAATATCATACCCAGCCAAATGTCGCGATCAGAGTATATGCCAAGGCCCAGCATTCTGAAAGGGAAATACACTAAATAGACAAAAATATTGGGACACACCTCCTAATTATTGAGTTCAGGTGTTTCAGCCACACCCATTGCTAACAGGTGGATCAAATTAAGCACATAGCCATGCAGTCTCGATAGACAAATACTGGAAGTAGAATGGGTCGTACTGATGAGCTCAGTCACTTTAATCGTGGCACTGTCATAGGATGCCACCTCTGCCACAAGTCAGTTTGTGAAGTATCTGTCCTGCTTGATCTGCCCTTGTCAATTGTAAGTGCTATTATTGTGAAATAGAACCTTAGGAGCAAAAACAGCTTAGCCATGAAGCAGGAAGTGGAGGGGGGTAAAGAGAATGATGTAAAGCACACCGCCACTGGAATTTGAAGCAGTGGAACGCATTCTGTGGAGTGATGAATCACGCTTCTCTATCTGCTGTCTCTATCTGATAGACGAGTCTGGGTTTGGCGAACGCCAGGAGAACGTTACCTGCCTGACTGCATTGTGCCAACTGTAAAGTTTGGTGGAGGAGGGATAATGTTATAGGGTTGTTCTTTCAGGGGTTGGCCTAGGACCCTTAGTTCCAGTGAAGGGAAATCTTAATGCTTTAGCATACCAAGACCTTTTGGACAATTGTATGCTTCCAACTCTGTGGGAACAGTTTGGAGAAGTCCCTTTTCTTTTCCAGGATGACTGAGCCCCAGTGCACAAAGCAAGGTCCATAAAGTCGTGGCTGGGTGAATTTGGTGTGGAAGAACCTGACTGGCCCTCACAGAGCCCTGATCTCAACCCCATTGGACACCTTTGGGACGAACTAGAACGGAGATTGCAAGCTAGGCCCTCTCATCCAACATCACTGTCTGACCTCACAAATGCTCTTCTGGATGAATGGGCAAACACACTCACAAAATATTGTGGAAAGCTTCCCAGAAGAGTGGAAGAGTGTCAACTCCATATTATAGTCTATGGATTTAGAATGGGATGTCATAAAAGCTCCTTATAGTCCATAGCGTGTATGTTCTGTGCTGATTGGTCCAAAAAACAGAGCTGAAAATGTATTACGTTTTTAAAGTTCAGTTGAATTTAATAGATATTTATTTAGAGGTTAGTGTAAGACAATAAACAAGCATCTACACTGTTCGAAAAAAGGTACTATACAGGCATATCTCTCATTCATTAAGGTACAAACAGTGTAAATGTACCTTTAAAGGTACAACCGAGGTTTTAAGGTCCAATTGTGTACTTGAAACAAGTTTTTTTCCCATATATTTGTTATATTTGTACCTTTCATAACAATGTTTTAAAACACAACAATAAAATAAAAAGATAGAGACAAGACAGGGTGTGTCGTTCACTATTGGAGGCTGTGGACAGGTCCTGGTTTAGACTGGTTTTCATCAACATTTAGCTTAGCCTAATTAGATAGTGATTTTCCACAGTACTCAAGAGTTCTGTGGAAATCTAATTTGAGAATTTCCAGCACAGCTCCCCCTCACAACCAGCCCTGTCCATCATGCTGACTACATCACTACATTTCATCCACTTAGTCCTTAATCAGAGGCAGGAATACAGTTTTGTGTTCCGTATCAGTGAAGCTACAACACTAATGCAGGGAAAAGGCTCAGAGTGCTGTTAAATGGCTGGTGACTGATGGCCTGGCCTACAGTCATTAAACCGTAGTACCATTAAACATTGTGAGATTTATTTAAAACACTATGATAATTTAATTTTCACTGTTCCCTTATGCACTGTGAAGTAAATATGAAAGGCATATATCAGGCTAATTTAAACAAAGACAAAAACCCAACTGTTAGCTGAAGATGCAGCAGCAGAGGAGTGAACTGTGGCGCCCTCTACTGGATATGCTTTAAAATTACACATAGATGCAGTTTTGTGGAAGCTACTTTGAAAGCTACCAATTACTTTGCACTGGAAGAAGTTGAACTACAGCAAAGCTACCTTAATGAGAAAACTAGTTTGGTTAACTAAAGCTACTTAGAAAAAATAGTTCAAACTACTTTGTAAAATGATCAAATTGACAATGTGTGTGAAATTTTAACAAAATATTGTAATACAAAAAAGTCTCATGCCAGGCAAAATGCCCCTTAAATTGAGTTTATTGCAAAAAGTGCCTTAAAACTAAAACACTCTTCACTGAGCACTGAACAGTGGACACACTTCTGGCTCCCTGTCAAATGCATTACCTACATTCTTTAAAATGATGTTTTTTCATGGACTCTTTAGTAACACTCAAAGAACCCTTTTGCATGGTTAAAGGGTTCTTTGCATTGTGAACGGGTTCTTCAGATTGATGGAAAGTGTGCTGTAGATGGTTCTTGTAGAACCTTTTTGAAAAGGGTTCTATACAGCACCAAGAAGGGTTGTTCTATTATTACAAGCTTGACACACAAGAACCCTTCCATGAACCATTTTCGTTACTAAAGAACCCTTGAAGATCCATGACTTTTAAGTGTATAGGTATGCCTTCACAGCAGTCAAGATGAAAGAAAAAGCTGGCAAAGCTGGTCAAAGGGGGTTCAATTACCACAAAGAAGCAACGGTAAATGAAAATTAAAATAATTCCTTTTATGACCCAAAAGTTTTGTAGTTTCAGTAGTAAACCACACAATCATGGCAAAAATTAATAAACTACTTGAATCACCATGCCAATATGAATATTGCTGAACTACAAGCAGGTTACTGCAAAATGTAGTTAAACTATTTGTTTAATTACATGTAGTTCACTGTTCCCCAACACTGCATATTAAAACATCAAAGTGTTATAGAGAAAGTAAATTGCTGTTATTATTTGCTTTGAATGTCATTTAATACCATCGATTCATTTCAGAAACACAATTGAGATATTTTGCTTCGTTTAACAGAAAGCTGTGCACACACATTTCATTCTCTGAGCTCCAAAAAGTGTGCAGTTGTGCAGTTTTACTGTTTTGGCCACTAAATTGATTATTCTGGATTTAAAAGTCTTGTAAATTGAGTGATTTTGAAACATATGTAATCTCCCATATAAAATTGTTAATAAATTAACTCAGTATAGTTCATTATTAAGAAATCAGTACACAGAAGATGGATGATGAAAAATTAGATCAGTGGCTCAATAAAATAAAAAATAAATAAATAAATAAATAAATAAATAAAGTTACCTTTTCTATTTGAAACCCCACTGTGCATGTCTTCTGCCACATGGCCACCAGATGGCACTATTTCATAAAAGCTTGAACTTTTCAGAACGAGCATCAGCACCTCCACATCCCACCAATCCTCTCTTTACCACTTACAAACTTAAGAGATATGGCCAGCAACAAAGACGTTCTTGCATTGATTCTGGCTGCAGGACAGTCCATTCATTTTTTATAACTATTTAAAGTTTCTACTGTTTCGAAAAAGTTGCAGTAAAATGCCATTGCCACTATTGTGTTTAGTTTGAACAATGTAACACCAAATCCTAGCAAAACTGACCACATTCTACAAGTTTAAGTTTAGGTACATTTATATTTATATAATTTTTGTATGTTTTTTCTATATATTAAACTCAGTAAATAAACAGAAATTGTGCAATAAAATTGGCATAAAATGGCATATTGAAGTGTTTTCCCTGTAGAGGGTGTGTTAACACACATCTATTTTTGCTGGGGATGTTCAAACTTTCGCATATAACTTATTTCATATTTACTTGGGATGAGCAATGAATGCACTGAATGTGCCTAAAACGTTGTGTTTTCTGCTCTATTTTCTATTCTCCTCAATTTATCACCCGAGGGCAGGTCCTGACGAACTCTGTTCACTTTTGTTTTGTAATCTTGTGCAGTTCTCAAGGCCTTTTTTAATGTGTTAACTGCCCATGACAAAAGTTAATGTATCCAGCAAGTGATTTAATCAGCCACTTTGAAGGAAGTACCAGATGTTGGTTGTGAGCCAATCTACTCTGCTGGATTTCACTTTTGGATTAAGATTGTTATTCTTATTGCGGTAAAGCCTGTGGTGTCTAAATGTCACCTCTTTTAATACCACGCTCAGTTGGGTCTCAAGGTCTTTTTGTAACTTGAGCTTGACTTTTGACTTCCCGTGTTTCAGCTTGTCGTGCTTTGACCTCATGCAACTATGGGACCAAAAAAATCCTGTATTGTCTTTGGTTAGATGGAACATTTTCCAGGCAAAGGATCACACATTAGAGGGTTTACCGAGGTCTTGTTCTTTGTTCAGTAAAGCTGGATTTAGATACATTTAAATGTTTTATTCAGTATGTATTAAACTTTATTCATCATGAACTGTTCTGATATGTAATTGGAACTCTGTCATGTGAAAATCACTGATCACTAGTACTAGTAATACACAATGAAAACCTTGTTACACAAATTATTGAGCATGAATCATCTAAATTCACTTATTATTGTGTAATTGGCGACATTTTATTCTGTTTACTCATCACTGATTATAGCCTAAAAAGTGCTGAACAAGTTTTCAATAAGTCATCTTGCATCCCATATTCTAAAGACTATTTCATGGCTTATTGGTAGCCAAATCATACAAGCTGGGAATATTTTAAGGTTTAAGTTCATTTAAACAAACAAATATGGATAAATTGAACTCTTATATGAAAGATTTTTTTTTCAAACAAAATATCATGTATAGGTATTAAATTTGTGATGCAAACTGACTGATTGAGCTATGAATTAAACCCCAGAAGTCACTTGAGGCTACTTAGAAACCTATATGGAGAAAAATTTGCCAATTATTCACTAGTAAGGTGTAAATTTCGATGATTACTACATCCTCAATAATTTGCATAAAAACATCTTAACAAAGTGTTTATTGCAACTAGTAACTTATTATAGATATTCCCCTCCAAGTATCTACTTATACAGATCATAATGAACAAAGCTCGCATAAATTGATTGCACGAATAAACCATTTAGAAGTGTCTAATTTGGGCTTTATTGAACAAAGACCCCAATAAACCCTCAATATGTGTTTCTTAAAATAGTGTTGACAAAAGTTTTATTTTTTAAAATAAAACTGAAATGAGAAATAACATAAATCCCCAAGTTGTAAAATCTACACTTTAAGTCAGAATTGTGATGAGATTTTATGCCTCAAATATTTATAATGGTGTACTATTACACCAATAATCTTACATTCTACACTGTGTTGGTGGGAAAAAAACTAATAATGTTTTTTGTAACTCATCTCATCTGTGATTTACAGTCTTGTATATCCAAAACGTCTTTACATGCTTATGTTTCACAAAGCGCAGCTTGATTAAAACATGGAATGTGGACATTCCATTAATATCTGTGACTCTTTCAACATAATTATATTAAATCTGATCCTTTAGATCTAACCTGGCACTGACTTGTTTGTGTCTATCTCTCTTCACATTTGTTTCTTTGAAAATTTGACATTGGCTGGTGAGGGAGTGCACTGGGACTTCCCAAGATATTAAGATGGTGCTTTTGCAAGCATTCTATGCTGGATTTACAGATAAAAGTGTGCTTTTTCTCTTTTTTCAAGTCTATTTTTATACTAGGCCCCATATGCCTCCAACACTCTTACCTCCCTGAAAGCTTAGATTTCATGGGTACATATAAGATCTGGCAGAAAAACAACAAAAACATTTTTATATCTTTCTAAGGGTGTCAATACTTTTAAAAGCCAGAGTGACTTCATATTAATTAGTGAGATGAGCTTCCTTGAGCACATTGAAAGAGTTTATATTTCTATAGATCACAAAGTAGAGTTTTACGATTGAAAAGGAAAGAAGGCCATAAAGAAAGACAGCTGAATGTAAATTTGTAAGACATCTGGAAAGGAAGTTCATTATGCAGCTTCACCTGGAGCCTCTGGACTGAGGAATGAGTTAAACACAGTGCAGTAGTAGGCAACAGGATGTTCTAATTCACCTCCGTATCGAATGGCACCCTGGGAATGCAGGGGGGTCTGAGCCATGCATGCAGACGTCCCCTCTCAGCACCTGTGGCTTTAAGCGGCCGAGGGAGCCCTGAGCTCTGCAGACATGAGAGCCGCAATGGCCCGCACTCCTTGCTCTCCTCGCACAGAGGGGCTTTTGTGCCCGCCTGGCCCCTGGGAGACTTGGAGGTGGGCATCAGACTGGTATCTGAAAGGCATTTCCTGCTGTCCTTGCACCCTCTCAGATTACAGCCTGGAAACGGCCACAAAGTGTCAGTGCGCTCTGTTTATTAAGGGGCATGGGATGTGGGCAGGAGGTCAAACAGTCACCATGCAAGACTAACAAGAAAGACTGAAAAGAACTTGTGTTGGTGGCCTTTTATTAAGAAATGTATCTAAGACTAAGTCATACTTTTGTTAATATCTAAATATAACAGTATGTAATAGAGGGTCAGAGGTCATTGCACAATGTAAGGTCTACAGGTATGACTGTGTGTGTATGTGTGTGTGTGTATGAGTGAGTGATGGTAGAAATGCATGTTTTGTTTTATTCTATTTTATATTTATTTTATTTTATTTTATTCACTACATGTAAATGTCTGTCTGATACTGTGCACTGTGAGCTCCTGTAACCAAAACCAAATTCCTTGTATGTGTCAGCATACCTGGCCAATAAAGCTTGATTCTGATTCTGATTCTGATATGAGCAATCTATTTGAGACTACTTTACAACCTGGTGCAGCGTGAAACAAATATCTTATGATTTGACAAGTAGATACTAAATGTTATGAGTAGACACTTAATGTTGTTAGGCCATAAGTAGTGGTGGAAATTGCCGGGTTTTACTGAGGAACCCTGCCTTTTTTGTATTCAATTCAGGTGGTGCATTTTTACATTGAAAGATATCTTGAAATGATCACAGATGATTTTAATTTCATGGATTTTTAAAGAATAAACACATGAATCTTGTGCACTTTCTGCAGAGCTGAAATCTTAACTGTTTTTTGTTTTTCCCATTTAAGCTACTGATTTTTCCCCCTTTATTTTATTAATGATAGACTCACTTTATATTCAGCATTTCTGCAAGCTTCTATTACTTGTTAGCAATGTTAGCCTTGTAGCTCCAGTGCAGAAACATCAGGAATCTAATGTGTCTTGGAATGGGCTAAGGGGAAATATTTTCACCAAACTATTGCTTTTATGTGTGTGTGTTTTTATTCTTTGTCATTTTTTCACTATTACAACAGGAACCTTATTCAACATTTTCTTGCCTTTCATTTTTCCCCTTGAGGTCTACTTATGACGTTTTCTTGCGTTTCTCTACCAAAAACAGTCATAATTCATTTTTACATGATCATTTCCCCACCTCCCCAAGCTTTTTTGTGACTATGCCTTTAAGACTGATATATGTAAATGAGCTCTATTCTGATTGGCTGAGCTGCATCGTGCCTCATTCAAAAACACTCAGAGCTGTAACATTCCTTATAACTTCAGAGTGAACTGGCAGGACTTAACTGCTGTAGACTGAATAGGCAGATAGATGTAAATTAATTGAGTTTTGTTACATCACAAAAACAACAAATTTAAAATGGGCTGTTTTTGTAGCTTATGTTCCATATATGGATTGAAGGGACTGGGGGTGAAATTGTGAAACTTTAACGATATTTATGTACTACATCAAAATCTTTAATTTGAATGAAATGAGGTTTTCCAGGCCATGAAGTGGGTCTTTTAATATAGTTTCTCAATTACCAATATGCAATACTCTGGAACAATATCCATTCAACAAGAGCAAGAAGTGAAAGAGATAAAGCATGCATACAGTATATGATGTCTAATGATTCCAGACATTTGTTGCAAGAATACTGCCTTAACTTGAGTCACAGCGTATGCTTATGCAGAACCCTGTAGCCCCTCTACTGGCCTGCCCTGGCACTTTTTCAAGCATTAACCAGTCTTCGCTGCCCAGAACCCATTAACAGATTATCCAGATTCAGAATGGAAGGGCGAGATGGGGAGGGCTGATGAGACATTATCTGAGGATGCTGGCAAGCTCTGAGAGGGAGGCACTCCGATTTCTGTGTGTGGCTGACACACACTGCCAAAGCCCATCAAAAGAGACTTTAGCGCTGATGGACATGACGCTGACTGATGTCCATTCCAGTTTCCTTTAACTATCTGCAGACTGAGGACATGAGGTGACGTTTAAGAATGTAAGGCACTCCGGACCAAAGACCTGAACCCAAAACAAAGGGCCATCAAAAGAAGAGGGATACCATCGTTTCTTTGAAACCACTGACACAAAGGTCAATGTTTGAATCCTGTAAGTCCACCACACAAAACATGTCATATGTCAAAATGAAAGGATTTTCAGAACTATGCTGCTTTATCCTCACTGTCTATCTTTGCATCTGTGAAAACAGAAGAGTGCCTGCAGGAGATCCTCTGGCTCACTGAACGCCAACAGCAACCAGATGGCACTTTTTCAGCTGAAGTTTGTCTTGAAGCATCTCTAGTCTTTGACTGCAGGTTAGTGTACATCACGTGGCCAGGTGGGAGTGCCTTAGTCATATGAAAGACGAACATAATATGCAGCATATACACAGAGGACACAATGAGGTCAGTTAAAATGCATGTTGTTATGGATAAAAGTCAGGATAATTGTTGCTGATAAGACATAACAAATCATCTAATTAAGCTGTATTCACATACCTCACTGTAATTTCAGATTAGTGTCCAGGTTTGGGCCATTGTTGAGGACGCTATCTGTACTGACTCGCAATCACTATCTACTTTTATGGGCCAAACCAGGAGATAACAGGAATATTGTGGAATGTGAGGGGTTGTCTGTAATCTTGCAGCATGGGAAGCAGCTTTACATACATATAACAGGTTTAGAGTCCAGTGTCCAGCCCTTGTCTTGTTTGATTGTCATATGCCTTAGACACAGGTTTGGGTCAGGTGTGAGGTTAAGTACTGATTGGTCTATAAAGGGGGAATTTAGTCTTTAGTTATAGGTGCTGGGACCTAGATATACTCATAAATTTGCAGCCTCAACTCCAAAAATAACAGCCTCTGAAAGCCCCTGGAAGCACTAGTCTTTCTTCCCACAGTGAGACCATCTAAAGTCCATTAAACATAGGCCCGGTCATAAAGCTACAGCTCACAGTTCCCATTTGAGTGCTCTCTAGTGGCTTTTAGAGTTTAAGTGATTTTGCTTCTTCTGAACATACCAAAAAATACTGATGGAGCTTCAAAGTAACCCATATGTTGTGTGGTATATGTCTAATTTCCTATGCACTACTATGCACATAAAAAGAGAAAGCAGTATTTCATTGTTGTCATTAAAAAACCTCTTATCTCTGGAGTGATAACTTTAAAGAAGAAGGCCTTCTTCAAAAAGTTCTTCAATGGGAATTTTTCAAATTTCTGCATAATTAACTTGATGTGAAATGGTAGAAAGTTTTAACAACAGATTTTTTTACAGTGGTTTTGGTAGGACTCATTGGACATGAACACAAATATAGCCCTTTTATTTACTATTCAAAACCACCAGCGAACCTGCACACATCTTCCAAATTTTGTTGGAAGAAAAAAAAAAGTGTCACGGCCTGGAAAAAAAAGGCTCTTCTCCAAAATGGAAACAAGAGAGGGTAAAAACATTATTAACTTTTAATGTAAGTTCATGTAAATACATTTTATTCCAAGCATTTCTATTGGTCCATTCACTATGAGCTTTTCACATACTGTAAAGGGCAGTCGCTGTACTCAAATGATAAATATAAATCTGAAAAAAAAAACCTGAGATACATGACGATATGTAATGTTTATCATGGTAAAATGGAAGTAAAAAAAAATAAATAAAATTTTGAAATGGTGTTTTTCCTTACAATGCAATACAAGTGCCTCTCCGCCATGAATCGATTTTAAAAATATGTCAAATCTTTATCTCAAAACGGTCATAAAACAATGTTTCGATAAATGCCTCTGTAGGCATAAGCATTTCTTGTAATAGCTTTCTGTGACATAGATTTTAGATGCATCAAATCCCCTGGAGGCATTCTGGGTCACTCTCACTGGAACAAACCATTTTACATCAAGCCACTCTGAATGACTGTGTTAACATCATAACAAATTTAAGTATTCAGAAATTTTAGAAAATCAGAGGACTTCCCCTTTTAATGTATATTAAATCAATGAGATTTTATTTTAAGTAAAGTATTTTGAACCATTTCTATTGTTTTGGTTTGAGAGAGCTGATTTATGGCTTGTAGCTGGAGGACTCAGGTCTTAGCTGTTCATAGAATGAACTGCAGCTTGATTATTCAAAAATAAAATAATTCATGCTATGGCCGTGAGAAAATTTGGTTCACAGAGAAACAGGGAGGTGGGGGCACTTTCTCACAAGGGAACTGAAGAACACAAGAGCCGCTGCTGAGAATACACGTACAAACTAGAGGGAAGGAAGTCATTATTTAAGCCATTCCTTATCAGTTCATGTAATTCAGTTAGTCATCATCAGCAGGCAAAATCTACTGCCACGGTCAGAAAAATGTAGATGAGAACAGCAGGGTAATCTTAAGGATTCTTCAACGATCACTCTGCAGTTAAATCTATAGGCCTACTGATCGTAATTCTGTCTTTTAACATGGACGGCAGACCAGCTGCAGCTTTCCCCAGAGTAATATCACCTTCAAGGAGGAGAGATTGATGTTTTGGAAATGAGATGGCATGAGGTAATGATTTCACAAGTGATGATTTCATGCCCTCGCTCATAAGCAAACATACTGTTATGTTTTAGGCTTGATTTTAACTCTGGATCTCAACATTTGTCCCATGTGTAATTATGTAATAGGGTGTGGGGGACACTGTGACTTCACACCCTATGACCAAATAGCGCACGCAATGGAACACATAGCACTAAGACACGCTTGCATAATCTGAAGAGATTTTACTGGAAATTTTACCAATTTTGAAGTGAATCTTTGGGCTCCACATCTTTCAGTTTAAAAGTCAAAAGACAAACTGAGAAAATCAGCTGCAGCCTCCCTCAAGTGTTTGTTATTTGTATAAAGCTAAATTTGGATAAGTAATTTAGGTGGTAATTTCACAGTGTAGGCATTTGTTCTACATTGTGTATTTTGCTCAGATGAGTTTATTCTCTGCAGCCAAATTAGTGACCGAAACTACAACAACTGCTCTTTGACAAAGAGCACAAGGAGATAAAAAGCTAACATAATCTAGATTTTCTGAAAGATCTGCCAACAAAGTTGCCAGTAGAAAACTGTTAAGTACTATTAGACTGTGAATGCAATTAGAGTAAACATTACATTTACATTCTTCCAAACACAGTAATTTACCATTAAATAGTCCTCTTTAAATGTTATTCATTGTTTTGGAAAACATTTTTGGGGGATTAACTTAAAAAAGTTAGTGTCTGGGCTGCCTTACATTTTTTTAATTTATTTGAGCTTCAAAAGGCATAAAACATGGATTCTTATTCCATTATCTTACTATTGAAAATTCAGCTAACTCAAAATGTTAAGGCAGCCTAAACGCTAACTTTTTTAAGTCAAAAAAATATATTTTTCACGGTGTGGAAAAAAAGCAATGTTTAAAATATATGAGGATCATATGAGCTTCATAACTACTGTAGAACATTTCCCAGACTTGACAACTAGTGAAACCACTTGGTGGACAATAACAATCTTTAACAATCAATATTTATTTATTTATTCATTGTTTCTGGATTTATTTATGTATGAGATATTGAGAAAATGGGACTCCTATTAACCATACAAGACCTGACAGACCACCAAAACTGTCCCCATCGGCTAAACCGCACTTAAAACTTTTCTTTTTGAGAGAGAGGAGAAAATCAAGCTCCACTCTTACTGCAGATCTGAAAAAATCCACAGGTGTTTCTGTCCATCCTTCCACTGTGAGAAGACAACTCAGCACTGTGGGTCTGAAAGGATGTGAAGCTGTCAAGGAGCCCTCACTGAGAAAAGGACACAGACAAAAACAATTGCAATTCAAAGACAGAAGCTGCTGGTGCTCTCAGATCAATGGGCTGACCACCCCAGAGTCCAAACCTCAGCATCTATAAGGAATGATGTGAGGCAGGAAGCACATGTGGGGAGCCTGAGGGTCAGTCTCAGTGTAGTAATCCCAGTTTAGGAAGCAAGCAGACTTGGACATATTAAAACAAAGTAGAGAAAATACAGACTAGATTAATTAAACGTGGCAGCAATCAAGAGCTAATCAATTTAACACAAAAGAGATCTGACAAGCAGAGGAGGTAATGAGTCCAGAAACAGCTGCAGGTGTGTTAATGAGTGGGTGGAGCTTGGGTGGAGCTGGAAAAGAAACAAAGCAGGCCCAGGAGGGGGAGTGACAACATCATTGAATTTATTTGGGATTGCAACTAACTTCTAAGACTGAACTTTGGAGGTGTGGAAAAGTATTCCTGCAGATTTCAGAAAACTGAAAGGAAGCCTCCCAAAAAAGGATGGAAGCTGTAATAAAGGCAAAGAGTGGCCACAAAAAAATCAATATTATATGTATTAGTTGAAGCTTCTGTGTAATTGTCAAATATGTTTTGTATTTTTTTCTTGACACTGCAAAATGCATAACCTTGTCTTTTTAACTTAATAAATATATAAATAAATAAAATAAATAAATAAAGGATGGTGCACAGAAAGCTCCTGTATTTATTTGTTTATTGTACATTTGCTGTTTATTGGTGTTAATCAGCAGTATTAATGGCCTTCCTCTGTTATTTAACCTTAATAAAACTTTTAAAAAGTTTTTTAGAGGTTAAATAACAGAATAAGGCCATACACCACCACTCTGTAGTGTTCTGAATGGAGCAACATGTGAGTGGAAGAGCACTCCTCACTCTGCATGCTGAGGAAAGGAAGGAGCCTTCTGGGGAAGGTGTGAAAGTGTGCTGTTTGCCTGTGAGGAGGGGTGAAGTGGAGTGGGGTGGGGTGGGGTGGGGTGGGGTGGGGTAGGGGGGCAGCAGTGGCGGTGCAGTGAGGGAAGTGGAGCATGTGTGAGCAGCAGTGGGCTGAAACCCCGCACACAAACTTCCCAACCCTCCCTGTTCTTCCTGGCAGCGTGATAGGGAAGAGGAGTTAGCGGGAAAGGAGGACCCGTCGATGAGAGAGAGAGAGAGAGAGAGAGAGAGAGAGAGAGAGAGAGAGAGAGAGAAGCTAAGGGCCATGCCATGACCAGCTCCCTTAGAGGGACACAGTGAGTGGACATGCTGCGTGTCCAGCTCTGAATCGCTCTATCTGCGCTGCGCTGCTCTTACCTGCGGGCGGGAAAAAAACACGCTCTGTTGAACTTGGTGGCCATTTCTCCTCGGAGAAGGAGTCTCTTGGCCACCGTGCCGGACACTTGCTCTGCTGTGCATGGGTGCTCGGAGTGGTCACCTGTCCTGAACGAGGCTGGATGGGATGCACAGTGAGTTTCATCTGCTGCGAAGAGGACTTTCTGCAGATGCCTTTGGATCAGCATGAAGAGAAGAAGAAAGAGGAAAAGAGCCTTCTAGCAAAGGTGTGTCGCGTTATCGCTGTGAACTTGACAAGGTCTTTATTTATTAGTGGATGATGAGGAAGCTGAGAGTTTAACAGAGTTTATCGAGTTATCGAGGAAGTCCAGAAAGCAGGTAAAAAGGTAGTTAACGAGAACAGCTGAGGCTTGTTGCTCTCATACTCACTGTAAAGTAGTTGACCCCACTTAAGTTACTTAATAGGTTCAAGCTTATAGTTACTAAGCTTACTGTTTATTTAAGTCATAGTGAGTTTCTTATTCTCAGTGATCCACACTTCTGCAGCAGGTGAGGTTAACTCAAACAGTCAGTATAGTTTCATTTGAGCTTTCAGTACTTAAGTAACTAATGCATTATACAAGCAATAGTAAGTTCATCAAATGAATAGTGCAGTTGTTCTGTTCTGTAGGCTCGACAAATGAGGGCTTTTATATTTTTTAGAAAAAGTTCATGATCCTGCTGTCTTTGCCAAAAACTTAATGAGAAATCAGAAATTAGGATTCATGAGAAATTAGCATAAATTTGCATAAAAAGACCAGCAACAAGCACCCTGACATATTTAAATGGCTCATCATCATGATTACTTTACCCAAAGTGGTACAAGACTCTTAGGTTTGTAGATGCATAACATACATACAGTTGTATGCAAGGATTTAATTACATGTTTTTGCTGATTTTCTAAGTGAGAATAAGTAACACATCCTCTACAGAGAACACACTCCTGCACATTTTAATGCACAATTACTGTTTATTTGCTGAGTTTAACATATTAGAAAAAGAAACAGAACATAAAATGTATCCTGTGCAAAAGTTAGGGCACAATTTGTACTTAATGTTTATTTATTTATTTATTTATTTATTTATTTATTTATACAAATGTTAAACTCAGCAAATCAACAAAACATGTGATTTGGCCAAGGGGTGTTCAAGCTTATGCATACAGCTGTACATGTTTTCCAGTTTCAGTCCTGTTGTCCACCTGTGCAGCACAGTTTTGTGTTTTTCGGCCCTAACACACCTGATTCATCTCGAGCATGACTTGATCTGTAGCTAACGATATGACTGAGGTATGAGGAAAACACAAAAGTGTGCAGTGCAGGTGGGCTACAGATCTGGAGCTGAGAAACAACGTCAAAGATCTCCCTTTATCTGTGCTTTCCACAGGTGGCAGTACTAGCAACCATATCTACTGAAATTAAGCACTCAGTCATTGTTGAGTCTGTCCATTCAATGATGCCATTTGAGTCAGTTACATTAAAACAGACAGAATCTTTCAAACTTTTTCAAGTGCCATAATGAGATGTATATCTATTTCCACATTAGAGTTTCCCTGAACCTTACTTTCCTCTTTATCACATTAGCTTATTTGCATTGAAAAGATTGCTCTGCCACAGTAAATGCTATGATAAAGAGTAAATTACATAATTTAAGCCTTTAGTAAGAGCTGAGTTCAAAAGATGGTACGTTGTACTTTTTATTCAGTGTTGATAATTTGTTATTTTCACCATCTTTGACAGAATCTGTCAAGCACAACACATCCACCCCATCACTCACAATATATAGAAAGCTTTTTTAATTAAAACATTAAGAATATTCACTAAAAATGAATTACAATGACTAAAGTGGGGAAATCGAAAGGAGCAATAATTAAAACTATGGAGATCAAAAAACTGTGATGCCTTGACATGAGGAGGTGTTAAAATGGCATGTCCATTTGGCATGTGGAATGACTCCACCTATCAGACCTGCTCTCCTTTTGCCTAATGTATTTATTTCTATATTATCAGTGCCAGAAATCCATCACATTCATGTCTAACTGCTTTGGCAGTGAACCCTAAGGAGATGTCTGCCTTGTAGGGTGGTCTGTGAGGGGTTATGGGGTGAGTTGAAGAGGCTAGAGTGGGGGGGTTAGGAGGGGTGACAGGGCAGGGGTAACAGGCTCTGCATTGTGGTCCCCGTCTCAACCTTGGATCCAGCAGACTGGGAGGAATGTGGCTGCAGCCATATGGCCTCATAGTGTTCTCTCCTTTGGGTATGCAGCATGACATATTCTCTGATACAGCTATCTGATCTACTAATAAGAAGGTGCCAAACATTTCCAGCATTTTTGTAATATTAATGCTTGTGAGCTGTGTACTTAGTTGATTTAGCTGTATAAAAGTGGTTCTTGCAGAGAGAGATAAGCAATTTGTGGATCATAAGGTGGAAGAGGATAATTAGGACTTAGAAAATGTCCTTCTTTGGATTTATTGTGTCAACTAATATAATATCCTCGATCCTTAAAGAACACCGACCAGCTACTTGTTTAATGAAAATAAGAGCAGAATTTGTGTTTATATTTTGTGCAGTGTAGTGTGTGAAAAGTGTCACATAAATCATTTTGGAGTTTTTTAAACATGGCACTATGAATGCGTTTTGCCTGTGTCAGAATATTGTGATATGCTATGTGATATATGAAAATGTCTTTAAGGATTATGATATGATGTTTTGCCACATCATCCACCCCTAATGTGAGTTCTGTAGGTATGAGTGTGAAGACCTGAAGTGCGGGCCCACTTATAAGCCCTTAGGGTTTAAGAGGTTAAACTAAACAGAGTTGGCTAATAACTATAATTTGGAAACTGACCCTGCTAAATCTGAGCAGTTCTGGTTGGTAATGACACCGAGACAGGGCTTCTCTGTAATTATGGGACTGCAATCAGCGTTAAATTGTCCTTAATAGTTAATTGTGCGTACTGAAGTGAATATCAGCAATGAAATTGAGGATTAGGTGCAATCATCCTTCCTGGAGCCCAGTGGGCAGCCAGCTTCCAGTTACTCCTTTACTTAAGGAGCCTTCCTTTAGTTTGTTGGAGAGGTGATCACCTTCAGGCTTGTGCCAGGCGTGTTTGTGTGTGTGTGTAAATGGGAACCCCAAGAGGCTCCAGCCAGAGACTGCAACTTTCTCCTATTATTAGAGTTAGGGCAGCTGTGTCCATCAGTGCTAAGTGTAAGCAGGCTATGGTGACTTAGTTCCACAGTACACCGCTTACAGCCAGATCTCCCCTGATGATAACAGTCAACATGGAAAACAGCCCACATGTTAGTCCAGTCAAAAAGGCAGCTACAAAGCCTGAGGAACCCTGCTTTGATGTGTAGATGAGCCCATGTGAGCCCATGTGAGCCCCTAAAAGGAATGTGCTTTTGCTACAGCCTATATAAATACATATATACGTACACATACACATGCATATATATATATACATACATACATACATACATATATATATATATATGTATAAGGGGGGGATTTTTGGCATTTCGCATTGTGTCCAGCAATTGAATTTTGATGGAAGGAGCTATTTTAATGCTACATTAAGTATTAGGTGTGTACATTTTGGAAGATGGACTAAAGCTCATTAAGCCAGACTCTGATCTGTTATATATACTTCTGTAGAATTCCAGAGAATTCTTGTCATCCAGACAGAGACACCATGCATTAAATTAAGTCAAACAGAATAGACAGTATCATACTACATGAAATGTAATGAAATGAATTGTTACAACTTTTCTTAACTTTTTCTTAACTTCTTTGTTAGCCTAGCCCTGCTTAGTTTTCTTTGGTGTGTGTTTGATATTTCTGTATTACTCTTTTAGTTATTGTTGCTGTTATTTTGGCTTCGTCCTGTGTTGTAATTAAATCTTCTGCTACGGTATCCCTAACCCTCCCAGCCTGGTTCATTATTACAGTAATCAAAAATAAATGGTTCATTTAAAAAGTAACATGTAGCTTTTGTAAAAGCACTTTAAAAAGCATGGACCATTTTTTTGGACCTTATGTTGTAGGTTAGCCAGCAATGTGTGGTGTAAATATACAGAAGCACAGATGCACAGATGAACACACTCATCAATCATCCCCATTTGGCAGTTTTACCAACAAAGTGCTGATCTTCAGAGGACACTCACACTCGCTTTCATCCTTCAGAGGAGAATAAATCATGCGGCTGGTGTGGTGCTGGGATTACGGAGGGGCTCGGCTCTGACAGGGCGGGGGCACAGATTCCAGGGATTTGCAGGACCATGAGAGAACACACTTACCTGTAGCAGGTAGTTCAGTGGAAAGAAAGGAGTGTTTGTACAGTGTGTGTATTTATATGACTGCTTCAAACAGTGCAGTGTGGGCTCACTTAACCTACTTTTTTATCATTGTGGTACTACGCACGCTTTCTTAATGGCACGTAGACACGCCCAGCATTTCCGCTTTCAGACTTGTTCAGGCAAAAATGGCAGGTTTAATGTGCTGCTGGTTGATTTGATTGTGTAGTGCAGAGGGATTCATAAATTCTAGGACAGGTTCATGTTTGCTCATGAGTAATCAACATAATGTGGCTTACCTTTGGCAAGTGATAGAGATCTTTCATTGAAGATTTACTGCCATGGCGTGTCTCTGCACATGTTCAGTGCCTTGATCTCCTTCCTGTCTGCAGGGGTTGTCATGCAAATGATACCATCGTTACACATTCTCTTGTAGAGAACCACTGCTCTGTATGATTGTGTTGGTGAGAGGGAGGTGTTTTATTGTGCCCATCAGTTGCTCTCCTCTCTGTCTCTGGACAGTATCACAGTGGTTTGCTGAAACACATTCTCTCCTGTCAGAGACTCTGCCCTGTGCTTTGTTCTTATCTCTGCGGTCACTTACAGTTCGACTGGCTGACTGTGGAATACTTCAGTAGCCTCAGGCCTTCCTCCCTCATGCAGCTGTTTGTGCCACTGTATTCCTCCTGAGTAGTTTGAACAGTGTGGTAAGGTAAATCATAGGTTATTGCAGTCACCAGATCTCAACCCAGTTGGGAGCTTTTGGATTGATGTGTTAGACTCTATTGTACCATCATCAAAACATCAATTGAGGTAATATCATTTCGCAGTCGTGGGCTGGAGGTTAAGGAACCAGCCTTGTAACCGGAAGGTCGCAGGTTCGATTCCCTCAGCCGACAGCGCGTGACTAAAGTGCCCTTGAGCAAGGCACCTAACCCCCAACTGCTCCCCGGGCGCCGTGGATAGGGCTGCCCACTGCTCCGGGCAAGTGGGCTCATTGCCCCCTAGTGTGTGTGCATTCACTAATGTGCATGTATGTGGGTGTTTCACTGCAAGGATGGGTTAAATGTGGAGGTCTAATTAGCTTACTGTGTTCAAAACACAGTAAGCTAATGGTTCTGAATTAGATGTTGTATGTTTTGGAAAATGGTGTTCCGTTCCTCCAATATAGTTGCAAAGATTAAAGCTGTTCTGGTGGCTCATGGTGGAAAAAGACACTTGATGTTGTTTTCTGTCTGTATGTTTTCTTGTAAAAACACAGTATATCATTTCAAAAATTGCAAATAAACATAAATACTGTGAAAAGTAACAAGAATTTCTTGTTCTCAAAAAAAGTAGTTGAGCTAGTTTGAAGAATAAAGTTTGGTTTCAGATTTCTCCTCTAATGCCCCCAGTTGTTAAATTTTATCACAGCACACCTGAGTTAATTTAATGAAGTTCTGATTAGCTGAACCAGGTGTTGGATGATAGCTACAGTGAGGCTATACAGGCTGCCATAAAGAACACAAGACCACACTGAATCACTACTTAATATTGTTGTTACTAATACAAAATTAAGATTTCAAGTACACTTTCATGCCGTGAATCTCCCATTCTACCACATCCCAAAAGTGTTCTGTTGGATTCAGGTGACTGGGAAGGCCACTGAAGAACACTGAACTCATTGTCATGTTCATGAAACCAGTTTGAGATGACTTTTACTCTTGCTGGAAGTAGCCATTAGAAAATGGGTAAACTGTGGCCATAAAGGGATGCACATAGTCAGCAACAATACTTAAATGGACTGTGGCATTCAAGCGATGATTGATTGGTATTACTGGGCCCAAAGTGTGCCAAAAAAACAATCCCCACACCATAAAACCACCACCACCAGCCTGGACTGTGACACAAGGCAGGTTGGGTCCATGGATTCATGCTGTTGGCGCCAAATTCTGACCCTACTATTTATATGCCTCAGCAGAAGTCAAGATTCATCAGACCAAGCTACTTTTTTCCAGTCTTCAGCTGTCCAGTTTTGGTAAGCTCGTGACCACTGCAGCCTCAGCTTTCTATTCTTGGCTGACAGAAGTGGAACCCAACACAGTCTTCTGCTGTTGTAGCCCACCTGCCTTAAGATTCGATGTGTTGTGCATTCTGAGATGCTTTTTTGCTCAACACATTTGTTCAGAGTGGTTATCTGAGTTACCATAGCCTTTCTATCAGCTAAAATCAGTCTGGCCATCCTCCATTGACCTCTCAATAACAAGGTGCTTCCGTCTGCAGAACTGCTGCTCATGGGATGTTTTTTTTCTTTATTGCACCAATTCTGACTAAACTGTAGAGACCAGAAGCAGTTCAGCAGTTATAGAAATACTTGAACCAGCCCGTCAGACAACAATAATCATGCCGTGGTCAAAATCATATTTTTTCTCCATTCTGCTTGTTAATGTGAACATTACCTGAAGCTGCATCTGCATGATTTTGCTCTTTAGATAATTGCATAAAAAGTAGGTATACGGGTATTCCTAATAAAGAGCTCAGTGACTGTATATATACACAGTTGTATACAAAAGTTTGGGCACCAAAAAATGACGTTTTTATGTATTTTGTTGATTTTCTAGGTGAAAATAAGTAAACATCCTTTTCAGAGAACACATTTCTGCACATTGCAATATACACTAGCTGTTTATTCATGGAATTTAACACACACACACACACACACACACACACACATCATCATCTAAAACGCTTACCCTTCTGGGTTGCGGTGGGGTGCTGGAGCCTATCCCAGCTGTCACTGGGCGGAAGGCATGGAATATAACATTTTGGTAAAAAATAAAACTTAAATTGTTACCTGTATTAAAGTTATGATACATACATTTTATTTTATATAATTTAGACATTTTGTCCAGTATGTTGAACTCAAATAAATACAAATTGTGCTCTAAAAAGTATAAAAAATCCCTGCAGATTTTTGCTGTCCTGTCATAGAAGAATGTACCCAAAATTGCACATGTGCTTGCAATTGTAAAGAAAAGATGGCTTCAGTAAAAAAACTAACTAAAAAAACTAACCATCAACAATGATTGTCTCGTGTAATTCTTAGATCCTATCTTCATTAAATAAACCCCTGGCCTCTGCACACATCATAGCCTGCCTGCCAGCCTGCTGGTGGCACTCAGGTCTGCTGGCTGCAGCGACGAGAGGAATAGTTTTGGAGTGCAGGCTTGGCATGGGGACAGGACTGTAGGCCAGGTGTGTTGTTTTCTTTCCTGCTTTGGTTGCTTAGTCTTTCAAAGTGAGAGGAGGTGGAAGCACATTGGCCAGAGGAGAGGAGAGCTAGAGAAAGACCTCCCATCTCTGCGTGTGAAGGGTTGTTTTTAAGAATGCAGACGTTGTGTAACACTGAAAACACCTGGGTTTCAGGTCTCTCCCCCAGCAAACGCATGCATGCTGCTTTTTGTGTCTGTGGAAAATAAAAGTGTTGCACAATGTCAGGCTTAAAGGGGGCGGAAAGGAGGATTTTGTAGCTTATGGAATATTGACGAAGGTGGATTTTTACAATGTCTTACTTGCCACAGACGCCAAGAGCTTTGTGGAGCTCTTATAAATAAAATGACATGAGTATAATATACTGAAACTAATTGAACTGTTGAAGAATGAATCCAGGAATAATATTTTGCATTCAAGTAGGTTTTCTCTTTGTGTTTTGTGTGTATGTGAATGCCTCCCAGGTGTGAGATAGTATTGTATGTGTGTTTATCATGTTCGTTGAAGTGGTTATTGTACCGTTGATGCTGGCTGTCTACCAGACACACTCCTATGGAAAGCTGTCCCAAGGCAGGTAGTAAAAAGACATACAGTGCTTGGCTCGTGCCAAACCGCAGTATAACATTTCCACCCCTTGTCAGTTCTGCTGTGCGCAATCCAACCCTTACTTAGTTACCCCGCTATATTGTATGTCTGATCAAAGTCATCAATCACACATTTTATTTCATATTCTTAGGTTGCATCTTCTCTCTTTCTGGATTGCCTAATGTAAGAATCATTTAGACATACATGAGCCAAGTAATTCAATCACTCAAGTATTTGTTCTTTAAGTTAATATTTAATTCTATATTTAGAATTTGGGTGCTTTGTCTTTTTTTTCAAGCCATACAAATTGTAGATTAAAAAGCTTAATCAGTAGTGGCCCATAGAAGAGTTATTGTTAATATATGAAAAATGTTAAAACCAACAACCTGCACCGCTTTCCATGTGGTCGTTAAAGCTAAAAGACAACAGATGCCTGAGAAATCACGTGTGTAACACTTTAAATTATCAGACAACAATGGTCAGTGCAAAATTTACAATAAGAGGTTGGTACAGACGCACGACAAGTTTAATGAATCATCTTAAATATGTAAGTGATAGTTATCCAAGTACCACTAACTTAGTGAGGGCAATGCTAAAACCAGGGAGCTCAGAGTCACAGACCTGTTTGTTGTTGTGAGTTCTGATAGTGGACGAGGAGAGGAACAGCAGAGCTGTTGTCGAGACTTTCTTTCTTGGTCATTTTTGTGTCCAGGTGAGCCTGTTGTTCCAAAAGCTCCCCCGTTGTCCACTATGCTCACTGTATCTCGGCTGTGGCAGAGTTCAACTCAACCTTTGCATTGCCCTCATTCCTGCTTCCCATGATGAAACATGGCAAGCTTGTCAAAATAAATAACTCAATAATACTCAAAAAACACAATAAACTAAAACGAACTAAAACCACGATGGTGATAAATAAAACAGTATTTCTAATTAGTTACACCCTCAGCATCTACTTGTCTCATAAAAGCTGTTTTTTTAATGAGAGGGCTACAGTTGTGACTTCTGTAGCAACATGCAGCACATGAGCAGCTGGGCTTCAGCCTGTGTATTAGTGCACTATCACAGCCTACTGGATATATTTTGAACTGTATTTATTTATATATTTTTGTTTTAAAAGGTGGTTTTGAGAATGAATATGAGTATTCAAAACCTGTACATTTAGGCGACATCTGTTGTCAGGTATCTTCATATGTTCATGCGATTGCGTCTTTTGGTAAGGTTTACCATGAAGGAATACTTGAGTTAATGGCCATTGCCCAGCAATGTTGATAGACTACCCTAAAAGCACAGCACAAAAATGAAAAAAGACTGAAGCCTTTGGTGAGGTCAGGTACTGATGTTGGATGATTACCACTCCATCTCAGCTCAAGGGTATTGGATGAAGCTCCGTCACTTCAGAGAATGCAGTTTCACTGCTCCACTGCCCAGTGCTGAGGGGATTTGTACTCTTCTAGCCAATATTTGGCATTGGGCAAGGTGACCACAGTCTCATGTTTGGCTGATCCAGAGAGTCACATTCTATTTACAGTTCTTTACTATGGACAGTTTAGAAGCTGTGTGCGGATTAGAGCACCTATCTCAGCAATTAGTGCACCTTAAAAAAACTTGAGGGGTTTTTAGGTATATAGTGTAGGTTTCCTTTTTGTATACTTTTAGGTAAATAGTATAGTATAATGACTCTTATATTTTAAAAAACATGATTTTTTTTTATCTAAATTTCTTTTTTCATGGAATAATTTCACCTCACTGAAGATTAGCCTCTTCAGTATATCCAGTGTAAGATCAAGCTGATAAACAACATTACCTTTCCCCCATCTTTCCCAAGGGTGCCAATACATCTGGAAGGCACTGTGTATATGTACATGAACTAAAGTTGGTTGTTTGTCCTCAATACCACATACTTTACATTGGGACAGGCTGACAGCAGGGGGTTCCACCCCTTTCTGGAATTATCTGATAAGGTATGTAGCAGAGGGAAAGCTACCCACGATCCCACCCAACATTCCAGTGTCCTGCTGGCTGGTGGCAAACAGTGTGGTTTCTGTGCAGGGGCTTTTCGTCTAGTCCTCTATGATGGACTCTCCCTCTCTACTGCTGTTGAAGTATCAGTGTTGAAAACACTTTCTGACTATCTGACGCCTGGCAGCTCTCTCTTGCAAACAGTCCCTACCTGTTTGTGTACAGAGTGCTGATCTCTGTACACATAATTTGTGTTTATGATACGTTATGAGCATTTTTGTGATTATGTATGTTGTAATGAAAGGTTTTTTGTGGTTTAGGTGCATGAAAAGGTAACAGAGATAAGCTCTGAATCTTGCTGAAGAACACTGAAATGCTAGCATTGCATGGGAAACTACGCTTGACTTAATGAGACAGACGGCATCAATGGTTGGTATTTCGTTTAATCAAGAGGAATCTAAGACAAGATTAAGCTGTATTAGATTACGTTAAAGCAGCCTTGATTTACAGTTGATTGAACACAGTGTCTGTGGGCACCATGTAAAAGTCTGTTTTTTGCGTAAGCTTGTACTTGTGTGTCTCTGAGACTGTATTGTATGGAATATTTGTATTAATTTTACATCAACAAACAAAAAATGTCATCTAAATGAAAAAAACAAGGCAAACAATAAAACACAGTATTACGACACAAAATTTGGCTTATCTGTGTCATATCAAAACGTTATAACTCCATTGTTTCATTCATTCATTCAATTATTCATTCATTCATTCTATCATTCCTTAAACCTGTCGTGAAGTTGTAGTGGGTGTTGTATCCTCTCTTGATACTTGGTATGAACAGTGATTACAAATCGCTTGTCTACTGTCACTCAGAGAAACTGTGTACAGTCACACGTGGCTGTTATTTTCACTGTTTATCTGCTGCTGCTCAGACTGTCCAAAAGCGTCTGCATTGACCAGGGCAGGACAGTGAAAGGAACAAGCAGTGTTTTTAACCATTGCTTCTCATTTTCTAATTCTTAAGTCTTAGATTATTACACTTCACTGAAGGCGTATTTATCTTTTTTACAGTTAAACATTTCACCTGTTTTTCTCTTTCAGAAAGTGCCATTTTTTACCAATTTTTAGCCTAAAATTATTGGCGACATACATTAAAATGAGGTCTCTCCTGTAGTCATTTTGGAGATACAAGGTTTTGTTACAATGGTGACTTGGATGACTGTTGCCTTTAAATATGTTCCTGAATCGTCTCCATTGTCCAGTTGAATACAAGTATGTCTATGAAATGATGGCGTTTTATTTCTTAGATATTTGAAATGTACTGCTGAAGGCAAACAGAAGCCCCATGTGGCTTTTCACCATTTGTATGTCCCATGATTGTAGGCCATCTATACTGGGGCAAGCCAAGAAGAAGGCAGACTTTTCATAGTGAACAAGGCATAATAGTTTGACTTGCAGTTTCACTGAAGAGGAGAAGAAACACTGAATGTGATCTGGAGCTTAGGAGAAATGATTACTGCTTTCTTTGGCCTTTAAAGGAGAGAAAACAAGAGAGTTTTGTGTGTGGAAGTTTGATCTAAGTGTTTTATGTCCCACCTTTGCCTAAGGTCTTTTTGTTCGATTCCTGAACAAATGCACTGGGCTCCCTCAGGGATTCTTTGTAGCACAATTGTAAAAAGGAAATTCAAATCCGGAACGTGTCATTGTTTCTCCATGTGTTTTTGGAATCCAAAACAAGTTACAGTGTAATAGACATAAGATACTCTTTCATTAAGTCATCTGTAAAATCCTATAAGCCCTTAGTGCCATTCAGAAGAGTGGGAGGAAAAAACCTCTTGCCTACAGTTACATATTACAGAGCGAAGGTTAAGCTGTTCATAGAGCACAGTAAATGGCATGAATGACAGCACAAAGGAGTGTGCGCATCAGGTTTCTGCGTTCTCCATCAGATAGAAGATCTCATTTTGCCAATTGGCCGATGACCATGCTTGACTTGAGTCAAAGAAAATTAAAGGCTAGCAAATGTTAGGATCTCACCTGATCTAAAGTGCTGATGTAATTTGAGTTCTGGATTAACTTGCTTGTTTTTTTCTTAAAATAAACCTAATGTGTTCTGTGCAAATGCGAGTCTTGGGTTGTGTGTGCAAAAGGCTGTCTGGGGCGACAGTTCCATGAATGGCATTGTCGGCGAGGCTTTGCGAGGGTTTGCTTTCGGGACATTACTGACTCGCCGATGCAGAACCCCTTTCACAAAGAGTCTGTCAACAGAAGATAATGGGGTACAAAAGACATTAATACAGTCACTTAAAGCTACTTTAATTCAGCGGGCTTGCCTTTGAGGATAAAATGTCTGTCTGTGAGTCAGATTAAGCGTGAGGGACGCTGTATTTTTCTCAAAGTTATGGTTGCGTGCCCTCTTTATGTGCGAGAACAAGGCCAGGTCAACTTAAGCACCCCTTACGCGTTTAGTCTGTTGCATGGGATGGACATAATATGCTCTCTTTAGCTGCTTCCGTCCAGCTCTGTGCCTTTGTGCATCGATGAATGTGGCCTTTATGCTGCATTTTTGTTGACACTTTTCTGTTGGAGGGATTTTCTTGTCCGCTTACTAATACTTGGCAAGGAATTGTGTAGTTTGCACTTGGCAACCAGGAACTCCTACGAAGCCCTGCTCTTCTGCCTTTGTCGGCTCTCAAAGGCCATCGCGGAGATGGACGGGCGCATATCGTTTTGACTGAAATGTGGCTTTGGGGCTGTTTGTGATCATCCGTCTCTAGTGGCATTTCTCAGCCGAGGAAAAAACGGTTGAGTAAAGAAGTAATTAGTGGTACAGAAAAGCGCGGCCAGACAGGGCCGTCCAGGTCGGACTGCAGCATTTTCATCTTTGAGAGAAGGTTGTCTTTTCTTCAGGGTGGTAATAAATCCCCTCTTTGACATGCTGCATTTACTCTGAATACACACAGGAAAAAAGCCCCCCGATCTTTTTTTTCTTCTTCTTCTTCTTCCATTTAGCGGCAAATGTTGTAACAAGCCGAGACAGATCAGTTTGCTTGATTTGCTCATACCGTTTCTGAAAGGATAGGCTTCCACATTCTGTGGAAAAGGAATTTTCTCATTATTTATAATGGAACAGTGGGTCTCAGAGGACTGCGAGAAATACCTAGACGAGGTAATGGAATTTAGACAAGTGCCTGCCCTACAGCTCTGGAACATACTTTATGCTCATATAAGTGTCAGTGGGACATGAGTGTCCAGTGAGTATATGACAAAGTATGAAGAACTAGGAGATGGAGCATAAAATAAAGTGTTTTACTGTGGTTTACTCAAGGGACAGCATGCGTAAGTCTTGCACACATACATTTTTTATTGGGTTTTCTTTTTTGCAGAATATGCTTTTGCACTTGTTGTTCTTGCATTTTGTTGCTTCTAGGTGAAAATCAGCAGCAGTTGTTCATTAGCATCAGACTGGTTGCAGCCCATTCATACTGTGCACGATGTATAGTCTTTTCCATTGCTTCAGTGTAGGAGATTTTGATTGTAATGCTTTAGGCTGACACTTGTCTGATAACTCTAAGCCAAAGTGGCAAATCCCACTCTGGTTCTCCCTTGATCAAACACAGAGTAGAACTGTGAGGAGAACGTCGCCCAGGATCCAGTAAGGACGGCCGTCTCTGTACTTCTCATGAGACTGTTTGATGCTGCTCTTGCAGTGAGATCCATGACTCTGTTGAATCGCAGAAGGACATAGTCAGACTCAGGATACTGAAAAGTACAACTGAAATGTTCTTGGTGTTGGCTGATATTAGCTTAAAAAATGATTGGACTGATGTTTCTGTTTGGCTGTTAATTCAGACTGATATTTGATGACCCTTGAACTACAGAAGAGGTGACCATTTTGGCAGTGCTAGGCTACTGTGCTCATATATTTGAATTTCATTCATTTTACTGCATTTATAACCAGGACTTGATTTTGAGGGGTGATGCAAAGGGACGTCACCCTTCTTGTAACACAATCATCCCCTTGGATCTCGTTATCTATTATAGATACTTTCTTTCTATTCAGATGTGCGATTTACACAATATGGGATTTACTTATGTTGAACAAAAGAGTAATGATCAGGCCACCTGGTCATGTAGAATTGCACACTTTCGCATTCTATTGGTTATGAGTGTCTGGTACAGCATGCACGTCTGCTGCCACTGTTGCCATGATCCCAGGTCCATCTCCAAATTGGGATAGTTTGAAATTGTAGAACTTTATAAAGTTTCTGATTGATGGTTTTAGGCAAACTTTGGGATGGAGAATGCTAAAAATGGAGATTATAATCTTTGGGGATTGTCTTACTATACAGTTAAATAACAGTTAAAAATAATATAATAAGTTTGCACTGCCAGCTGCATCTCCAGAATGACAGTTGCTGCAGAACGGCTGTCAGTTGAACCCACCATCACCCCGGAATTTTTTTTACAACTTTACAGTTATTTATAACACTATAGAAATAAATGTTATATTTCCCTGTAATGCTAATCGTGGTACATGTAGTCCCAATTTCTATATTTTTTTAAATGTTTATGTGTTGGCATTGGCACCCTTACAGGAAAGTCACATGAAAGAAAGCACAGTTTTTGCACATTTCACATGTTAAAAATCTGTTATCACATGTAAAAAAAGTGTGTGTTCACTTGTGAAAAACTTGTGAAAAAACTTGTAAACACATGGTTTTCATCACTTCATATGTGAAATATATCATTGCTGTCCAAAGAAAAACAAGTATCTCCAAATTAATAACTTTATAGAAGAAGGCCAAAACACTCTAAATTTTTTAGGTAAGTTAATATAAAGAGATTTATTCCAAGTGATTTTAGAGCATTTCTACGGGTCCATTCATTATGAAATTTTCACACAACTTAAAGGATGGCTGGTGTGTTGAAATAATGTAGAAAAATCAAAATCAGAATGGAGATACGTGGTTTTCTTTGGACAGCAAGGACATGTGAGTTTTCTTTAAGGGCAGATATGTACATGAAAAATATTATTTATCAACATATCAGATATATTACACACTTCTATACTATGAGAATAACCTAATCAGTTTTGACAGTTTTGAATTATAGTCATTGTTACTGTTTAATAAACCTTCAGATGTAATAAGGGTCCGATTTTAAGGGCTTTTAGTACTACATACATACATTCACTAGAGAACAGTTTCTCCCTTTCAGTACATATGCAGATGGTGGCAGGTGCAGGTGAGCTCCATTCATGACGAACGTCAGTGTGGGAAGGCTGTTCACTTTACTACATTCAAACACGTACTGCAAGTACAACACAGACACCGAACTCAACACCTGTAAACCTTTTTTAAAATGAGTACTGTAGACTTTAAATGGTGAAAAGGTGTGTCACTGAATGAGTGAGCAAGGGGTCTTACATCACCGCTGCTAACCCTAACCCAGCATTTCGTGAAGAGAGGACACGGAGGGCTCTCTAACATGGACGTTCATGGACTATGGCAGTACAGCCACTCTTACACCAGTCTGTGGGCTTGTGGTTCACCTCAAATCTGAAGACAGATATATGTAGTTAATGGCTAAACCTCATAACATGCTCACTAAAATTCCTTACCAGTTTACCGATTTTAGGAGATATCTCCAAATTTCTGCTTCAACACTGAAGAAATGTATTTCTGAAATAACTCACAAGACTTACCCCTCAAATGTCACTTGCCGGTGGCTGTTTCTCTGTGCAGGAACCCAGTTGATCTGGCCCTGGTAATGGGATGGGTCGGTTCCTCCGAAAACAACCTCACTGCCTTTTTGAGCATCCCTGATCAATCATTGCAATACAAGTTTTAGCAGGCTTGTCCCATACATACAATGCAAGCTACAATCATCTATAAGTGATGATGTAATATACAGGTATGTTTGTTCACCTGCTCAAATAGAAAGCAAAGACAAGCTCCTCAATGAGACCTTCTTTGATCATGGTGTCCACAATGGTGTCGTCATCAGGCATGAAGGCCAGGCCCATGAGCCCATCGTGCAGAGGCTTAGCGAAGTGACTTCCAGGCTCATTTTTACTCAGAACGATCTTCTGATTTTTGACTACCAGATTACCCATCTGTGGAAACTGAGCATCACAGTTATGGCTGCACAATAGAGACAAAATATGTGTGTATATATACTGCCCCATATTGTGATTGCAGTATGTATTTCAATATATTAAAAGTAAAAAAAAATGGTCTGTGTTATTTTAAATAATCATTATTGAAGTGTGTAGGATCACATGAATTCACTGATTCATAAAAATCACCCACAGAAACTCATTTGAAACATCAGTAAAAGTTTTAAGGCAGACAATGAGACATATTTGCACATTGCAGCTAGTTGGAGTTCACTGAATGAGCCACCATTATTTTCACCCAGTGAGGATTTAAATCATGAAGAACAGGCTCACCGTGATTGTGCCATAGGCGTAGACACCAGTAACTCTCCCAGTTCCATAATGAATGGAGAACAGTTTGTTATTGGTGTGGTATGTGTGAGACTTGCATAGGTTGAACCGAGGATGTTAGGCTGCAAGACAAAGCAGGAGTTAGCCTATAGACGTGCAGGGTTAAATTAAGCTAAATGCAAGTGGAATGCACAAGTGTGCCCCCCTTCTGTAAATTAAGCACATGGTTCATATTGTCATCCTGATCCCTGTTTATAGACTGAACGTGTCGCACTGTATGTAACTTGAGCTGGAGATCTTAATCAAATCAGGGCTGGACGCACTATGGCAGCCATGTGGCTGAAATGCCATTTAACCCCAAGGAATAGCTCACATTCACCGCATAACACAGCTTCATTTATTTATTTAATCTCTCTCGCTGTGCTTTTAATCTCAGTTTATACTGGAGAACAAAGCAATGCATTGTTAACATATGTTAGTCTGCCGTTGATCTACCAGTTGTGACATCCTTGAAAAGATCATAGAGGTTTCTTTTGGCACATTTACTTCAATAGCGTGGCATTAGGGTTTTAAAAATAGCACTTGGTGCTGCTGGTCCCCTTGAATCTGTTTATTACTCACAGCAGGCTCTGCTCTTGCAGTAGACGGAGTTGACCCAGAGAGTGCTGGAGCCAGTGTCAAAGTGGACATAGAAGTACTGTGGTGGGGTTCCTACACCAATCTTTCCAAAGTAGGCCAACTGGAGATGACAGAGAGTGATAGTATATGTTATACTTTATGGTTCATGGTTCATCAGGAACATTTGTCATTTTGCTGGCTAATTCTGTGAGCAGCACAGTGCCACACAAACAGGAATACCCAGTCAGTCCTGGGATTTGAACCCATGACCTTCTAGTTGCTGGCTCACCACACTTACCAGACATCTTTGGTAGCTGCAGTGTTGCAGAATGTGAGTTAGATGGAAAATTGTTGTCATTGTATGGTTCTAAATTGGATGTCATTGCTATCTGAACAAAATCTTGTATCTCCAAAATCTTGTATCTCAAAAACCTTATTAAAGGTCCTTCTCAACCCCTTAAAATCCCAGGCTTACATACTTATATCTATATACTATATATATACTATATATATGCTTATATCTCAGTAACTACAAGGACTTCAATGCAAACTCATCGGTTATAGACGTGTGTAACAAATTTTGGGCCTGCCGGTGGGCCCTGTCCATTTAAAAGGTTAAACTTTGAATGAATGCTAATGTAATATAATGTTAACGTAAATAATTTTGAACCATTTCTGTTGCTACATTTGTCATAGAATTTTGACACAGTGTAAATGGCAGCTGGCTATTTCAAGTTATGTTAAAACTTAAACACCAAAAAAAGGTACAAGATTTTGTTCCAAGAGAGGAAATAAGCAAAACAAAAACAGGCAGACACCTGGTTGGCTTTGATTAGCATTGTCAGAAAATCTATAATAGTTAGCCAAGTGAAGGATGAAATGATTAAATCTACCTATTTAATTTGAGTGATGGACAACACTTACGTTCTCCTGGTTGATCAGGTCTTCTGTATACAGTTGGTTTGAACTATACTGGGAGTATTTCAGCAGTTCTTTCATGAGTCCCCTCTCTTTCATTATTTCCTTCTATTTCACCAAAGGAACTCTGGACACAAGACATTAAGGATTAAGAATCTAGTATGTCAGCCTTGTCATGACTGTGATTGTTCATTGAGGTGTCTTTCCCATAGTATTCTCTGATGCTTGCAGTCTCTCTTCCCTCTGGCTTCTGTGCTATTACCAGTACCTGAAAAGACCTTTCATGTCTCATGCTGATTTCCTGTTTCTCTTACCTGATGAGTCCTTCAGTGAGAGTGAGACAGAGCAGGCCGAGTATAATACTCTTCGTCGTTCCTCTGTTCCTCACACACACAAGAGACAGGTGAACCAAAAGCATTTATACCAAATCTTATCCAACCCCAGTTACCCACTTTTTCATTTCATTACTTTTCTGTTTCCAAACAGGTTCCAGCGATAAGGTTGATATCAAACAAATTTGGGTTGATTGTGTCTGATCCAATGTTTGCTTTATCAAAGATAATTGAAGTTAATTGTATTTTTATTGCTTTATATAAACTGCTAATGTAATGATATTGTTCTGATATGATTCCGCAGTAACAGCAAGGCAAATTAAGTTTGTACGTAATAAGGTTTATATCAAGTATATCTGTGCCACTATTATTTGGCATTGTTGTTCAAAAGATTACCATCACGGTTTGTGTCATTGAATGTCACCTTCAGACATATTTTGGAGCAGAACAACTCAACATTCACCCACAATGCAGCTTGTACTTGGCCATGGAGTATCAGCTGAGTTGTATGTCTTTAATATCTATAGCTATTGAGCCCTGACTGAATGCCTGAGAGAGGACTTTGCATTAGAACGGTGTTTTCCAACCCTGGTGCTGGAGGCGCCCTGCTCTGTACATGTGTACATAAGTGTTTTTTTTTCAATACATCTGATCCAACTAATCAGCTCATTAACAACCCCTTACTGGGTTAAAGCAGGGAAGGCACTAAAATGTGCAAGGCAGTGGGCCTCCAGGATCAAACCAGTAGTAAATTGAATCAGCTGAAAAAGCACCTAACTATGCTGAACTGTGAAGCTGCATTAGAGAGTAAATAAAATATTTTGGTGTAGCGGTAATGTCTATTTTTATATCTTAACCTCTTTATCTTTATATTAACCTCTTTATCTCTAGGAGCCTGTTGTTGAACCCCCATCATGAACATCGGTGGTTAAACGTCAGTTGTAGTTTAGTGAACATCAGTAGTTTAATGTCACTTGTAGTGTAGTTGTAGTGCATTGTGTTTCTCAATGACGGCACTAATCGGCACTTGTCAGCACAGGCTCGACTGATTGATCATGTTAAATGAGCGCTGGAAGCCAGCAGCAGCACATACCGGATCTTCCCTTTTTCTTTTTTGATTACAAATACAGAATACTTACCAAGTCCTGGTATGGAGAATTATTTCTTTTCATGTGGGTGAAGAAAGTATAGGCATGTTGACCAGCCGTTACTGAGCATTGTGTTTGCGTGCAACTTTTCAAAGAATGTGTGGGGTGATGTTGATGTCGACAATCAGTCATCTTTGACTGCTGCTAGCGTTTACCCTCATCTAACGTTCTGAATTCAGTTCATGAAGGGCTAGCTAATTAGCTGATGAGCTGAGTCAGGTGTGTTTAATAAGGCAGTGTGTTGAAGTCTGCGGTGTTTTGGCCCATGAGGACTGGATCCTGACACATGTGCCCTAAGGGCTTGTATGTGGGCCCACACTTCGCCACAGTAGTTTCATGGCGGTTACACAGTAATATATATATATATATATATATATATATATATATATATATATATATATATATATATATATAGTTACTGAATACTTAAGGTTAATAATAGAATTTTAAGAGATTAAGGAGTGATGATAATGAATTTATAGTTAGAATTATTTTGTTATAATCTAATAATATTTCATTATTTTATAACTGAATAGCATGTATAATAGCACATTTGTGCAATTCCAGAAAAAAAAAAAAGTTGTTTATTAATTGTATAAGAGTGCACTGAGAGACACTTTGTGAGCAGGAAAACATATTTTTGTACATGTATTTTGGTCCAGCTCAAACACACAGTAGCAAAGCACGTGTTTGTCTGAGGTCTGGCCATACTGCTGCTGTATGATACAGAGCAAACAAACTTCAGTGACCTCACGGTATGAGGGAAAATAAACGAAGAGCTAGATTCCATCTCTTTCGTCTTTCCAGCACGCTACCACAGAACGTCAAAACATCCAAGTGATGTCCCTCCCCTGTCTTTGCCTCTTTTTAGAAGAGCCTTTGAGGAATTTCAGCTCTAGTGTTGGTTTTAACAACATCTGCCCTTGCTGGCTCTACCTTTAAAGAAGTTGTTTTTAGAAACCTTTGTCTATTTTGTCCTTCTGCCAGAAATGAATTCAAAAAGATATGGTTTAAGAAGATAAGTATTTCCAAGATTCAACATACTTTTTTTGTCCTGATTCAAGTACAGAGATCTGCGGCCTCAAGAAGCTTATGAATCTGTCGTCTCAGAATGAGTATGAAAGCCAAAATTGACCCAAGATTAGCAGCTTGACTTTCAACTCTAATCCTAGAGTTGAAAGCTAAATGTGGCAGAGCTTGTTTTGTTGCTTGACTGTGTCGGGGATAACACAGTACCAAGTAATGCTACCGTAATGTGATTTACCTTTTTCTGTAACAAAGCAGTGTAATGCATTACAGTTTAAATTCTTGTAACCACATTACAGTTACTGCCTTCATAAGAATTGTGTTACTTGCGTTACATCTTAAAGACAAAATAAATGATATGCTTTTAAAACACTATCCTTTTCTTTCCTCGTATGTATATTTTTGTGTGTGTGTGTTTGTGTATGGCACCTTTTTTTGTTACGTTCTGTCACGCATTTGCCAGTATCATGGGATGATATGGACTTCATTACCCAGAACTCTCCAATACCCACAATCCTCAGGGGGATCACATGACTTCTGACAACATCTAGCGCTCCTATCAGCACTCTCGTTCTCCTGAGTATTACCTATTTGCACCTGTGTTTTAGATCACATGATCAGGATAGGGCAGTTTTGAGCCCGGGCTTTAGTGAAGTTCAGTGCGAGGTATTGCTTCTTCACGAACTTACTGAGCGTTGTTTCTGATCATTTGCCTGCTGTGTATTTGACCTTTTGTTTCACTTTCTCAACTCTGCCTTTTTGCCTTACCCCTTTTTGGATACTGTTGCCTGTGATTTTGGTGTTCTGTGTTTTTGACCCTCTGGACAGTTTTTCGACTTGCTCTTTTGTCTTGCCCCTTGGTTTCGTTCACACGGTGATATCATCATCCTTGTGTTTTGTATTTGCTGTTTGGCTTTGACCCCTGCTTGTTTTTTGACTCCGCCTTTGCCTAACTCCATTAAAACACCTCTCGCCCTTTTTTACACTGCGAGCGTCTGGATTCTGTTGCTTTGTCAGACGTTCCACCTTAAATGGAGCAGCACTTACATTCAGTTACTTGTACAGGCACCTGAATGCAACTGCTGCACCATTTAAAGTAAAATGGGAATTTCAAATAAGAAGCCAACCTCAGCTTCATCATTTGTCTCTTATGAGCATCCCATACACTTAAGCCTATGACAGTCAGACATTACTCGAATTTGGAAAATATTGCTGTCATACACACTTACAATACAAGCTGGTCCATTGCTTGTTTCACACACAAGGCCCTGGCGGCATCTGATGCAGCTGACCAAGTCAAGCAGTTTCTCAGGCAGTACGGGAGAAAGCAAGAAAGGCAATCAGTCTGGTGTCCACATTAGGCTAAAGACAACCCCAAAAGACCATCCATTCATTTATTAGTCTGCTGCTTTTTCCTTTTGATTTGAAACATGTCTCAGTCAATTAGCTAAACAGGATTACATTGGTGTGGTTTGCACTGTCTGTATGTTGTGTTATCAGAGCTTATTTGTGGCCTATTGGTATAATGGTTCTGATGCAACTCCTCTTCCCTGAGGTAGATAACTTTTCCAGAAAGTAGTAAGTAATGTAAACCCATTCCATCTTGAGAGAAGCGGTTAGTAACTTCTTTGAGTAACTACCCCAACACTGTTGCTCGATCATAGCTTCTGTATGTATACAAGTGAGTGAGTAGCAGTGCTGGCTGAGGTGAGGAGTGACAGAGTGGCAGATGGTGAAAGCAGATGATTAGATGCTGTTCTGAGATCACTATGATCACAGCAGACTGAAGCTCTGAAGATTCACTGCTGCCACACACACACACACACACACTTGCCCTAACCGTGCTGTCAACAGAGCTGTCATCTCAATCACCCGCCTGGGCTTCTCTCAGCTCACATAACACCCATTATGTTTAACACACCACAACGTGGGGAAACACTTTAAAGAGAGCTACTTTGACACAACTGGCCTTTCTGAGACAGAAGCCTGAGAGCTTTTGGCCTTGGTGGTCACTCTTGTCTCTCATTTTGACTGAGAGCTCATGAATATTCAGTCTGCAGTGCTGTGTCCACATAGCTCAAACAACTTGGGTGATGAATACCAATCAGTGAAGTGTGGGAAAGACGACTTGGGGTCTGGATTCTTTTCACAGGTGTCTTTCACTCTACACTCCACTGTTATTGAAAGGATCCGGTGTTTGTTTGAATGAGGTTAGCTATGCCAGTTTGAAGAACAGATTTAATTATGTAGGTCATCAGATATCATCTAACAGTGACAAAGGGGATAGTATTTGGCTAATGGGAGAGCTTCCCACAGAGTTGACTCTAATGTGGAAATTGGGCATTTTCTTTTTCTTTGTCTTTATTTTATTTTCCATATTTGTTGATATTGCTCTGGTCTCAGTATGAATGTAATATAATACATGATAACTTGCTGTTAGTCAAACATCAGTTTAATGTAGGACTGTTCTGTTTTTTTTTATCTTGAAATAATTATTCCTTGAACATGCTGCATCAATATGTTGCTCACAAGATCTCCACAGTGTCTGTATTGCAGATATATATAGACCATGCGTATGAGGCCACAAGATGTGAGTTTCGCCATAAAGCAAAGTTGATGATTGCTATAACCACGTCATGACACGAGGGTCTTTATTGTAATAATCATGACATGGTGGTATCATTGTATTATTTTATTTATTTCTGACTAAAAGCCACTCTGACAAAATACAGTGTAAGGGCCAAGAATTTTAAACCAGCAGTTATAAGACAATATACTTCATTTTGCTTTGTTGCCATTAATGGACTTGCAAGTACAACCTTGTAGTTAAATGTGTAACATTATGCCAGGGTAGCGAATCCCACTCTAGCATTGCCTTGGTCAAACACAGAGTAGAACTGTCTGAGGAACACATCACCAAGGATCCAGTAGGGAAGACCATTTCTGTACTCTTCATGGGATTGGCTAATGCCACTCCTGCAGTAACCACTGGAATCTTCATCCTGTTCAACCACAATTGTGTGCAAGGTCAGTTGTTTTACACAGATTTGTAATTAGGACATATTATGGTTATTATTCATGCATATTATCAAATGATACAGGACAGGCCAGAAGAAAAGTTATAGACAGCTTTTGCTCTCTTACCTGAAGCACATATGCAGAACCCGGCAGGTGTAGGTGAGCTCCGTTCATGACGAATGTAAGTGGGGGAAGGCTGCTCACTTCACTGCAGTCAAACACGTACTGGAAGTGTAACACAGGCTTTAAACTACAGCAAGCCCATGTTCAGACTATTTACTTTATACGCTTTAGTTTTCAATAAAACCACAAAAAAACATTTAAAATGCACCTATCAACCTAACAAAGCAGGCAAAAATCTCTCAATACACAGCCAGTCAAAGGTATGTTAAAGTCAAGTTTGTGAATAATTTTAAGACAATGCTATTCGGCTTCACTTACTTGCTTGCTCGAGCTAAAATATGGGTTTCTCTAAAGTTCATGGCAAATTATCTTGGTTGTAGACTGCAGAGATCTTTTATGACGACTGCACTCTTTTTGTATGTATTATATGTATAATCAAAACGTTTCAGTACTCTAAATGTAGTTCTTGGGGGTTCATTGCATTTAATTTGCATTGACAAAGTATAACTCAAGCTCACATCGCCATTCTGGTCCTGTTGGGCTCCCAGCATTTGATGGAGAGTGTCCACATACTGCGGAGGGCACAACAGAAGAGACGTGCCTGTGTCTGTTATGGCAGTACAGCCAGACTCACACCAGCCTGTGGCCTGATGATTCACCTCAAATCTGAAAGCAAGAAAATCATAAATTAATAGTTCATGTTGTTAATAGTTTAATTAATAGTTAATGTTGTCTTTGTAGATTCAGTATAGCAACTACCACTTTAATGTTAAGAAAACACGGCTTGTTTTTTCTTGATCCTGTCAAAACTCCATGTTTTTTCTGGTTAAAGAATTAGTTTGTTGTCCTTGGAAGTTCAGTCACTTACCCATCAAAGACTAGTTGCCAGTGGCTGTCCTGCTGTACAGGAACCCAGTTGATTTGGCCCTGGTATTGAGAGGGATCAGTTCCACCGAACACAACCTCACTGCCATTCTCAGAGTCACTGTTTAATATTGCATTAGTTGAATTAGCTGCACACTCACTTATACATCAGATTATGATCATGTTTTCCTATTCCAGGGACAGATATTCATGAAGCGAAGCAATTAATGGAAGAACCAAGGTCTATTTATATTTGCATTACCTTCTGTGGAGGTCTTCAGTCTGACGTTTGAAGACCCCATTCAGTTTCAATTTTAGCTACTAACTCACATCAACAAGGACAACGGAATTATGGTTGATTGACTGAGATGTGTTGGAAGCAGGAAAGAAACAGATGTGTAAACTGACTTGGAGTTCTCAGGAACTTTTTTCAGGATAATCAAAGATCTGATTGGTAATTGGACTGGTTTGAAGTGTTTTAGAACAGTATGACGTTTTCTTTACCTGCTCAGGTAGAAAGCAAAGACTGGCTCCTCAATAACACCTTCTTGGATCATGGTGTCCACAATGGTTCCCTGGTCGGGTTTGAAGGCTAGGCCCATGAGTCCATCATGCAGAGGCCTTGCAAAGTGATTACCTGGCTCTGATGTGCTTAGTCCAATCTTCTGGTTTGTGACATTCAGTTCACCCATCTGAAAGACAGTGAATCATATAGCACACTGAATTATAGAATCATGGTCCTATAGGACCACAGCATTGCTCTCGAAGTCTTTTGTGTTTCTGCTGTTCAATTTATGAAGGAATTGAGAAGTTAGAGCAGAACCCCTTTAACTGCAAGGACCTTTATGTGGGTTCACACTTGAGTTTTTACTCTCATAATTTAACTACATAACTTAAATATTAGTTTCATACTTATAGCTTAGCAAATAAAAATGAGTCTTAATATCACACATAACTGAATAATAAGCCAACAGTTTAAAGGGCTGAACTGTGCACTCCTCTGGACCCCTCGCATTAAACCACATTCTGCTGAAATATTTAGCTACAGAGCGTAAGACCAGGCTTACTGTGACGGTGTCATAGCCAATGATACCAGCAACGCTGCCCGTTCCATACTTGATTGAAAATGGTTGGTTATTGCTGTGGTATGTGGAGGACTTGCTTGGGTCGAAGAGAGGATGATAGGCTGGGAAACAAAAGGAGAATTACCCTAAGGATAAAGGAACTGGAGATTTCAATACAGCACATGAGCCAGGCTGTAATTACAGGGTGTAATAAATAGCTAGGTGCTTTATTGACAGCCTTAATCCCTATTCATTACTTAATTATCTAAGACCAACTTAATCAAAGGATGACTGACAGCATTATGCCTGACACATGGCTCAAACACCATTTAACCCTGACGCCTCACATTCACCACACAACAGTGCGTTCTTTTAGCCACACTTTATACTGCAATTTACCCTCTTAAAACCCCAGGTTTGTTACGTACTAAGGCTTATTATTCAGTACAGGGACTTCAGTTCTAACTGGTTGAGCTATTCTTAGGTTATAGAAGTGTGTAATAAAACTTTGGACCCGTCTTCGGGTCCTGGCCATTTAAGGGGGTAACCCCATTAAACCTGAAGATCTGCATGTGGGCCCACAATTTAGCTTCTCACGGTCATAACTATAAAACTTATATATCAGTTCAATGGTAGCTAGTGAATAATTCAGTGTAGTTACTTTAAGGAATGTAGTTATGTAGTTAGTTTAAGGGCACTGTATAGTACCTAGAAGAGAGCCTGCCATTGGTAACATCCTTGATGCAGTCAAAGGACTCTCTGGATGTGTAGTTACTCCAGCTTTAAATGGTTAGTTAAGCAAGAGCTGAATGTGTTGAAGTTCTCCTGTATCTGTGGTACTCACTGCAGGCACTGCTCTTGCAGTAGATGGAGTTGACCCAAAGAGTGCTGGAGCCAGTGTCAAAATGGACATAAAAGTATTGCGGAGGTGTTCCTATACCGATCTTCCCGTAATAGCCCATCTGGAGATGACAGAGATATGGATCATTAATTTGTGAGCATACAAAGCATTGAGTATTACACAATTACCATTGTAATAAAACGCCTAGATTTGAAGGACTCTTTGGGCAGTTTTCCAAAACTCATCAGTTACACCAGGTTTTTTTTTTTTATCAAAGTTAATACAATTGCAATAAGTCAGTTCGCTAGAATGACTTTGTAGCTGTGTAGTATTTCTGTAGCTGATAAGCTTACATCGTCCTGGTTGGTGAGGTCCTCCGTGTAACCTTGCTCTGAACTATACTGTGAGTGTTTCAGGATTTCCTTGAGGAGCCCCCTCTCCTCTATTATGGTCTTCTTTTTCACCAGAGGAACTCTAGACGAAAGATGTGCAAAGCAGAGGTAGATGGTGTAATGATTTGTTGTCAATATTATGATAAATTACATCATGATATGCTATTTTGTGGTGTTATGGGCATTGTTAGTATATCCCAGAACACTGCATGCGTAATAACAATAACAGATTTAGACTAATTATAGAGAGACTGCAAACAACAACATATACTACATTATAATAGTTATGTGAATGTAAATATATTATACCATTACCTCATCATATCAATTTATTTTTCTCAGTTGTTTTACTACTTTGTCCTGTTCACTCTCTAACACTAAAACTTTACAAACAATTTTATAGCATTTTTTAATAGCATTTTTGTTCTGTATACAACTATCACAAACAAATAGCATTTAATAATAAACCACTTTTATAAATGTGGACTCTCTTGCTTACCTACAAAGACAAAAATCCAGTTCACTTCTAATTGTATAAATTGTACACATTCCCATCAAATTGTATTCCATCAACGTTATGGAAGAAATAAATGAATATTGCAAAAACTGAAGGACCTTTAAAACAGATGGAATTTGCATTTTATGGCTACTGTGAAAAGGGATTAACCCCTTAAACGGCCAGGACCCACCAGCAGGTCCGAAGTTTTACTACACTCTTCCATAACATAGGAATAAATCAGCTAGTTTGCATTGTAGTCTATGTAGTTACTGAGTAATAAACCTTAGTATGTCGTAAGCCTGGGACAGAGTTTAAGTATCGTGATGTTATATTTTTTTCCATAGTGCCCACCCTTAGCTCATATCAACATTATGAATCTGGTATTCCAAAATCCTCCTAACTATGGTTATTCAATGATGTTATGCTTGCTTTCTTTTCCCATTTCTTTCTTACCTGACGAGTCCCTCAGTGAGAGCCAGACAGAGCAGACCAAGTATCACACACCTCATGATGCCTCCACACACCTCTGTCCTCACACACAAACTCAAACCATCTGAAGCAGAATCATTTATAACCAACTCTTATCCAACTGCAGTGACTTTTATGACTCTATGAAAAAATGCCTTAGTGTGATAAGGATTTCTTCAAACAAATTTAGAGTATGTTGTGGCAAATTTGATGCTGGCTTTATCTAAACTAGTTGGCCTTATGTAAACCAGTTGTGTATATTATACATTATGTATGCTGATAATACAGATATTAATGCCAGATGCAGATTTATCACTGCCACAATCAGTGGGCGGTGTTATCTTAGAGATTTCAAAGCTATGTTTGGAGTTGTTGAATGTCACCTTCAGTTGAAGCATATCTGAGCTCTCTGTATTTTTGCAAAACATACACACAATTATGTTCTGCAAAAAGATTTTTCCCAGCTTGGTAATGATTCGAAGATGAATATGCTAAATCACACGCTACTGAGCTTGCAGTATGTCTTAAACCAACTGTTTAGCGAAAAATTGGTGTTGTTCAAACTGAATGTCTAAATCTTCACACGCTTGCCGTAATCCTAAAATGATATGCTTATGTGGTTTCTGACACTGAATGCACTCAGAAACAGAATCAGAATTTAAGTATATCATACATTCATGCAAACAGAGGAGAATCGTCATATTCAGAGTTTGTTTTGTTCTTTTTTCCCCAACCTAAAATGCATTTATTGGCAGAACAATTTATTTGTTATTCATTTAATGAAATTTAATTTGGACCAAAAAAAAAACAGCTTATTTATTTCATTATTTCTCATACATTTTATGTAAATCAGTTAATTAAACACAACACATAAGTGGAGTTCCACCAATTTCTGCACAGTGTAATCATTGAGATGTGAACAAGGTCATCTAGAGGGGTGTAATGTGAAATGGTGCATGGTGTGATGATAATATTGCATTTTCCTTGTGTACTATTTTTCCTTAGATAAATTTGCATGTCCTTTCCCACCATGAATGGAATAAAAAAATTGTTTAAGGTCAAACCTTTATCTCCAAACTATTGTAGGACAATGTCTCAGGCACCAGGCAAATGTATTCATAACTATTTCAGGTAATCCCTTTCTGTGAGGAAGCTTTTAGAGGTTTTAAACGTGCCCGATTCCTGTTGCTGCTTCGGAATGACTTTGTTTATATCTCAATTATTTCATTATGCAGAAATGAAAAAATTGAGCTTAAGAATCACTGTCATTGCGTCTTCTGAAACCATATTAGCAGGTCTATATGAGATATCCGACTTGTCTTCGCTGATTTACTACATTTACATGCTACATGACATTAAGTAAGGGAAAAGTATTAAAAACGAAAACTTAAAATAGCTTTTATGTCTTTCGGTTCTCTCAGTCTGAATGATGTGTGTAGAGTCATTAACAGTGCATGCTATTGTGAGTAGTGAAATGTGGTGAAAGCGGATAGATGCTGCTCTTGTCATATGATCAGCTTATGATCACAGCATACTGAACTAGAAACTATAGGTATATAGGTTTCCATGGTTCACCTCTACTTTTAAAGTAGAGTCAGCTAAAGTTGGTGAGAAATTTCCAAATAGCATAAGTCCACAGCTGCCCAGCTGTCATAATCCATAAATGGAAATATATTATGGGTTGACTGATAAAACTCTGAAGGAGACTACACCACTAATACATGAATACGGAACTTCATAATGTCCCCCCATAGTGTCTCCCCAGTAGTACCCCTGCACACTTGCCCTAACTGTGCTGTCAGCAGAGCTGTTGTCTCAATCACTCGCCTGTCTGCTTGAACTCACATAACACCCATTACATTTAACACACCACAGAGTGGAGGAATAGCTTTGACAGAGCTATTCAGATGCGTCCACACAGGCGGGTCTTTCTGAGACAGAAGCGTGAGGGCTTTTGACTTTTGATGGTCACTTTTATCTGTCATTCGCTCTGAGGTCTCATGAATATTCAGACTGCAGCGCTGTGTCCACAACTTGGGTGATGAATACCAATCAGTGAGCTATGGGAAAGAAGGACCAGATTCCATCCGCTGCTGTCTTTCACTTCTGTTATTGAGAAATCTGATGCTGGTGTGAGTGAGGTTAGTTAAGGCACTTTAGAGAACCAGTCTAATAATTATCAGGTATTAGCAGACACATTAATATAGTAATTATGGGATAACTGACAGCATTTTGCTAATGGTAAAGACCTCTAGTGAGCACGTAATTCCACAGAGGTGACACTGATATGGTATCTAAATGTTCCACAAATAAGTGTGACATTTTGTTGGTTTATAACGTATGCATAACCTGAATGTGCTTATTGTAGGATCTGACTGATATATCACTCAGATAATAAGTTAACAGGCAGTACTTGCTAATCTAACAGGCTCTAACATTCATTACAGCTAGGCTTGAGCTGGTAATTAATATCATTGAATATTGCAATGATTTAAATCAGTGCTGATACGATGCAAATGATTGTTCTTTCATTCTCTTTCACATACAAAGCGATTTTCTTCATTGCTTTGCCTTTATTTAACTGCTCCCTTTGTGCAGTCATTCTAATCTGTGGGTGGTTCAAAAATGTACACAATAAAAAAGATTGCTCTTAATAATATTCTACACAAACAGAACAACACCAACTAATGAACTACACAGATATATACTTTGAATGACACTTGGAAAGACTTTAGTGTAGATTTTCACTCTGTCAGAAAATGCTAAGGAACATGCAAATAAGACAAAGATAAGACCGACTCTCTAGTAGACAGTAAATGGACAAGCTTGTCCAGATAAAGGGTGTCAACCAAACAAATGTGCAGAACTACTGGATGTTAACAGCATGCCATTTGTGCAGAACACTGGTATCATTATTAATGATTAATTAACATTAGAACCTAGTCTAGTGGGTAATTATATGGTGTTTATATTAAAAATGCAAGCTACAGGTTAGGTCTCTGTAATACTCAAATGTGGTACTAACTGGATTTGGATCACAATAATATCATTTATCACAATAATTCTGCTGATAATAATGGTTTAATTTATGTTATAATAAATCTGGCCAATGTTTTCACTTAGCAGAATGTGTTTTCTTCTTAAACTTGGTGCAACATTTTCATAGCTGGTTTGTTGTAATCTGATAGTATCCATATATCATACATAGCACAAGTTTGCTGGTGTCCAAAACCTTTCTTAGAATTGCTACGTGTCATATGTTGTCAGTGTAGCATTACTTGCACTTCCACAATGGGTCTGCATGACCACAAGACCAAAAGACAGTGGACTGTGGCCACAAGATGGAGATGTTGTTGTAATATGGTAGATCAATGGCTCCTACTTGGACATTAGGTTTTGCTGAAGCACTAATGAATTGTGTTCCTGTGGGGGGTCATTTTGATCACTGCAGTTTTGCATTTTACTGTCTAATCAGTCTTCTGCTCCAGATCAATTACATGCAGAACACTGATGTCTTCTTTTGGGCTACTGGTGAATTGAAATAAGCAAGACAAAGCTCTGTCACTCAAGACTGTTTGCTGTTTTAGGGAATCTCATGGTAGAATATAAATAAGCCTCACAGTGAGTACATAATTGTATGATTACAGTTATTAGAGCTGACTGCAATTATTTTCCATCATTGTTAGCTTTCACAATTATGTATTTATGTTGCAACAAATTGAATGTGAATTAGCTGCTTTTTAATTGGTTGGGTTGCAGCAAATACATGTAAACAAAAGAAAGCAGGAAACATTTGTTGACACGTTATGAGTCTTATGAAAACAACATAAGTTCCAACTTCTGACTTGGTGCTATAACACCAACACCAAGCTAGAGGGCAGCTGTGAGTAATGCTGGGAGCTAAGTTATTACAGCTAGGAAACAAGGTAGCTAATCAGCCAGTTTGACAGTTTTGGGCTTGTACTTTAATAGTTGCATAAAACTGTTAATGGCAATGAATTATCAGTTGAAATGTCATGACTGTGACAGGCTTAAATAAAAACATGATGAAAAGCATGCGTACATGGTCACTGTTTCTCCAAACAAAATCTCAATCTAGATATTAGATACATTAAAGCAGCTATTTAGAAATCCTCCTGAAATGCATTCTGAGGACCAGGCCTCATTTGCGTGCTACAGATCTGTACTATGTTCCGTCCTGTGGTTTCTCTCTTCGCTTGGGACGATAATTGTACGTGCAGGTCTCTACAGGAGGGGCAGAAATATCTAATCCTCTAAAGAGTTCACACGCTCTGCACCCTGCCCCTCCCACCACGGCCTGTTTCTTGCCCACCTCAGAGCTAACGAGATACGGCAGCTACTCACAAGGCCACTTTGGTCCCCACCCCGCTACCAGAGGGCCCCCGTTTCACTCAGAGAGCACTGACAAAAGAATCAGAGGAAAGTCTTTTGGGCCAGTTTTAATGAACGCAAACAAACATTTTCAAGGAGAGTTTGTTTTCTCGCTTTGGTGAAGTTGCTCATAAACTAGAAAATTCTTTGCTTCAGCCCTTAAAAACAAGGAGAAAGAAGAGGAAAAAGGGAATGTAAAATATATTATTGCTGCAGTTACACATATATTCTATGTAAGCTGCTGTTTAATGTTTACAGCAAGCATAAGCTATAATTACAGTGTGAACTTTGGCTGGCATCCTATAGAAAGCAGTGGGGAATGGAGCAGTGTGTTTTGGGGTCCTCTGTGTGTGTTGGTGGTGTTTTATGTTCTGTGTAATGCCTGTGGAGCAGACAGCAGTACACAAGACATGCTTTCACTTATTTTCTCAGGAAACCAGGAGGTGTGCAAAAATATCACATTTCTGTCTTCCACACAACACACTTGTACTGTCACACACTGCAGAGAGCTGCCCACCTGTAATCTATGGAAGCCCATTCTCACCAGGTGTTTTTTCTCCTTCTCTGTTTTTGGCAGTAGTATGTCAAAACATAGACTATAGGATTTCTTAAAATATATTGACTTATCTCAAAACAACGACTTATCTTCTCAAAATATTGACTTAGTGTCTCGAAATAATGACTTTCTTTCTCAAAATGCTCGAATTTTCATGTTCCACCTTAAATGGTGCAGCAGTTCTGATGCCTGAATGCAACCGCTGCATCATTTAAGGTGTAATAGGAAATTTAGCTAGATAGCTACCGAGACATCAGCATACTACTAGTGATTTTTTATGCTTGTTACAAAGAAAAGGACCATAAAACGTTAAACCAAGTTAATACAGTGATTACTGTAAATTTTAACAGAGAAAATACTCACATTTGTGGGTTTCTTTGGTCGTTTGCGTAGCCATCTTATTTCAGGTATTTCTATTTTTTTCATAACACTCTGGAGTGTCTCTAAAAGCCTCAGTTTGGAGGACCATGTAGCCCTAACACTTCGTCCTACCCCTCTATCTCAACAATAATCAGGACACCCTACCCCTATACGTGAACGTGCGAAATGGAGGAATAGGACTGAGTGGCAGGGGCAAGGGGTGAAATGGGATGGGCTTTACTTTCTCAAACGTTTTAAATAGCATATTTGCTTACTAGGTTAGAATAACTACTTATTTTCACAAAGCATTGACATATATTTATTGTGTCAAATGATAAAGATTTAGTACTTTGTAATAATGTCTTGTAATCCCAAAATAATTACTTTTTTGAAATTTGATGTCTCATCATTTTGAGAAAATCCAGAGAAAGTTATTATGCCAAGATATTAAGCAAATGTTTTGAAAAAATCAGGTCATTATTTTTAGATACTAAGTTTATATTTCAAGGAATTAAGTCATTATCTCAAGATCTATTAAGCAAATATTTTGAGAGAATATGTCTTATTTTAAGATTTACAAAGTCAATATTTTGACTTGCTGATTCTAGAAACAGAGAAGGAAAAAATAAACCAAATATATTATTTCTCTGGTACAAATGGGCTTCCATATATTTATTCTCACCATTCTCACTCTGCTTTGGCATTCACATAAAAAATGCCCTCACATATCAGATTAACTTTACAGATGCATGAACGACACATCTCATTGACGAGCCCTAGAGAGTTTTGGCTTCAGGCCCAGAGCTGTCAACCCAGTCTTGGACTTTGAGGGTGACCTGTGTGAGGTGACAGGGTCCCACAAGAGCTCAGGATGGGGGCGTGGTGTAGCTTTTCCTGTAATAGAATGAGGGAGGTGGAGTGGGCCAGAGGTTACTAAAGTTAGTCCAACCAGACTGTTTTGTTTCTCAGCTGAGGTGCTTCCTGCAGAGGACAGCAGTGTGTTTCCTGCGCCTGTGTGTGTGTATGAGTATAGGTATGTGTCCTGGTATGTGTCATAACACTGTCGGCGCCCTGGCTCTCTCTGCTCTCTCTATGGCTAAGCGCCACAGGACAAACAGTGTGTTCTGAGAGAGTGTTTCTATTTATATGCCTCTCTTTTCACTGGAACTTTCGAAGTTAAACACTGTTGCACACGTTCGCCACAACAGCATCTGAGTCCAGTATTGTGATTAGGTTTTGTCTGTACAGAAGCTATTGTATTTAAAAAGTAAGCAAAGTCAATACATGTTCCAGCATCACTTTAAGACTAGTGTAGCCTGTTTCAGCAGGCCCCCCTAGTGTCCATTTCATCAGCAGCATGGAAATGTAATCAAATATCATATTTTCCTCATAACTCTGTTATCAGATTAACAAAGACACTGTTGGCTCTCTATGTGTGAAATGTGACTGTGTTGAGCTGCTAGTGGGCAATGAGGGACAAAAGGGGGTGAGAACCCACTGCTGTGAAAACAATTTGCACCTCTCCACAAATACTGTCATGTCAAGATAAAACGCAACTGCAGCTTGTGTTTTCATCTGGTTTTGTAAATTATAGACCATCAAATTATTTCCATCAAAATAAATTTTATCAAAGTTAATGAAAAAAATACATAGTTTAAATAGACCTCCAAAACAAGTAGGAAGTGCATTTTATAGCTACTGTAAAAAAGGGATTAGCCAACATGATTTAAGCACTTTTAGTATAGAAAATATGGAACCAATACTGATGTTACACTGAAGGGCAGTTCTCTCTATTGAGGTACTAAAGACTAAAGGCTGTGGTCATGCAAAAAGCATGATATAGTCAACAAGTAAATCATTTCAGCAGGGTAAACATTCTTTTGCAAAGTCAAAATGACATGGTAATTAACAACACACATTTTGTGTTGTCTTTATTTTAATAAATTGTGTGTTGAGCCACAAAAAACAGCAAACCTTTAATACAGTGTGTGGTAAGATCACATCTTTATGTGAAAAATCTCAACACACTGCCTCTGTTAAAGTGACAATCCAGTTTTGTTAAAAATAACACAACGTGTGTTGTCTTTAGCTGGTCTTAAACACACCTGTTTGACAGTGTTGGTGGATTAAATACAGATACTGACATGTAGTACTGTGCAAAAGTCAGAGGCCAATCTTCATTTATTTTGTATACAATCAAAATGACCATTGAGTACAAGTCATTAATTTTACAGGATCAGAAAAAACTAAAAATAATATATTTTTCAGAATTTTTCAGCACTGCTTTTGTTCTTTTTTGGAGATATCTTTCAAAAAAATATGTAGGGATGTTTTTTCTCACCTCCAAAGTTCAGTCTTAGAAGTTGCTAGCATTTGCTGCTTCTCATCATCCACGTATTCCAAACACATTCACTGATGTTGTGGTCTGGACTTTGGGGTGGACAGCACATTGTTCTGAGAAAACCAGCAGCTTTTTTTTTTAATTGCAAATTTTCTTCCTTTTTGCTGTTTTCTTTTCTAATGGTTTCTTTACAGCTACACATCCTTTCTGACTCATAGTATTGAGTTCCACTTCTAACAGTGGAAAGGTGGACAGAAACACCTGCAGATTTTTTTCAGATCTGAAGCAAAAGTGGAGCTTGAATTTCTCTTTTCTCTCAAAGAGGAAAGCTTTAAGTGCTGTTTATCTGATGGGGGCATGTATGGTGGTCTACCAGGACTTGCGCGTTTGTTAGGAGTTCCATTTTCTCTGTATCTTCTAATACATTTGTGAAATTCAGTTTTGGAAACTCCTGTTTTTTCCACTTATTGTCCCTTGATTTTCCCCTTTCTTATGCAAGTGGATTATCTTACATCTAATCTCCTCAGAAATAGCTCCTGAGAAACTTGTACTTAGTGGCTGTTTTGACTGGAAATTAAATAACTGAAGGGTGGTCTCTGACTGTTTATGTTTATGAGTGAGGTTGAGTGTTGGTGGATAGTATTAGTAAGCCAATGTGTTGTGCAAGCTCTAATCACTGTTGTCCAATACTGATGCTATGAGAGCTGCTGGCCATGCACACAGTATTTTAGGTGATAATCTAAGGCACTGATATTGTGTGTCAGCTGCCCTGGAGGGAGCAAAGAGAGGGGGGAGAGTGGTTGTTTGGCAGTGGCTGTGGTTATAGCTGTGGTTAGGAGGAGGGGACTGGTGCTGAAGGCCCTGTAGCAGCCTGACAGGCTGAATAACACCCAGGGAGACAGGTGCTTAATGCTGTCTCCCCGAAGCACCGCCCCGCACAGCTTTTCCCAAATGAAAATGTGCCACCCACTCTGAGGGGCAGTAAATCTCCCTCCGTGTAATGGAGGACATGCTCCTGCAGTGTCCTATGTCTTGTCCTTTCATGGTCTTTTCATTTTATATGTAACAGTGAATGTTCTTTCCTTCATATCTTTCGTTCTCTGGCTAGGACACTGCGAGATCTCATATTGCTCCTCATAAAGTGTCAGATTGAAATGCTCCCCTTTTAGCATTGGGGATGAGCACAGAAGTAGCCATCGCAGATGTCCACTCTCTTGGTTAAGGGGTTATGACCTGTCTGGCCTTTAAATGCTATCTGGTTTTGCCCGTGACCTTTTTAACCCTACGCTAATCTTTACCACAACACTGCAGAGGCAGGCAGGCTTGCGGAACTAATGCTCTGCCCTCAGGTTTTAAAGTTTGCTACCTCTAACTGATCCACTGGACTAACATCTGTAACCACCCTTTAACCCTATCTTACAAAGTACATCATGAAAACTACTTTCAGAGACTTTGGTTTTGTTCCTTTTAGTTCATCAGAAACTGCCACTGTAGTAGTGGAAACACGTGCATGTCCATATTCCGCGTAGTGAAGTGGATCAGCATGTGGAATTGTAGCTGTGTGCTGCCATGTTTTCTATCACTATATAAAAGAAGAACCATGTTGCCTTTATTGTTGGATGTACAGCAATAATCTCTGAATTCATGTATGTTAACATTTAGAAAGGAACTCAGATTGCTAAAGGGCTTACTAGTGATTTGTAAAGTGCATTGCAGTTCGTTTTTTGACACAAATGTTTGGCTTTGTTTGATCATACTCTTAACATATAGAAATTTTTGTAACAACAGCATTGTGAAAGCATGTTATTAAAGAGGAGGACATTTTTGTTCAAGACCTTTATAGATATGTAAACGTATTGTAAAAGTTTGGGGTATTATTTTGGCTTAGAATGCCCTACATGTACAGCCATAATGCAAAAAGTTAGGCACCCCTGGTCAAGTGAAAATAAGTTAACACATTCTGTATGGAGAACACACATCTGCACATTTTAATGCGCAGTTACTGTTTATTTGCTGAATTGAATATACCAAACCATAGTAGTAAAACAAATAGACAAAAATGATGCACTAAAATGAGCAGAAAATGCCATATTTACCTTTCTTCCATATAGGGGATGTGTTCACTTATTTTCACTTAGAAAATCAACAAAACATGTAATTTGACCAGGGATACACAAACCTTTTCATATGACTGTACCTCTCCACCATGAATGAAGTTTTAAAAAGATGATTTAGGCCAAAGCTTTTCTCAAGACTTTCATAAAACAATGTCTCAGGCGTCAGACATACTATACCTATTTATGGTAAAAAACTTCCTCCTCTAACTTTTAGAGACATTAAAGGACCCACATCCTATATTTTTCCCCAAGGTTCACATATAAAGTTTGTGTGTTTATGCACTAAAAATCATCATATTTCATTTTTATGTGACTATTTTACAACCTGCCCTGCGATGGACTGCCGACCTGTCCAGGGTGTATTCTACGTTCCCCCCACTGCCTGCTGGGATAGGCTCCAGCACCACCCCGCAACTCAGAAGGATCAGCAGTTTAGAAAATTTTTGTGTGTGTGTATGTGTGTGTGTGTGTGTGTGTGTGTGTGTGTGTGTGTGTGTGTGTGTGTCTGTCTGTCTGTCTTTAATCCTTTAAATTGAACAGATTGTTTTGTACCTTTAAGACTGATATATGTAAATGACCTCTGTTCTGATTGACTGCCCTGTATTGTCTCTCATTCAACAAACAGGCTGAAACACTGCTTATAACTTCAATGTGAATGGGTGAAGCTAAATTGCTGTAGGCCAAATAGGTGGCTATATGTAAATGTGTTGATTTTTACAAAAACATTGAATTCAAACAGGCTGTTTTTGCCACTTAGTTTCCACATATGGATTGGTTAGTGAACCGTGTGTTCACTTTAACAGTGCCTACATACCACATCAAACTCTTTTATTTCAGAAAGTGAGGAGATTTGGTTTTCCCTTTAAACACTTTGGTCATCAAGTTTCTATCACCACCTTTTTCTGACTGGCCCAGTTTCTGTAAAATGAAAGTAAAATATAACAAAAAACATTTTCACAAGTGTACTGAAGTTCATATATCTTATTTTATGACTGTATCACATGGTTTACATGGCATAGTAATATATGATACAGTGGCTGTACTGACTTTAAAGGTGTGTATAAATGCTAAAATCAGTTAACTGACATTTAAATGGCCATTATGTAATATTGAGTTTGACATTCGAAGATGAGTTTCAGCAGTGCTATCAGTCATAGTAGCGTCCTTTTTATAGACCTGGCCACTGCATACTTGAGACTAATGAAGGGTCATCCATTGTTCACATCTTTATTTCTTGACCTTTCAGAGTGACACAAACCCATCAGTTTTTCTTATGAACAGCTTGTAAATAACGGAGGCCTCCTGCTCATGTAATAATCCAGACCAGTGGGATAGACATGGTCTAGCCAGGGTGCTTTTAAACCTCTGTCAATGATCAACAAGGAAGTTAAGAATCTGAGTCTAGACTGGAGCCTTTAGCGAGGCTCAGGTTAAACTTTGACCTCCGAAAAACGTGAAGGGAAGAATAACAATGCCTGGTCCGTGTACACTGCACACTGCCCCATCGGCTCCCCCAGGAGAATCCCACAGAAACGTGTGTGTGTGTATTTCCTTTCCACTGCTAACAATGCAACTCAGGAAATATGTCAGGACAAAGCCCAGACTGCCAGGCTCTCGTTCTCACTGTGTGCTGTCGTGGAGAGGGAGCAAGACTATGGCAGTGTCTGCATAAGCCTAGCCCAGCCAGTGCTGTGTTTGGACCTGACTGACACCCAGGGTTGCTTCAGATCAAGGCGTCAGGAGACGAAGGCTCGGCAGGACCATCTGAACGGGAAGTGCGATGTCCCTTTGGCTGGTGAGTCTTCTGCTAACCGTTGTTGCCCTCCTCAGGAACCTCAGGGATATGAAGAGTCTCGTCCCAAATGAGCGACTGCTTTCAGGCACCGGATATGCCAAAAGATAAGGCGAGGATTACGCAACGTAACCTGCTGCATTACAGATACATCTCAGGAATGGAAAATATGCTGTTGGAAATTTTGAATGTATCTTACTCAAAGTAAGATGTCTGTTCTTTTCCTTTTTGTAGTCTGAAAACAGACATGAAGTATCTTCTCACTTGTTATGAGGGGCTTTTCTTACTAACTCCAAAACAGAGGGCAACAGATGGAATAATATATGGGAAATGACTTTGTGATGATGATATCTTGACACACATAACATGTAGGCTGTAAGTGGTTCAGCCCCTGAGGCAGTGCTTTTAGGTCTACACTGAGGTTTTATCCCATGTGACGGAAGACAAAAGTGCTGTCAAATAGCTCCAAGCCCCGACTTGTAGATGAGGTGTTCTGTGGAATGCCTCTTCAATGAAGTGCACACTGGTGGCAGGCCGCCTATTTACTAAGCCGACCAATCAAAGGCAGGCAGTTTGTAAGAACTCTCTTGAATTGTTTTGTTTATGTCTTCTTTCTCGGAGGGAACAGAAAGTCTGGAGGGCTTCGCCTGGGGACACGCTGATGACTGGGCTGATGCGCTTAGCTTAGTAAGCATGATGTTGCCACGGTTCCCATATTGAGTTGTGTCTTATGCAAGAGAGTTAGAGAACTTTTCGTGACCAGTTAAATAGCTGAATTCCATCCCATCACAGAGATGAGATGGCTGTTTGTTGCCTTGCATAGCAAGGGTAATTTGAGTTTCTTCTCATTTGCTAATTATGTTCTCTAGAAAAAAGGGGTTCGCTGAACATTTTGGCAGAACAAATGAGCTGAGTAGAAAGAATCATTTAACACATTCCAAAAGTGCAATAGGGTTGGATCATTATAGAAGTAAATGGCTCAAACTGTTTTGTATTTTTTGCATGCAACACTATAAATTGTTGCCTTGTTTCTTATTGCTAAATGATCTTACGTAAAGGGGCACGGTATTTGCTTTACACATAAAAAAAAATGTGGCCCCCCAATCATGTCATTGCTCAGATTGTAGGGTATAGATGATTTTGACATTTGGTTAACTGTTGTGAGTGGCACCAGATCACTTTTCCCTTTCCAATCCTGATACTGAAACCTTGAGTATTAATCAATGATATCTTTAAAAATTAGCAATTTTTAATAAAATAAAAGGAGCTATTTTTAATTGAAGCATATAAGATGAACATCGAAAAGTAGGCTCTCAGGGTCAAACTACTCAAACAATCTGCTACCCCAAAGGAAGAAGTACACTGCTAACAACATCAATGTGAGTTAGTGCTGTTTCAGGGTGGATTTGTTACAGGATTGAATCAGATTCATTGATTTTTCTTCCAGTCCATGCATACTGACCCAGCATTTTTTGCTGATATTGGCCTGATATGGGTCCTCAGAATCAGGTTGTGCCATCTCTAATTGTGAAGTTTCTAGCAATATTTAGCATTGTATCATGTTCTGCTGCTTCACTGACCTTTTTAACTTGGTGTTTGGAGAAAGATTAGAAAGACTTACACTATATCCACTGTGTATATATATCCAAAGTATATATAACTGTACCCAAAGCACCTTTTTAGCTCACTGTCTAGCACTGCAGGAGATTCCCTTTATTCAGTGAAGCTCTTGAGATATTTGTATTTTAATGTCTGTTTCAACTAGATTTGAAAAGTATAAGCAAAAAAGCAGAAAGCACTTAACAAAGTCCCTGATTGAATTTGGAGGTACATTAGAGGACGCATGCCTGAAGGAAGTTGCTTGGCTTGTTCTGTTCTCAAGCTTTTGGAAAGAGTGCAGTTATTTTATAGCCACTCCTGACAGCAAGACTGTAATGATTGCTGCTCATGATGTCCTTTTTAGCTATGAACATCCCTCAACATGCCTTAGTCAGAACAAGGTCTGACAAAGGTTAGGATGACAGACCAGGACAAAGAGGCCGAGACAGAACCCTGAAATGGTGAGGGCTTTGAAAATGCCATGGTTGGCTTTGGCCAGGCTGTTTTGAAGTATCTTGATGGCTTTGTGTTGAGAATGCTTAGAATTCTTGGTCACAGTGTCTGCAGGTCATTCAGGGGGTCCATTTAGCTTTTGGGAGTCATCTTTATGCACTGTTCCAGCTATAGGGGCCTGTAAGTGAAGCGTGGCTGCCTAATTGAGGCGTGTCTCCACAGCCGGGTTTGGCTTGAGGTTCTGCTACTTAGCACTGAGCTCTGTGGAAACAGATTGTGGATCAAAATAACAAGCACTGCTGCATGGTCACTGAACTCCATTGCAGAGCAGCCGGCCAAAGCAGTGACCTTTGAAATAGCTTTTGGATGAGAGATAGTGAAAGGGACATTGTCTGTTTCCTCTGCTGTGAGGGAGCTTCCTGCTTTGTTCGGTCCTAAAAGACAGTTGATGAAAGTCAAACAAATGCAATGAGCTTTTTATGTGTAACATGAAAAAAACAAATGTGCAGCATCACTTTTTTTGCTCACCAACGCGATACATTCTGGTATGCTTTAGATCTTAGTTACATAAGAATAGTGAAAGTAATCGCCAAAGTGTTGCTGGCATTGGCTCAAGTGTGGTTGTGTAATACCCCCTTAGTCACATAGTCAGAGTTCTATAGTGTGGAGATTCTGTCCCTGTCATTGTGGCACTGCTCTGTTTCTATTGCAAGGTAATGAGAGTGTCACTTAAAGTGTTCCTGTGACAGCCATGTAGAGATGAATATGTACCAATATTGTAATGTAAGGCAAAGTGACTATGGAACACATGAAAATGCACATTTAATAACTATGAAAGTGGCAGTTAGTATCTTTATATCAGATTTGAACCATTTCAGTGACACAAGTTAGTAGCTGTATCTTGAACATGCAGTGTAAATAACTTAGCACTTCAAACACTTCATTGGTTCCCATTGTGAGGCCCCCCTTGGCTCACTTAACAATGGAAGAGGGATACAAGGTCTTTACTGGCCGATCTCCTTAATGGCTTTTCATCGCCTCGGCCCTTTCTCTCAGCTGAGAGGACTGAGCACTGAGTGTTCATTAAAAAGTAGATGATTGCAGGAAAGCCTGGGAGTCGAGTATGTCTGACCCTCTATGGCCCTGCAAGCTTTTCGGGCTTCTGCAGCTGGGAAATTATTAAAGACATTGATTCAGAATGCAGGATTTTGAGTTGGTTCGGTGGTCAATATATTATTCACTGATAAATGGGAAAATGTAAATGTTATTGTTGGTCTGCTTTTGGAACTACAGCCAATAATTGAGACCGATAATTTAGCAGCTCATTTTTGTGCAAGTACTGACGCATTTGTGTAGGACTGAGTATTGAAATTCAGTACTTCTATGGTTCCAGCCGAATTACTTCAATACTACCAAGTGTCAAAAAGTTCCATTCAGTACCTAAATGGTTAAATATATCAACGTTTACTACCTCATACTCATTTCTGTTTAGTTAGTAATTGCTCTTTTCGTTTGTAATTTAAAATTATATATCAAAAAAAGTATTGTTCAAGAATCAAAGTTAAAATCAAGGTATCACTGTTGGCTTAAATGGATTGTATGGTGCAGAGGTCACTGGAAGACTGCGTTCTGGATATGGACCCAGCAGAGTCCCAGTAGAGTATTACAGTGGACCCAACTGAGTACTTGAAATATTTTCTGCAACAAAGCTGATTAGTGGATGTCAGAAATGGTCGTTTTTCAGAATACATAAAAATGAATCAGCATGGCATATGCAGCAGTCTTGTATTGTGGTTTGTCAAATCTGATTGCGTTTATGTAAATAACTAACATCAGAATAGAGACTAGCTACAGGGAGAGAAGCCAGAAAGAGAACAATTTCCTATATTTTTGTAGATTTTGTAGACTATATATGGTCTGAGGTGTAAAGCAATAACACCACTTGTTAAAAATAGAAAGTCAACGATGATAACAGAATTCTAAAAACAAATGGAGAGAGAACTGAGTTTTTCTCCCCATTTCAAGTTTGTCTCAACGGTTCAGAGTCCAAACGTTAAGTGCCACTGAGGAACAAAGTAAACCCAAAGCTTAACACGGAAGATCCTTCAGAGTGGTTGTCCATTCCCTGACAGTGCAAGAGCACGAAATGCTCGTTAAGAATAGCCATTATAATTTTTTTGAAAATTTTAATTGAATTTAACTTAATTTTGAATTGAATTCTTTGTAATTAATTTATTTTACCTTATGATAATACAGTATTTTTTTTTCAATGGACAAATGTTCTTAGAGAGATTTTGAAGACTTTTCTTTTTAGTTATGTTTGCTAATATAGACATTTGTAAACAAAAAATTTAATGTAATTGGACCTTCGCAAGTTTTAGCTGAGTACCCCTGGAATAGTGTATATTAGCACCCCACACAGACAAGATTACAGGTTTGACTTCCAGACAGAAATAAGTATCCAATAAAATATTCACATAAAGTAATGCTTCTAATAATTATCAAGTCTGGTGTCTCTGTTATGACTGTGCAAGATTATTCAGTGATCCATGGTTAGAATTCTAACTCAGCCTATCAGTTATCAATATCAGCCCAGAGATTCTATGTTGGTGCAACCTTAATTTACAGTTGACCGCACGTCTGTCTTATATGTTCCTAAAGGCCCTTTCTCAGGTTCCTGCATTCCTCAGTTGATAGTGCGGGTTTCTGCTACTTCCTCAGACTGCATGACTCTGCATAAGCTTGAATGGTTGATTTCCTGCAGTCTCTCTTATTAGTCTCTATTCACTGTGCTTTAAGGGGCTCTGTTCAGGTAGCTAGAGGAAGGGTCCTCAGAGAGCCATCCCAGTGCTTTGATAAGACTCTGGCACCAGAGATCCTGGGCAAGGGGAGGTGGAGAGGATATTCTACCCTGTTTTTTCATCTCTGTCAGGCTTTGTACGGGCCCCTTAAAGGCCACACAGAGATGTCCAATTTGGGGACAAAAGATGCCCAATTAAAGCCTCATTCAGTGACCAGTGCAGTCCAGGCTGCTTCTGTTAATCCCTCTTCTTTTTCTGTGCCTCTTCCTCCTCTACACACTCTGCTTCCTCTACCGCTTCACTTGACTAAGGCCACAGAACTGGCCAGAACTTTTTTTTAAGGCTTGTGTTTATTTAAATGAGCAGGTTCATGCCGCTCTTATAACAGTAATAGAGGGCAGTTTTTGCTTTGATTCTTAGCTGAGCTTAGGCCCTAAGTATGTTGTAAATAACCAGGGTTTCAATGGACACCATTTGGATCACTATTTGTGATGCTGTAGTATTTGTACAGACCCTCACTTTCAGACCTGCATTATCTGCTCCTTAGAAGTATGCCTCTAGTGGTTCAGAATTGCAGTCACACTTTCCTGCCCTAACGAAAGAATTTTAACGCTTTAATTTTAAGGCGATAGTTTTGTACGAGGAGGAACTTGTTAAACTGCGCATTCAGGTGTGTTTTGTGACAGATAAAGAGACCACTGAGGTTGTGAAATGGGTGTTTATTAGCTTGCTGGTATCAGTATTGGCCAGTTTTACTGGTGTTTTGAACCCATACACTCTTAAAAAGGATGGATGAATGTTTTTCAAGGGTTCTTTAGTACAAAAAAAGGTTCTGTGTAGAACTATGAGTTCTACATGCAACCATTTCAAGCTTGAATTGTTCGTGGTGAAACTGTTTTTCAGCTTGATATCTGAGGGTTATGCAGTAATAGCAGAGCTGGTTCTCTGGTAATAGGTATCTGTATGTACGTGCTCTCCATCTTACAAATGGCAATCTTCTTAACCTTTATGTGACATCATATCCAGAGCGGAAAGTGCAGGGCATGTAAAGCACGAGTTACGTCGTTATGACACAGAGGAGATTTACGATCTGTGCTATGTCTATAGATTAGGGGTATTGCGATTTTCCGAATCCACTATCAGTTCAGGCCTCGATTTTTGAGCCACAGTTCAGGTCATACTTCAGGGTTTTTTTGGAGGGGTGGGGTGACTGAGAAGGAACGGGAAAAACATTTCTGAGTTTTGTTAAGTTACCAACAATCTGGAACGCTAAAGAGAAGAACACTAAAGAACATACTATACAGCTCACCCTAACTTAAAATAGAATACTGAGATTGTGAAATGAAAAATACGTTTTATTACATTAGTAATGTAGTGAGAGCTCAACTGGCTGCACCAGGAGTAGTGGCAGCAGGTTGGGGTTTTGCGGGGTGAGGTGGGGGTAGTGATATCATGGTTACCACGACACAAGACCATAGGTGTTTGTTTTGCAGTTTTGGTCTTTTAAAGTTGTCACACCCTTCGTATAGATTTATTGACAGTTGAATTCTCAAAATGGCTTTATGGATCAAAAGGCTAAGTGCTGTCATTAATCACCTGTGCTGTGTGGAAGCTTTCCATAGTTGCAATTAAGAGAATAAAGACTTTGCATTGAGCTGCACACATGGTTGTCTAGCTCATGTTTAATGTCATCCCCCTCATAAGCATTCGCTTTTTATTGCTCTGAAAACTGAGATTTATCTTGTGCTTTTTACAGACCTCAGAATGAAATAAAACGGTTGTGCCGGGCTCATTTGGGAGTACTTAACCAGCTTAAGTGTGTGCATTTATGGTGCAAACGCACCACATGATGTCATCGAAACCCTGCCAGACCTCAGTGTGCTTGTATTGACAGCTGAATTATGGGAGAAAATAAGATCTCAGCAAGCTGCTTTTTTACTCTCCTTGTTGCTGCATGCACAGAAAACGTGCCTGGGAAAGTCAGCATGCATGGCTTTTTCTGTTTATTTTAAGGCAGGTTAGTTATCTGACTCTGAGCATAGCGCTGGTTTGTGGCATGATGTGGTCTAGGAAAAACCTTCAAGTACAACGCAGCCACACGTGCACACACACAGGGAAAAATCTAATTTCACTAAGCACAGACACACCCCCACATCCTCTCTTTGAGTGAACTGCAGTGCTGATGCAGCTTAACCCCATATCCCTTACCTCATGTCTGAGTGGATCACATTTTAATTAAAAGGACAATTGTGCTACATTGCAGCAGTAACGATATTGGCTCTTATTCATCAAAATTGCGGGCAGTCAAATCTGATCGTAAAATGAATGCTCACACAGTTTTATTATTCATCAGCTTCGTCTTTGCCATATCTGTCTGGTAGAAATGAATGTAAATTTGAGTGCAATATTTTAACAGCCATTAAATGCCTTATTTGAGATTAAATAATCAACATTATTGTTATTAACATCAATAATATCAGCAATAACAGTGCAAATAGAAAATAACAATGATAATACCAATAACTTTGCACACAGCAATCCTAAAGTACTAAAGTGGGTGTACTTATTTTTACATGCACATTGATATAAGGACCATTCTACTGTATTAGTTCAAACTGCGTTCTAACAGTAAAAAAATACTGAATTGAAAAAAACAATTAAATATTCAGACTTTGTATATTTACAAGTATTATGTTATGATCTATTTCTATTTTCAGTGTGTTTTTTAACTCCTTAAATGGCCAGAGTCCACCGGCAGGCCCAAAGATTTATTACACACTTCTATAATCTGATAATAGCTCAGCTAATTTGCACTGAAGTCCCTGTAGTTGCTGAATAATAAGCCTTAGTGTGTAATAAGCTTGGGATTTTAAGGGGTTAAATGATCTTTTTGATTTACTTTTAAAGTGGAGTTGAAAGATATAGATTTATAATAACTTATATAATGACAAATTTTTGAATAAAAATTGCTGTTCCATGTTTTCATGTCACTACCGTAACACAAGAGTTTGAGTCCATAGGTGGAGCCTTAATTTAGCCACACCCCTGCATTTTAGCACAGGATGTGAGGCTGCATCCCTGTCCCTCATGGCCACATGGTGAGCAGTTTTGAATTGTTATTTTGAAGGTAATGTGTCTGAAAATCAGTGTGTAGCATAAAAGTTGTAATTACCAAAACACAGACTTTTAGCAGCTAAGGGGCAACATAGCAGGAAATCATCAATACAGTTACATATTTTGGTACACTTTCATGAACATTATAGTGGTTTTATTTTTTGAAACTGTATTAAAATTATTACATTCTTAGAACCTGTATTTCCTGACTCCATGCTAAAAACAGGTCTTAAACCTACCACAGCTTTTTTAACCTTTAGACTGTTTTTTTCTCTTTTGCTTCTCTTAAAATTACACCAATAAGAACCTTACATTGGTTTGTAAATGTTAACCACAATGTTAACCACATTTTTATGTATTTTAAACTATTCTTTCAAAACAGTCTGAAGCCCCCAGCAAATGACATCCCTTGCAGTTAACTGTCCGGTCCTGGACACCATGAGTAAAGAGCACAAAATCAAATGCAAAAAGTAAACAGACAGCTTTGCAGTGGGGACACTGCTATAGAATGTTGGCATAGATCTAATGCTCATTATCCGTCACTACGGCTACAACTGAAAATCAATATGTGACACTAATTCTGGTACAATTGTATAGACAATACATCACCGAGTGCTGATACAGCTGATCCAAGGAAAAGGATAGAGATCCACCTAGAGCAGGACTCGCTCCCCCCACTTACTGGAGCTCAATCATGTTTTACTGCACAGACTCCTTTCATATGGGCTATTAGATGGTCCCCAGCACTTTCTCACAGTGTTCATGTGTATTAATAGGGAGGTTGTTCCCCTTATGCTGCCATAACAGCTTCTACTCTTCTGGGAAGGCTTTACACTAGATGTTGGAACATTGTTGTGAGGATTTGATTGCATTCAGCAGTTGCACAATTAGTTGTGGATCACAAATGCCTCTCCAACTTATCCCCAAGGTTTTAGGTGGAGCTCCATCACTCCAGAAATCACACTTCCACTGCTTCACAGTCCAATCCCAGGGGTCTTTATTCCCCTCTGTCTGATGCTTGATGTTGGCTATAGTAACTTTATACTCAGGTACATAAAAAATGAAGGGTCTCATTTCTTAGCCAAATTTTCTGTCTCAGAGACGTGAACTTCGATGTACGTCATAAGAGGGACTGCATGGCCTTGATATTCCAAAGACAAAGTGATGTCGAGGTTGACAGTAAGCAAAAGCTGCAGCCTCTGTTCCTGGATGCTTCTCAAAACATCAGCATCCATTTTCCTCCCTTTCTCCTCCAAACAATGACCCTGAAACAATGGCTGCACCTCATGCTCAGACATTTCCCAGAAAAGGCCTGTTCCACCTAAACAGAGTTAAAAATGAAGCGGTAAAGCTTTATTTTGCTCCTGCTGGGCAGGAAGCGCATGCTTTCCGCAGCCTGTCTCCGTATCAGTTTCATGTCTGTTACTGTCTGAAACGGTCTTGTTGAGAAGTGTTGGCTGGTCTGTGCTTGGCGTGTCTCAGAGATGTCATGCAGTGTTAACGCTGTCTTTCACGTCCTCAGGTATGATCCATCGGTCAGGTCACATTCTCCAGCCATTACAAAAGATAACAGTCTGTCCATTTTTTCTCCCATCGTTTGGCTGAAAGTGCACTGCGTTTCCTGAAAGCCAGTGGAGGCCAGGAAAACAGGATAGAGATCCACCCAGAGCAGGACTCTCTCCCCCCACTCCCAGAGCTCACTCATGTTTTACTGCACAGACTCTTTTCATTTCCGTTTACAACGGAAAGAACCATAGCCTGTATGATTTCATGACCAACACATGCAGAGACTGACCAAAGTGATGGCACTTGATTGATGACTCTCCAGAGCCTCCTCTGATGGAAAATTTATTGAGCCGCTTTTGGTGTGTAACCAATTCGGCAGAGTGGTCTGCTGGGACCAGGGAGAGTCATCTCAAGCTAATAGACATTTTGTGCTTTGTCTACTTTTTGAGTTCCTTAAAGCGTCCATATCATGAAAAAACTCATTATCCTCAGTTTATGAAATGAGTTTGATGTAGTATGTAAACATGTCAAAGTTTTTAAATGTACTGTTTACTCCCCCATTCCATATAAGGAGAATAAGCTGCAAAATAGTCCATTTTGAATATGTTATTTTTGTGATGTCACAAAAACCAATTCATTTACATATATCTTCTTATTCAGCCTACACCCCCACCCATTCCTGTTGAAGTTTTAAGCAGTGTTTCAGCCTGTGTTGCTTTTTAAATGAGGCACAATACAGGTCAGCCAGTCAGATCACAGATTATTTACATATGTCAGTCTTAAAGGCACAGTAACAAAAACAGACTGTTTAATTGTAAGGGATAAAGACAAGTTAAAAAATGGTCATATAAAAATGAATTACGACTGTTTTTGGTGCATAAAACCACACAAACATCAAAAATGGACCTCAGGGGAAAAAATAAAATACAAGAAAAGTTTAGGATATGGGCCGTTTAATGGCACACTGAATGTTCTAGGTCAGCTTTATGGCCCTCTAGTGTCTCATTATTTACACACTTGCTGGTGTTTCTGTTGTTTTATCCAGATTTTCTCTTTCTATATCTCCTCATTCTTTACAGTACGTAGATTGTTCATGGCTTTGGTGTTGCTGGCACTGCCATTGGCACAGATCCAAAGCTTCTCTATCTCCTGCAGCCACTCCCGTCTGAAGGCTACTGCTGAATTAGTCACACCTCGTCACAAAGCTTTCCAAAAATCTGTCTCTTAGCTATTGTCTGAGGCTTACAGAGGCTGCAGCATGTTACAGCAGATCCAAAGGAGTCTTAGCCAGACCCAGACATTCCCACCCCCAAGCCCACCACTCTGAACTTCATGGCAAAGGCACCTGGTTCTGCTCTGTACTATAAAACAGGCACTCATGCAGAAGATGAATGGGGTTTGATCGCAGGTGCATGTCATCTCCCCAACCAGCTGTGTAATATGATAGACGCAAGTAGTGTTTAATAGTCTGGAGAGGAGATTAATGAAGTGGACTATGGCATTTAAGAGGAACACACATCCTCAGCTCCATTAAAATTCTTATTTTTTTTTAAATCATCACATTTTTTACAAGAAGCACACACAGATTAAAAGAAAAACATGGAGAGTCAGTTGTGTTTAGACTGTTATGCACAGTCAATGACAAATGTTTTTATACAAACCCAGGCTTTCTCTCATATGTGTACGGTGGAAGACATAGCAGCATTCTGGCAGTTAAGCAAAACATTCCAATTATACTGAATCATAGGCCTGTGCCCAGTAATGGGTAATAGAGTTAGCTGCCAGTTTTTAAAAGCATTTTTTATTTATTGATTCATGCAAATCACAGCAATGCAGTCATATTCCTACTCATAAACATAACTGTTTATTAATAATTGTACCTAACCAACCACATCATCATGTCTCAGACTGAAAAACAGTTTTGTTTCAGGAAAACAATAAAAATATGTCTCAGCTCTCATTCATCAGGCGGGACTGGTTGTTTCAAATGGCCTCAGGAGAAATGGCTACAGAGAAGATGGCTAAGCACTAAGCTAAGCCGCCACAAACTCTCAGACAGTAAAGTTTATGTGATACATGCAATTGTATTGATTCCCACTAGATGAATTACAGTTTCATGGCCAAATTAAAGATGGCAGTACACTACAATTATAGCTTTTACCGAATTATAATAAAAGAACTGTTCTTTGACAAACTCATGTGGTATCACTTTGATGATATATTGTCATGTATTGTCATACAGAGAAGACTGAGAGCTGTCAGCAAGGGGGAAGAATGCTGGGGCAGTTCACCTACAGCAATCTTTTCAGAGCCAACAAAATAGATCAGATGTGCTCCACTGTACAGCATTCACAGCAAATACAGTGACATACAGGTATCACTGCTGTGCTATGGTCCATAACCCAAAGAAAATCAGCACAGGACCTGTGGTGGTCCCTTTCTGTTGCTGGACAGGGAATAAATTGTGCATTGATAGATGGGATACAGTCAGTAATTACATGCCTACATGCCTACAAGTGTACCTTAATGGTACCAATAAGTAATGGCCAATAAGTATAAGCTTTCATGTTTCCATTATTTTGTACATTCTTATATGTTTTGATTACACTTAAGGATGTCTTATTATTAATAAGTTGAATATTGAATCTATGATATGTTGTCAAATAAAATCTTAAGCAATTTTTAAATTAATTAGTCTTGCCTTAAAGAGTATCTGAATATGGCTGCACCTCAATGTCAAGTTCTTTTCAACTTATTGTATTTGGCTAAAAAGCTAATTACCATGTGAAATGAATTCATCATACAGATTTAAATCCATGCCTCAAGTTGAATGTCATTCAAGCAGGGCTTCAGCAAGGCGATGAGGAACCAGGGGTATATCCCTCCCAAGGTCGCCCGAATGCTTCTAATGCAGAGCATGACTGAACAGTCTGGCAGGGCATACTGGAACATCATCATTAAAATATCTTGCAAAACTTAAATGTTCCTGTAAGGCCAGGGAATGACAAAGCACTGAAAGCTTGTTAACAGGTACTTGTTATGTCAGAAACAGAGAAATGACGATGCCCAGATATATATATATATATATATAATGCATATACATTTACATATATGTGGCCCACAATTGATCCTATATGAAAGAACATTTTGATTCAATTGGATCTGATTTTAGAAAAAAAAGAACATCTTCCAGCATAAGAGAACTTACTTCAGCCTCATCATTGGCATATATGCAGTTTTGAGGGTTGAGCCAGACTAATAATAGTCTTAACTGAAAAGTCCAGTAGTAAATTTTAAATTTCGTAGTAAATCTCAAATGTAGGCAAAGGCAATGCTGCTAGTTTTACTGAACCATATTCATTCACTGCACTTTGCATCCTGCTATACATCTGTAAATACTGTTTCTGAGATTTGCTGGATCAGTTTGAAAAAGAGGTGTTTAGACTGTTACATTCTGTGTAGTTCTTCACTTTGGTCATCAAATTAAAAGCAGAAGTTACTGTTTTATGTGAATTGCTTTTGTAATAACGTTTTAGATCATATTTCTGTCACATTTTGTGCTTTTGATGGTCATTTTGTTGGTTTTGCCCTTTAACACTAATTGCTTTAGATTGACAATGCAGATGTTGTGCATGTGCATATGTTTGTTTTATGACCTTTGTAGAATTCTGTTTGCAAAAGAAAATCATTTTGATGATCAGTAAGGGGCCAAATGGGCCTGTGGATTTTAATATTCCAGTCACTTCTGTAGTCTGTAATCCACTTCTCCTCCTCTGTCTTGAAGCAGGCATAACATCTATGAGATGGTCAATATCGGCCTGCGGGGATTGTGTAGTCTCTTAGTCTTAATAAGAGCTTTTACTCAGACTGACTGAGAGCTCTCTGGGGACCAAGGACAAGCAGCACAGAAAGCCCTTGTCCATCTCAATTAAAGAATGTTTCTCTTTTTTGCTCTTGAAGACTCTATTTGGATAGTATGGTATGAAATTTTGACTTGTTGCTTGCCATAGACATGGAAAATGTGATGTTTTCTGTGAACTTATTGATGATCATCAGCAATCGTAATATCATTAGTAATTAAATGTGTGTGTGTGTATATATATATATATATATATATATATATATATATATAGGTATATACAGTGGTGTGAAAAAGTGTTTGCCCCCTTTCTGATTTCTTATTCTTTTGCATGTTTGTCACACTTAAATGTTTCAGATCACCAAACAAATTTAAATATTAGACAAAGATAACACAAGTAAACACAAAATGCAGTTTATAAATGAAGGTCTTTATTATTAAAGGAAAAAGAAATCCAAACCTACAGGGCCCTGTGTGAAAAAGTGATTGCCCCCTAAACGTAATAACTGGTTGGGCCACCCTTAGCAGCAACAACTGCAATCAAGCGTTTGTGATAACTGGCAATGAATCTTTTACAGCGCTGTGGAGTAATTTTGGCCCCTCGTCTTTGCAAAATTGTTGTAATTCAGCCACATTGGAGGGTTTCTGAGCATAAACCGCCTTTTTAAGGTCATGCCACAGCATCTTAATCAGATTCAGGTCAGGACTTTGACTAGCCCACTCCAAAGTCTTAATTTTGTTTTTCTTAAGCCATTCAGAGGTGGACTTGCTGGTGTGTTTTGGATCATTGTCCTGCTGCAGAACCCAAGTGCGTTTCAGCTTGAGGTCACGAACAGATGGCCGGACATTCTCCTTCAGGATTCTTTGGTAGACAGGTAGAATTCATGGTTCCATTTACCACAGCAAGTCTTCCAGGCCCTGAAGCAGCAAAACAGCCCCAGACCATCACACTACCACCACCATATTTTACTGTTGGTATGATGTTCCTTTTCTGAAATGCTGTGTTATGTCTATGCCAGATGTAATGGGACATACACCTTCCAAAAAGCCCAGTCTCTTTCTTATGGTGGAGTCAGGAACACTGACCTTAACTGAGGCAAGTGAGGCCTGCAGTTCTTTGGATGTTGTTGTGGGGTCTTTTGTGACCGCTTGGATGAGTCATTGCTGCGCTCTTGGGGTAATTTTGGTCGGCTGGCCACTCTTGGGAAGGTTCACCACTGTTCCATGTTTTCGCCATTTGTGGATAATGGCTCTCACTGTGTGTCGCTGGAGTCACACAGAAATGGCTTTATAACCTTTTCCAGGCTGATAGATCTCATTTACTTTGTTTCTCATTTGTTCCTGAATTTCTTTGGATCGCAGCATGATGTCTAGCTTTTGAGGATCTTTTGGTCTACTTCACTTTGTCAGGCAGGTCCTATTTAAGTGATTTCTTGATTGAGAACAGGTGTGGCAGTAATCAGGCCTGGGTGTGGCTAGGGAAATTGAACTCAGCTTTCCAAAGATGTGATAAACCACAGTTAATTTATGTTTTAATGGAGGGGGCAATCACTTTTTCACACAGGGCCCTGTAGGTTTGGATTTCTTTTTCCCTTAATAATAAAGACCTTCATTTATAAACTGCATTTTGTGTTTACTTGTGTTATCTTTGTCTAATATTTAAATTTGTTTGGTGATCTGAAATATTTAAGTGTGACAAACATGCAAAAGAATAAGAAATCAGGAAGGGGGCAAACACTTTTTCACACCACTGTGTATCTATATATATATATATAAGGCTGCCAGCCCCACTGTCGTGCAACACCATGTCGAGTTTGTCCACTTGCGCCAGCCCTTCGTTGGGCCTTCTGCGCTTGCTCTGGTCCCCAGTCTCGCCCTGCCATTGAGCCAGGCCGTGTTCCCCATTGAGCCTCGGCGCATCATCCCCATCGTCCCCATCTGCTGCAAGAAGTGCTATTTATTGAACACACTGGCAGAAAGCAGTACATAAAGAATACTGAACTCAAGGGGGAGGTCACCTCTAGCCAGTGACTTCACCCTGACAGTGACCTCCCTCCTCACACACGAAACCCACACGTTTCCCCGACACATAACAACACATAAAACACACATAAGTATAACTAACAACATCAAACAACAACATTTAGTCCCTTTGTTGGAGAGCGCATGCTACCATGAGCCTTCGCGTGTGACCATCTGCAAAGCTACGCCTCCAAAGCCAACGTCAGCCAGGAGCACAACGCTTCCATGTATGTATCTATAGATACGTTGCTATTAGCATACATAATAAATTGAAAGCCTCTGTTGACATGGAAGGATTTGAAGTGACCCACGGGTTCCTCTCTGACTTACATATCACCTTCTCCACTCAGCTCATATATGTCCTCATGGTCTTCCACTGATGTCTCAAGCCTTCTTCGTTTGCTGATGGGGGCTCTCACTTCTTTATTGCACCCTCTTCATTGTCCCTGCCCCCCTTCATTACTCTCTCTCTCTCCATTTTTCAGTCACTCTCTCCCCTCCCTCCTCCTCCTGACACTCCTCACGCTGCAGTAGCCAGTGGTGGAGCAGTAGGGTCCCTGTGCAGGATGCTCACAGCCGCAGCAGGGGTTTAGTGGATAGTGTCCAGTTTGGTTCACAGATGCTGGACCCTTTATTGCTGAAGCAGTGGTGGAGTAGTTCAGTCGTGCCCTGCGTCTTGGGATTCCTAGGACGGAAAAAGAAAAGCTTGGTGTGTGGCAGACATGGCCCGTCTGAACTGGTGCTTGGCTGCACTCTTCAACTGGTGGAAGTTTCTATTCTTCTGTTTTTTCCCTCTGAAGGTTTCTAGGAATGAGAAGGTAAGCCTCCACCTGTTCCAACAGAGCATATATTTACCTGAGAGGCTCTGTCAGTTGAGATGCCATGTTGAGCATCGCAAATTTCATACTCAGCAAAAATGGTGCCTCTATTTCAGCTAATTTCTCATTTTATTTTTTTTTTTTATAATTTTACCTTAGTCCTAAAATGCGTACCTTGTGTCTACCTTGTTCCCTACCTTGTTCTTTTTTCAGATAAGTTACCAAATATGATAACAAAATATATTTTATTTTATTACTATTTTATTGTCAATAAAATGTTTTGACCATTTTACTTTGGTTGCAGTTTATAGATCAGTTTGAACTATAACCTACAGCTTTGCCCATAAGGAAGTTTTATGCTGCAAGACTGTGTTTGTGTGGCAGTGTGCACTATGGTGTGGGTGTATATCATCATTAGTTGGACTGTGTTATGTCTGTGCGCCTGTATGTTGATTCGATTTGGGCTGGTAGTCGCAGAGTGTCATTTGTAAGCTTAAGCGACTGAATGTGAGAAAGGAGATACAGGTAAGAGAAGGAGATAAGCAGATATGTCTTCAAATAACAGACCAAGATATTACTAGCCAACACTGTAGACTACACTAGAGGCTAGTTGAGGATGGATGTGTTAAACGAAAGTGCAGGATCAGTAACGTGCTTAGGTTTGTATGAATGGGAAGTGAAAGACCCATGGTTAAAGGCCTACTGTATAATTTCTTAGGGGTGGGCAATATAATGATATTTATTGTTATTGTTGTCCTTTGTATCATACTTTGTATATAATTTGTATATAATCAGTACTGAAAAAAAAAACAGCGACCAACTACATGTTTCATTAAAAACACAGCATGACTAGGCCTGTTTAACTGCATTTAGTGAAGTGCACAATGTGAAACATTGAATAAAAATAATTGTATTTATAATTTTTGGTGGTATTTCATAAATGTTAGGACGGCTAATCATGTTTAGACATCAATTCATCAGTTCTGTGGATGTCATAACACTGGGATAAATATAAACCGTCGTATGTTATACATTTTATTGTTGAATGTAAATATTTATACATCTAACTGTGGGTTTAAGGTGACAGATGTGTTGTCATGATTACAGAATGGCTCACTTTATTAAACAGTTATGCTAAACAGTACAGAATAGCTTCACTGATAGAGATCAGCCACTCAGCAGTGTTGTGTGGATCAGTTGCAGCAGCTGTAGTCTTAGGTCTTCTCTGGGGTCCATAGCCTTATCTGTGCTTCTCAGTGTTGGTTCAGCACCCTCCCTTCTCTTCAGGGCAGCTTTGGATCACTGTGCTGGTGCTCTATTTGCCCATTGTGCTGTTGTCTCCTCCAGGAGTGGAGTGGAGACAATGTATGGTAGATGGGCACTTCAGAGTTCTTTGCATGCGTGCCATCCCCTCATACCCTCAAGGCCAGTGCTTACCATATGCTTATCAATGTTCGAACAGAGACACTAGTGGATTTTTTGAGGATATGGTGAATAAGGCATTGGGCCAAGCCCAGGATAAGCCTTATATTGTCTTCTGCACTCTGGCCATTCTCAAGCCGCTCTGTGTTTTGATAGCAGTGGGAGCATGGTTGTGTGTAAGCTGAGAACTTTGTTATAAATTCAGTTTAATTAGTAGCAATGAGGAAAATGGGCCTGTTTAAACCTTAAGTCAACATGAGTTTTTGGTGATTGGGTCAAGTTTGGTTTTCTCTTGACCACATGAAAAGCCAGATCACCCACAGGATGCATTGTGATCAGATCATGATCAGATCTCTCAAATCACATTCAGAGGTGGTCAGAGACAGATCTTGACCACTTTTAACACAAGTGTAAATGGATTGCATGTTTATCCATATACAATTACATAAGCAAAAATGCATCTGCCCAGTACTGACAATAGGTGAGAGAATAAACAAGGAAATGCAAAATGGAGGATACACAAGGCTGGAGTTATGCTGAAACCAGAGCCTTCTTGCACTCTGGGCCAATGAAAGTGTCCAAGTCAACTCAAATCATAACGTGAAATAGTCAACTGGTATTGTAACAGGGGTAAAAGTAGGGCTGGACAATATGACAATATTTATTGTTACTGTGATAAATTATGTCTCAATGTGTTACTAAAAGCTTTTCTGAGCATATTGTGGATATGGTCAGTACGTAAAAACCCTTGCCAATTGCATGTTTGATTGCAAAGAGAGCATGATAAGTCTTGTTGAATTGGTTTTAGTGCAGCACTGTGTGGGAATTTTTAAATTCAAATAATTGGATTCATAGTTTTGATACTGTTTTTTAAATGTGGCACTACTTTTGTATGTTCCAACTTATTAGTTATCAGAAAAAATACATAACATGACATACTGTGCATCGAGATCATTTCTTTTTGTCATATCGCCAAGCTCTAGGAAAAAGTCAACAAAAGTAAAAAGCACATCAACGTATGTGTGTATGTTCTTTTTAATATCAGATCTAATCTGGTCAATTTAGAGACGAGTAAATCCAGCCAAAGTTTATATAGATACAATCTGGACACAGAACACATGTTAATTGGAAAAAATTATTGAGAAAATTATTATTTTTTTGAAAATTTATTGAGAAAATTGAGAAAATCGTCTTCAAGCAACTTACTGGCTTTCAGTGCTGCATTTGATACTATGCAATTTTCATAGATAGATATTAGAACTGAGTTGGGCTCACAGGAACTGTGCTAAAATGGTTCAGTTCATACCTGCAGTGAAGGGACTACTTTGTGTAAATTGAAAATAATGTTTCTGAGAAAGTGCCAGTGACCTGCAGTGTCCCCCAGGGTTCAATTCTTGGGCCACTCTTATTCAATTTGTACATGCTGCCTCTTGGCCAAATACTACAAGGCTATGGGATATCTTACCACAACTATGCAGATGATACTCAGATGTACTTGGTCTTCTCCCCAGAGAACTATGGTCCCCATGACTCATTTTGCAAGTGCCTCGAGCACATCACTAACTGGATGGAGCAAAACTTTCTGCAGTTGAATGAAGATAAAACCAAGATTATTTTATTTGGAAATAGCAATGAGAGGAACAGACTAGCTGCCTATCTGGATTTAAGAGCCCTAAAAATATGTAACCTCAGTGTACTAATGGACAATGATCTTAGTTGTAGAAGTCATGCCAAAGCAGTTACTAAATCAGCTTTTTATCACCTTAAGAACAAGATCAGAGATTTTTGGACTAAAGCAGACCTGGAGAAACTCATCCATGCCTTTCTAGCAGGATTGATTACTGTAATGGTGTCCTAACTGGACTCCCAAAAAAGACAATCATGCAAAATGCAGCTGCCGGAGTTCTCAGAAGGAGTAAAAGAAAGGACCACGTCACCCCCATTCTTAAATCCTTATATTGGCTACCAGTCTGTTACAGAGTAGACGTTAAGATACTATTACTGGTTTATATATTGCTCAGTGGTGCAGGACCAGCATATTTATTTCATATGTTGCAGCGATATGAGCCGAGCAGAACTCTCAGATCATTAGGAACTAGTCAGTTAGTCCTGCCGAAGGTCAAGACTAAACATGGAGAAGCTGTGTTTGGCTACTATGCTGCTCTTAAATGAGACCAGTTGACAGAAAGCATTAGAAGAGCCTTGGCACTGGACACTTTTAAATCAAGGCTTAAAGTGTTCCTATTTGAGCAGTCTTTTAGCTCAGTTTAAACACTTTAATTTTTAATTTAATTTTTAATTAAACTTTTATTTATCCCATTTTAATTTGTAATTTGATTTGTAATGTAATGATATTTAGTGATTTTCTCTTTAAAATCTATTGTTTTAGTCATGTTTTAATTATGTTTTTGATTTCTTTTCTTCTTTACTTTTTAAATGACTCAATTGTAAAGCACTTTGAATGTCAGCAGTGTATGAAGGGTGCTGTATAAATAAATTGCCTTGCTTTGCCTAATGCGAGGTGTTTCAGCCTCAATTAGTCCGGAACAAGATCTCTCGTCAAATGAGGCACAAATCAGAAAAATGTACATTATGAATACCCTGATCAACCTAAGTTGATACTAAATATTCCTGAATAATCTGTTTCTTTAGTGACTGGACAATTCATATCATTTTTTACTCTTAAAATCATGAGGTTCGTTATCTGAACTATACACTATTGTTATGTCTATTCGCATAGCCGTTATAGGCTTTGGTGTAACGGTATGCCTGTGAAGAGATCACACATATGGCCATATTAACACCTTAAAATCCCAGGCTTATTACATACTAAGGCTTATTATTCAGTAATTACAGGAACGTTAGTGCAAACTTGCTATTTTTAGGTTATAGAAGTGTGTAATTAACCTTTTGCCATGTAAGGGGTTAACCTCTTAAACTGCAAGTGTGGATCTATACTTCAATTCTCTTATGACCTCATAGCTTACATATTTGTTTCATAGTAGTTACTGAATAATTCATAGCATTTACTTAAGCTTTAAGATCAATAATTGAATAAGTGGTTAAATGTGCTGTGATGCGGTTGTATAACAGCATTAGTGCCTATATGGTAAAATTGTGGTATGCTTGTCTACTTGCACTACCATTTGGGCTGTGAGAGTGTCACTCTGTAAGCTTAAGAGGTTTGATGTGCATACTGATTGAGATAGAGGAGATGAATGTTAAAGAGAGAGATAAGTAGATCAGACATTTTATGAGTCTTCATACAATAGACCAGGATATTATTACTCGTTGCTATGACCAAGGTCCAGTCATATAAATTTGAGGGTGGATATGCAAGCACAGCCACTCAAACTCACCTGCCAGCTCTGTATGCTAATGTGTACATGCACATTCATGATTTTTTGCTGAGACAGGAGTCATACATATGCTAAAGCACATTATTTTAACACCCAAGTCCCATTTTTCACTTTCACATAGGAATGCATTCATCACACAGTAAGAAAAAGAGATATATGATTGAATTATTTTTGTTTCCTCAGGTGAAAAGAACACAAATGGACCCTTCAGGGTACATCAGTGGTTGTGTAGGTTCTAATTATCTACCTTAATTGAGCAGAAAGGTTTCACTTACCCAAGTACACCAGTATATGAATAGTTAAAACAAAAAGGCATTCCACTTTGCTGCAGACTGTCTGTATGTGTATGCAAATGCGAGCAGCACAAAAAGAAAGAATAGTCTCCAGAAAGAACAGTTTCATTATGAAATTTATTATTAATAACCATAATTACTTACAGAATACCAATTTGTCCTGCAGCCCTCAAACAGAATGAATGACAGAGTCTTATTGTGCTGCCACAATCAATTTCAGAACTTTGTTTTTCATTCCAATTAGTCCTTCAGTTGTTCAAACAAATCTGTGATTGATTCATGATGGTCTGTGGAATCAAATTTACTGTATTAGAGAAAGAGAGAGGAGGGCACAGGGAGAATATGAGCAAGAAAGAGAGGGAGAGCAAGGAATTAAGACAGAGGGAGAGTGAGTGAGGGAGAAAGAGAGATTGCACTTTCAGTAATTAAAGAATGCCGGCTAGCTGGCTGTTCCATCCTGGCTGTCTATAGATGCAGCAGGATTGCAGTCAGAATATAAACTTAGCAAGCACTTTTCTTTCAGCTTTGGATCAATCTTGAGCTATTGGCACTTTAATAGCAGACCGTGCTGTTCTCTGCTGTGCTTATGGTTGGGGAGGATTAAGCACTTTTCTTCTCATTTAACTAATGTCCTCATGGCTCATAAATTCAGAACCACACTCGACTGGCAGAGGAGGATGAAGCTACCTCTCTGTTCTTATAGTGACATGCAGCTTCCTTCTGCCTGTATGATTTCCTATTTAGTTTCATTAAAATAAGTTCTACCTGCAAAAATGTCATTATTTCTCCTGAGATCTGTTCGTTTCTTTTGGTTTATTACACCACATTATAAATTTAAATTTTAGAAAAGGGTTCTTTGGAGTGATACCTTAGAAGAACCACTTTTGGTTCCCTAAAGCACCTTTAAATAAATGTTTCTTATAAACACTCAATTAAAACCAGTCAAGGTAACTACATAGCAGTGGGTAATACCTCTGTCCTGCATGCTGCAGACTGGGGTTTAGCACTTTACGCTATACTAATAAGAGACTGTGAGCAAGACTCCCAACACTGCGTTTGTCTACCTCTGTGAAGTCATCAAATTTTAAGGGGCTTTGGATAAGAGTGTCTGCCAAATGCTGTAAAAATGTAAGTGAAAGGTTCTTTAGAGAACCAAAAGATTCTTCTATAGCATTCCTCTAAAGGACTCTTTTTGGCATCTTTATTTTTAAAAAGGAATTCAACAATTTTTTTTCAAAATTTCTGCATAATTCAGGTTTGAAGTGAATAATAGAAAAAGTTGCATTATAGAGAACGGACCAGCTCAGATTTCTTTACAGTGATAGTGATAGGAACCAGGGTTTTTCATGTCTACCACGCAAATAAAGCCATTTTAATTACTATCCAAAGTGACAGTGAACCTACACACAAGATAAATCTGAAAGAAAAATGACAAAATAAGATTTTTTGGGGACTATTTTGCCTTACAACACCCTGCATGTACCCTTTGTCCATAGATAGATTGTAAGCCAAAAACTTTGCAAAACTACCCTAAAACAGTGCCCCAGACGCCAGACTTCACGACTATTTCTTTGTATTATTATTATTATAAATGTATTTGTTAGGGGCAGTGCCCATTAATAAACAGTATCAACAGAACTATAAATGACTTCCCATAATCGTGTAAAATAACCCATCATACATGAACTTTGTGTTCATTTTGGTGTTGTGATTAACACTTGTTCTTCTTAAAATGCATAAAACTGAAAACAAAATAATTTAAAAATAATAATAATCCATTATAAATGCACATCTAACAAAATGCATAATCGAACGTACGTAACATATACAGCACATACAAACATTACAGTCAGGATTATGCACACATACCAGGACACACAGTAACAATCATACATGAGCCGACTTATCACATATGGCGATTGCAGAAGTTGATTAATGGCATGCAGGCAAAGGTTAGGGCAATTAGCATAGCTAGAAGAAAGAAAGAGGGGAAAATTCTAATGTGGACAAATCTGCATGTCAGTAAGCCATAATATCAGTTATCTAGTGTTAGAACTGTAACTGTAAACCTGAGAGTGTTAGATTCTGTAATGTGAAGTGATGCTAAATTCCAGTCTTGTAAAGCTTTAAAAAAAAAAATGTTGATTAACTAAAAGCACTTTATCTGAATGGGAACAGTACAGTCTCCTTGCATTGTAGCCTGTTAGCCTGATGAGAATATAGAGCCATATTTTGATATTTAATCAAATGTCCCCAGCTTAAAATATTATACTTCATTAAAATAAGACCATGATGGTAGCGTTGCTGCTTCTGGTCTAAAATTTGAAGAGTTTGTTTATTTCAAAGTAGTTTTGCCAAAATGTGCCCAACTTGTCAAATAGTTTCTTGTTCAGCTTTTCAGCTTTTAAAGGCATTGAACTCTTCAGATGTCTGGTTCCTACCACCACCACTGTCAACAATTTTGACTCTGTAAATTTCTCTAGAAGGGAACATTTCACATCACCTCACTCTAAATGACTTTGTTAACATCTGATCAATTTAATTCTGCAGAAAATTTAAAAAATCAGTGGAATTTTCCTTTAAGGGTGCTCATGTGTACTTATAGTAGCAAGATGGAATTGCATTTCATACGATTATATTTCGTGAACTATATCTGATCTAGATACTGTTCATACTCCCATGCTTAATATTACAGTTCAAAGCATCCATGGATCTCCAAGCACACCAGAGCAGCCCTGAATGACAGTTGGCAGCAAGAAATACGTTCTCATGAGTAATTACTGGGTATTATGAATCAGGTAACAAGGCAAGCTTAGAGTTATCTTTCTGACTTAATCCCTCTGCTGTGGATATATTTTGTGGGTGAATCAGAGGCTTTTACTCTTCTCAAAGACATTGACTCACATCTGGTCTTAGTGTAAATACGCATGTAGGTTGTCAGTGAACTGAATACTCGCTGCTGATGTGAGCTATAATGAGGAATAATGTGATATAATGCACACAAAAGTGTACAGAACTGATTGGATTTCCTCGTTGTAGAGTGAGAAAAGTTTGATGTTAGCTGTGATTGTTGGTTTTATTGGTTTGACTTGGCGCTCACTGCTGTGGTATGTAATGTGCCTCAGTGATGTCAAACCACAAGGGTATTTTCACTCTCAGCTCCATTATAGACTCTTTGACAAGAGGAATCTAGAGTTTTCTGTGACATCATTGCTTTGGTTATGAAAGTAGTTGTGTTTGCTGGTGGGGGGAAGGCTGGAGGCTGTTTGCAAATGTGTTTGAGGAGCTTTTTACAGGCCCTTCCTCCTCCTCCCCCCCACTCCCCCCCCCCTTCTCTCTCTCTGTCTCTTGTTTGAGCCAGGCTTCCCATGTTCACAGAGACCACTCAGAAATACGTGCTCATACATGTGAGGCTTAGGTCAGGGTGGGTGTGTCCACCTTGTTTTTCACTGGGGATTGGGCCATGTGTTAGGGGGAGTGTGTCTGTTACAGGGGGAGAGGGAGTGAGTGTGCTGGGAGAGTGTTTGGGTGAAAGAAAGAGAAAGTAAAGTTTGTCTGATTGAGTCCAAGGAGTGAGCTTCCTTCTTACTATAAAAGCTATGACTAACTCCATATAAAAGAACCAAACTGTCTATACATATTGTTAAAATGGTTAACTCCTAAAGGGCCCATGCTACAGAAAACTAAATTTTCCTGCAATAGAGGTGGTCAATATGACAATATTTTATTGTTATCAGGCTAGATTTTGTTATTGTGATATACACTTTTCTGAGCATATCATAGATATGGCCTGTATAGCAGGTACAAAGAGCAGAATTAGTCCTGTTTAATTAAGCTTGGTGCAGTACAGTTTGTGAGACATTCAGTTTTTTAAAAGTGACGCTAGTATTGCATTGTGTCTGTATCATATATATCATGTATTTGATATGATATATATGATATATATGAAATATATGCTAATTTACATAACAATGAGCCCTTGCAGCTGCCTGTGTTTCTGGTAACTGGATGTCTGTTTCATGCCAGATGCATTTCTGAAGCTTTTGTAGTTGATTGCCTGACATAACATACACCAATCAGGCATAACATTATGACCACCTCCTTGTTTCTATGCTCATTGTCCATTTTATTAGCTCCACTTACTATATAGGTGTACTTTGTAGTTCTACAATTACAGACTGTAGTCCAACTGTTTCTCTACTTTGTCAGCCCCCTTTTACCCTATTCTTCAGTGGTCAGGACCCCCATGGACCCTCACAGAGCAGGTACTGTTTGGGTAGTGGATCATTCTCAGCACTGCTGAGCCAATTTTTTTGTTATTCGCGCTCATGAATGAAGCGAATCCAGTCAAATTACATGCTCTCACTTTCTATAGCATTCAAAACTAAGTTTAAAAAAATAATTTACTCAAATGTGATGATATCATTAGCTTGGTAGTTGTCGAGTAGCTCCTGCACTGTTCTAACAGTGTGTGGAACCCACTGTTATAATGAAGCATTGACACTAACAAAGGTAAAAAACATACCTGCTGTCTAGTTTTAAAATTGCATCAAAACTGTTTTAATTAGAAAAAGGAAAGTGGGAAAAGGAGCATATATTCCTTCTTAAAGAGTTGGGTTGGTGTGGAATGGACATACAGTCATTCGTGCTTCACAAACACTGTGCTTATGTGTCTCTGACAGGACACGTCTGTGTGAATTCATTGTTAGAGTAAATGTTGACATTGCAAAAGTGTTCTCTGGCTGTCTTTGATGGTTTGTGTTGTACCGGCATGTTGTTTTGTGTTTGTTCATATTTACTGTAAGTGGAAGACCAGCGGGAGTCCAGCAGTTTTTGTTCACCCCCTTGCTTCTCTAGTTCTGTGGCTAACCACCAAGCATTCAGTCTTCAGTGCTGTAAGCTTTTGTTACCAAGAAAAAGCAATTGCATTGTTCAACAATGATTTCTGATGACTCGTCTTCTTCACTGATGCCACAGTATCATTCACCCCCTAGGCAATATGATCTTTAAGATGCAGAACAGCCAGTTTTGAATTTGATGTTGTTGTTATGTCACAAAAACTAACAGACTTACATATGTGGACCTGTTCAACCTACAGCACCTAAACCCCGCCTGCTCATGTTGAAGTTATAAGGAGTGTTTCATCCCAGGCTGATTTCTGAATGAAGCACAATACAATGCATCCAGTCAGAACAGAGATGATTTTCATGTAACAAAGGAACATTTACAAAAAAAACATTTTTATGATGTTTTAATAAATAAAACCACAAAACCCTTTAATTTATTCACAATCCTGCTGCTTTCTTTCCTCCTCACCCAGAACTCCCTTCCTTTGTTTCTTCCATTCTTTCTTCCCTGAACATCATCAGAGGCAGTTACACAGTCCCCTTCAAAAACTGCTCTGCGACAGAGTGACATTTGACCTAAAGTCCTGCAGTAGATTATCCCTCTGCTTTATTTCCATAATGGTGGCAAGGACTCATAATGCATTTGATTTCTTTCAGATGGAAGGTACGGCTGAAGGTTGAATGATTACTGATGCAGAGCCATGCTGGATTTGATTAGCCCCATATAAAAATTGGCCTGTTTTTCAGTGTCCATGCCTCTGGCTTTCCGGCAAGGGCTGTATCCTTATCCTCTTTTCCTCTTGCTTATCCGCTGGCACTTTGCCTAGAGCCTGATTTCTGACTCTGTCACTACAGATTACATGTTTAAGCCTAACTCTGATTATGCTATTTTGTTGTTTTTTAATGAGATAAAAACTTGAATCGTCTGTCTCTCTGCTTGTGTCCTTACTCAGTGTAACTGGTTTTGGTTAGGAAAGGAAAGACATAAGTGAAAACATATTACTTTTAAAAGATAAAAGTGACCATGTGCACTTTCTAGGGGTGTATATGCACATTCCCCACAGGAGCTGTAAATACATTCGTGTCAGTGAAGACTCAAGAAGATATATGCCTCTTTTTGCCTTTTTCCTTTGTGTTAATGGTTCTGTAAGTAACGAAACTGAAGAAGCATAAATCAGTGAACTGTAGTGTGGTTAGTGGCCACTAGGGGGTGACCACAGGAGTGCTCTGCTTGGGATGTGACTCTTGGACTGTACTACATTTATTTAATTAGCTCATGCAGGGTTTTAGATGATGCTTATTGTGTCAGACAGAACTAATTTTTTCAATGTAATAGTTCCCAGATGGGTAAAAGATCAGGGACATTTTCACCCATGTTTAATCTGCTGTGTATCTGCTTTTCACATGCCCCATGTGTTCTGTATCGAGGCTCTCCACCAAAGCTCTGTGTAAAACGGTTTAGAAGCATAGCCAGCTTTCACTGTTCACCACAGCTAGACGCTAAGCAGGGCTAACGGTGCAGAGTTAGGTGTAATGTAGTGGCTCAAGAGCAGTGATGTGAGAATGTGCAGGATGACTGGTACATGCTCTGTAATGTCTCTTTGATTCTGGGTGTCATATACTATTGTCCATGTGTCTAACGTCCAATACCAGAATTTTCACTTTGATGCTGCGTATCACAATGGACAGTCTTGATTGCATTAAATGCAAAACATGTACCTCATATTGATTGTTTTAGGAGCATTAGGTTACATGTTACTGAATAAAACCACCTGTATGGTTTAGCTATGCTAATGTGCATCCCTCTGCCCATCTGTGTCGAATCAGCATGTGCATTTTCTTTCACCCATAGGCAGAATACCACATCAATATAACGCTGTTGTATAAGAAGGCATGGAATACTAGATGTTGAACTGCTTACCATGTTGTAATATCAAGAGAGCATTAAACTGTTGATACATTGCACAGCACTAACATTGTAACAGGAATGGAAAAAAAAAAATTAATATCAGTATTTTATATCAGTATTAGAATATTGGTGCATTAGGCCAGTCATTTCAGTTTAAGTGCTTGGTTGTCATACAGGAGGTAGGCCATAGGGTGGAATTCATTTTTGCCTGGAATTGGAAATGGAATTAAACAGGAATTCCATCCATCCATCCATCATCTAAACCGCTTATCCTTCTGGGTCGCGGTGAACAGGAATTCCACCATTTTTAAATTTCTGAATAACCATTAAGGTGGAAACTCAGTCAGAGTGGTATGATGTGAAAAGTGATGTTCTCGAGAAACTTACCGAGTTAGAATTGCTCACAGTGGTGGTGACAGGAACTGGACGTCTGAAGTGTTTAATGCCTCTAAAAGCTCCCTCACAGAAAGTTATTACGTGAATATGCTGCCTGATATCAGACAATGGGTGCGTTTACGTGCGCTCAGAAATCCGTCATGGTCATGTAAACACCATACTACGATATAGAAATCCAATTAAGAAATCCGATAAAGAGGGCTGGAGTTTAGCTCAATAACCAGATTTCTCAGCGCATGTAAACTCTTATTTGGATTTCTTTCAGATTTCAGTCTGAGCATGTGAAAAAAAAGGACCGTAAATAAGCAAGCAGTGTTGCTGTAAGATGCAGCAAAACACTTTTGGAGCGACGCTGAAACCAAATACATGCTTGGCGAAATGAAAGATTTAAATTTTCTACATCTTCTAGATGATGTATGTTCATATTTTCAAGTAAAGTGGTGCAACGTTTTTTTTTAAAAAACGCTGAGGTATGAAGTTTGAGCTTTACGTAATGTTTACGTCACGTCTCCTTCTGTGAGTTTATTGGCTGGTTGCAGAGCAAAAATCTGATTACTGCCTGACTCATGTAAACCTGGAGTTTCCCCATTATCTGATTACTCAAGAGCAGGTAAACAATTTGATCTGATTACTGACAAAATCAGCAGTTATTGGATTATTAAGTGCATGTAAACACACTCATTGTTTTCTGATTTTTCCATTCGTGGTGGAGCGGTACATGTAAAGTGTTGTCAGACAAAAAAGCAACCTAAGAAAACTTATTTTCTGCTACATTTTTACCACTGTCAACATTAAAACTCAGGAGACACGTGGAGGCTCACTGGTCTTTTTGGATAGTAAATAATATGCCTGTATTTGTGTTGTAGACATTGTGATTCCTGGTCCTTATCACCACCACTGTAAAGAAATCTGAGTTAGTAAGTTTCTCTACAGTGAACTATTTCGCATCAAACCACTCTGAATTACTTTGCTTAATTATGTCAGTGATTGAATTATGCAGAAATTATGAAAAAGTGGTGGAATTCCCTTTTACTTTCTGTGGAGGTCAAAATGATGCCAAATTCATGATCCTGTTCAATAGATTATTGATTGTAGTGTTCTAACGAACACACATGGCCTATAACCTCTATGCTGACCCCTGCCTCTGGGTGTTCCTGCTCAGTGCTCATTGTGGGTCTGTGAGTGGAGAGCTTTATGTAGAATGGCAAAGAGATTATCATTATTATTATTATTATTATTATTAAAAAAATAGCAACTGTCATGGACTCCCACAGGATGGGCTGTCAACATATATACTGTTTAATTTTGGTAGATACACAGCTAATTGTCTGTCAAGCCTGTTGCCGCTAAATAAACTCTCACTACACTACAGTTCTGTGCCGTCTTACATTATCCTCTCTACTGTCCCAGACACTGTGAAGGACCAAAGGGAGCACAATCTCTGCACTTTCTTCCTGTTTGATGTTTGAGCATACTTTACCTGCTCCAGTTTACAGAAAACGTCTTTCACAAAGCTTTAGGGGTGGCCTCAGCATCCCAGATTGTTTCAAGATGATGTTTCTGGCTTTGGTGTGTGTGCAGTGAGTCATCTTGCATGAGAAAAGGTAAACACTCCAGCTTTCTAGTTTACTCTCTGCACTGATGCTGACAACAAAAACCCACGCATTCCCCTCACAGGCACAGAGACACTTCATTCATTCATTTGTTACTACCTCACAAGGAGAAAATTGTTTTGTAGTCATGATAAATGCCTGTTTGATGTAACAGAGCTTAAAAAACACATAAGTTAATAAAAAGAAAAAATCATGCATGCTATAAAAAGTGAAAGTGCATAGTGGAAGCCTGAGCAAATTACATATTCATTTGTGCCTATTATTGAACATTGGAGTCGTAGCAGATTTAGAAATGTTTTTTTGAAATCTGTTGCACCTTCAGAACTTCCGAACTTCTGTGAAAGCCTCAAATTAACCACATTTCAGGTACTGCTGTTAAGCTTATTTCAGACTCACCTCATGAGATGAGAAAGTGGAGTGTCAGAGCATTATAGAAACCAGTTTACAGAATTCTGTCACTACTAACCAAGTGTCCACACTGGAAGGATGTCTGTAGAATAATGGTTTCATGCGACAGTGTCTAAAATTTTCAATTCAACAATTACTAGTTTTCCACATATTTCAGTTTGGTTTCCATCCTTGAAATCAGTCCCTCTCATCAATGTGTTTGGTTGCAGAAAAGGTTGATGAAATGATCCCAGTCTGATTTAATGACTGTAGTACAGATAGAAAAATAGAATGAGAAACTGTGTATTGAAATGTATGTCAGTTTCTTCTGAGGGGCTTATATTTTATCATATTTCATGGAAACCACTGTCAATGACCCAAAACTAGGCATCTAGGTACACCCTATAAGAGTGAAGTGGCCAGAGAGGAGACAGGGCTTATGTTATGCATGCACCAATGTCAAATGACTGGGCTTTTTAAAAATCAAGTGCAAAGTCTAGAGTTTTTTCCAAGGGGATTTTGGGGCTTATTTCATTAGAAGGTGGAACAAGACGCATTGAAAAGATTCTAGTGGAGACATCTATCTGCGCCAATCAATTTAGGCAGTATATAATGGTCACCTTCGATAGCTCTGTTGGTAGAGTGGAGGACTGTAGGTGTTGGGGGCAGTCGTGGGCTGGAGGTTAGGGAACCAGCCCTGTGACCGGAAGGTCGCTAGCTTGATCCCCTGAGCCGACAGTACGTGACTGAAGTGCCCTTGAGCAAGGCACCTAACTCACAGCTGCCCACTTCTCTGGGCAAGTGTGCTCACTGCCCCCTAGTGTGTGTGTTCATTAGTGTGTATGTGGTGTTTCACTGCATGGGTGGGTTAAATGCAAAGGTGAAGTTTCCCCATTGTAGGACTAAAAATAGTCACTTAACTTAGATATGTTTTACACAAAATATTGAAGAATTGAATTGAATTTTGACATCTGAGCTGAAAAATCGGACCTGGACGTATGTGTATTGTTGTGCACACAGTGTGCACACATATTAACATTAACATCTGAACATTTTAAAGGCACAAATTCATGAGTTCCACATTGCATGGAATCGAATTTTGATTTTTTTTGGATTGTTACACCTCTGGTAAGTAAGCTTGAGTATTAAATTGAACATGTTCAAGCATTTTCAAATTTTTAAAACTTCTAATACTACAAACTAGACAGTTCACACAGTTCAGACTACCTTTAAAAAAATCCTAAGCCTTCTTATCTATTATCTCATTGGATTTATATGTTTCTATTAGCTTAGTAACATGCTGTTAAAGTTTCAGCATCATTGAGAATCAGCTCATCCCCCCATGTTGTCCTGTTTCCTCCTGCTCTGACCCCAGTCTCCTCTAAGGCGGTGGTGCTGGAGGAGACCCGCCATCGCTATATTGTATTGCCTCTCATCTGATGATGCTACTCAAAATAGCATGCAGTGAAAGTGCATCCGCAGTGCTCTGTTTGTGTGTTTATATTTAGCAGGTCTGTTGAGCGAAGTGGCACTCATAAAAGGATTGATTAGAGCGGTGGGGCAAAAGTTCCTGCCACTGCTGGCACCCTGGCAGCCATGGCATTGTGGGGTAAAACCCTTGCTGACCCTCCGTCCTTCACCCGTGTCTTGTTCACCTCAGTGCTTGGATAGAGGTATCAGCCCAGCCCACCGCAACCCACAGAACATATTATCTGTCATACTGTCTGTGCTATATGCTATCATGCTATCTATCTACAAGAGTCTGAAACCTTAGAGCAGTGAGAAGAGCTATGTACAGTAAAAACTGAGCCAGCAACTACATGTCACCATTCATTCTTGGAAAGGCTACTTATAAATGTATGATCCATGTTTGATACCAGATGACATGTGTCATATGAGCAAATGGATGTTTTATTTTTGGAAAAGATTTTTAGTTATTTCATTCCAGATTTAACCCTCGGCTGCAGTGAAAAATCTTTTCCAGTCCTGCCAGTGAGACAAGATTCCGTGTTGTTTTTAGAGCATCATTACTTGTCAGGACTTTGAGTTATAGACTGTATTTTTCCAGCAAAACTACAGATATTGGGCTCAGTGGCAAGCTCCAGTTTATCAATGTAGACCATTTCCTTCTCTTATCAAAAACAAGTCCCTAAACCCCTTAAACTCTCCGTTCACTGTCATAACAACAGTATCACTTACATATTCATTTCATAGTAGTTACCAGTTAATTCCTAGTAAATACTGAATAATAAGTTATAATATTAAAAATACACTATTAGCCTAGAATCCAGGGGTTAATATAGCTCAGAAAGGGGTGATTATAGCTATAGACAGTTTTAATGGAGTAGGTTCCTCTGTGGGATGTCAGCAACATCAGTCTAGGTGGCCAAAAGCTGCACAAATTCTTTCAATTCAGTTAAAATAAAACCGATAGAGCCTACATATTGGAGCCAGTCAAATATTTCCTGTGTCCCAATTAAATAAAAACAAGATCACACGGGGATAAAATAGTTTTTAAGTCTATTGCATCATATCTTTTGGAAGCAAGAGCCTTACAGAAGATGCTGAAAATTGATGATCATCTAATAAAAGTATTGATTTAGCTTATTTTAAGTAGTAAGTAACAGTGCTATAAAAAAGCTTGTTATTCCTGATACTCAGGTTACCAAACTAGCTAATGAATGCAAATGACAGTATAAAGGAGTTATGAAACGATGTAGCTGTGAGCAGAACTCAAGTAAAACAATGTCTCTTGGCCCTTTGTATAAATCCAACACTGAAAAAAAAGTTGAAAAAAAGTTGAAAATAAAGTCCAGTGGCCAGGGTACCACACAAAACCAGTTAATTAACAGTAAAGTATGTTTTTCAATGATAAAAATATGTAAATGTACAGTCATTTAACTTCTTAGACATGCTGATATTTCCTATAATTCAACTTGTTTACTAGTTCAACTACTTTTACAATAAAATTAACATCAACAATCATTAAAATGTACACAAATGTATGTAAAATAAAGGTGATTCCATTTCTGTAAATTAACAGCGTTGTTAAAATACAAAATATGTATGGTTTACTTACATGCATTTAAGCTTTTGTTTAAAAAAAATAACAGCATTTTAACAGTGAAAATCCTTTTTTTACAGGGTAATTACATTTTTGGCAAAACATAACTTGTTGTCAATGATTGCACCAATATACTTAACTCACTGTTCTTCAGTGTGGATGATGTTTGGTTAACCCTTGAATGGTCAGGGCCCATCAGCAGGCCCAAAGTTTTATTACACACTTCAATAACCTAAGAATAGCTCAGCTACTTAGCAATAAAGTCCCTGTAGTTACTGAATATGAATAGTATGTAATAAGTCTGGGATTTTAAAGGGTAAATACAAATCACAGTGAATAAGCTGAATCATAGTGATTGTGCTCAGAGACGTTCAGGACTTTTACATTGGGAATTTTGTGCTTGGTCCAGTGGGAGCAACTGGGGGTGCAGGTTTAGCCACTGAAGTGGTCACCCTGTTTCCTAAATGGGCCACATGAATTAAAGGGCAGGGTATGCAGGGCAGCTTCATCAAGCTGCAGAGGAGTAAATACCATGGGATTAGAGAATGAGAGAGAGAGAGACCCACACGGAGAGCACACATCACCCCACCGCCTCTCTCACCAGCCGCCCAATTTAGGGTTGATGGATGAAGGTCCTAATGAAGTCATTCTCCTTTTACAGCCCTTTGCTCTTGTCTGTTTGCTATTGGCGTCTGGATCTGTCTTTGATGGCTTCCTTACGGCCCTAAAAAGAAAAAAAAAGCACAGCACAGTTGCAGCATGGTTTATATCTGGGACAGAAAAATGGAGCCAAGGCTGTAGAAGAGATTTGCAGATGTTTCAAGGGATGAGGGAGCCGTCCGGGACTGAGAGCAGCCATGCGGCTGAGAAGAGAGAAAGAGAAGGAGAGAGAGAGAGAGAGAGAGAGAGAGAGAGAGAGAGAGAGAAGGTTAATGAAAAATTAAAGTGACATTAGCACAAACATGAGTGAGCACACTTAGAGAAAAGCCCAGAATGGGGGAGCCCAAAGAGGGAGGCAGGGGGTAGAAGGAGTGAATGAAAATAAGAATGAAGAGAGACAAGGAGGGAGAGAGAGAGGGAAAGAGACAGAGAGAGGGGTAGAGGAGGGGCCAAGAGGGGAATATGGGGAGGGGAGAGATGGAGATAAATAAAGGGCCTTGCAGTCACCTCCCCCTTTGCTCCTGTGGAGCTGAGTTGCTTGACCCCAAAAGCTTTGTGAGTTTCACTGAAGAAGTAAGAGAGGGAGAGATAGGGAGAGCGAGAGGGAGGGAAGGACCAAGGCGGACTCTCAGAATAAGAGAGTGAGCGAGAGAGGGAATGAAAGGAGAGAGTGAGAGAGAGAGAGGCAGCAGCAGTTGATCCGTGCTCTCCACAGCGTGTCATGGATTTGTGGGGCAGTAGAGCTGTAGTGTGTGGATTGGTCTGGGATTCTGCGCTGGGTCCAGTGGAATAGTAATTGGAATCCAGAGCCTGCTCCAAAGGAATAGTCCGGAATCCTGCTCCTGATCCGGAGCAGTCAGCGTGATCTCATGATGCCTTCCGTGTCCCTCAGCTTGCCGGCAGCGCTGGCTGGCCGAGCACGCACCTGGGTCTGCCTGTCCTGCATGTTCTGGGTAAGCCACAGGACACTGAATGGTCAGCTTTTGATGTGAAGACCCCAAATGAGGGGCTGCTTTACTGAAGACTAAAGGACTTCTGGTTCAGTACTGCTTTCCTATGTTAATACTTGGTGCTGTATAATGTAATTATAGTATAAAACCAATTTTCTTTACTAGAATGGGCAGAGTGTACTTAGGGATTAGGGTTGATGATGTTGATAATACTGCACAAAAGTCAATTTAGCAAGATGAATCAAGATGATTGTGCAACTCTGGCTTGATGCAAAAGTTATCCAAAAGTAGCTTGTGCTACTTTCTGTCACTCTGATAGGGCTGTATGCTTTCTTTCTCTCCTCTCTCTCCCTGACTCTCTCTCTCTCTTTCTGCGCTCATGGGCCATGGTGATCTCCCCTGACCCCTGCTCTTTTAATTAGCATTCTTCTTTTGAGAATGGAGTGGAGAAAGATCCCAAATCCCTTCTAAAAGCCCAGTGTCCTGTCACTGATTGACTGGATAGAGAAGCTGAGCATTTTCAGTGCCCCCGTTTGGGGGGCTATGATTAAGGGTTTAGACTCCTAAACCTCTGCTGCTTCCAGCAGTGCGAGAACCTGCCTGGCAGGATGAGTAAAGGATGAGAGGAATTGGAGTCTGCAGCTGCAGATGCAATCATATAGAAAGGAGAAGATGTAGGAAACAGGCATGCTAAATGAAACAGATGTGATTTATATGCTAACAGGGTATAGAGAGAAATCCCTGCACTGAAGACTGTATCTGGCAAGTGTTTGATTTGCCTGTCGATGACAGAGAATGAAATGAGGCTTCCTACCTGGGTGGGAAGGGCAGAATGTATAAAAAATGAATTACATAATAGAGTGGAAATAGGTGGAATATTATCCAGTAGGTAGAGGAACATCTGAGAACACATTTCCTCAAAACATGCTGAATTATAAATGAGCTATCTGAGGCTCTTTGCAAAAGACAATAAAAGTCTCCCAGGTCGCTTAAACGTCCATGGAAGTAAAAGTAAGTGGAAAACTGTGAAGGTTATTTGCAGATAAAATCAGTGGTGTATTGACCAGTGAGAGGACGGGTTGTATCATTGCCACTTGTGTGGCTTGTTGATAAAATCTCCAGTCTGCAGCTCATTGAATGTAACTCTGACATCATGAAGACCTCTGAGACGAGGTGTTACTTACAGATAGGCTTTTTGCCACTCGGCCAAAGCAAATATTGACCCACTGCTGAATCCCCAAGTTGTCAAAGAGGTCAAAGAGCTTAATGGGATGATCAATGTCCATTAACCCACGCTAAATCAATCTAGAGTAAACATGAGGCTAGAGGACACTGCTTTGTTTTGGTTTTGGTCTGCAGACCAGAGACCCTGATGCCAAGGCTGTATGGAAGGTTCATGCTGAGTTTGGCTCCAGGCTCTTGCATTTCCACTTGTAGAGTGATGGGACACCCCTGCCAAAAATTCAAGTCAGTTATCATCTAGATCAGTAGAAGTTAATACTCATTTATAAAGCATGAAGAAGGAACCACTGGTATAACCTAATGATGCTTGAGCTCTTTCTTCCTTGCAATATGTCAGTAGGAAAAGGTTTCCTACTTTTAGTCCTCTTGTTCTCTTGTGATTTTCACCAGCTAATGCATCTCAGGCCTTTGAAGTCTTTCATCATATGATTTAATGGTAATACTTTCCATCGGTTTTGTGCGCTCATGCTCAGTGATTCCTTCAGTCTCTGGAATTCTGGCAAATTTCTAATTGCAACATCTGGCTTTGGATAGCCGTGATGTTAGCAGCTGTGTACATGTATTTGTATGTGTGTGTGTGTGTGTGTGTTTGTCACAGTCAGAATCAGAACGACTGTCTTGGTCAAATATGCTTACATGCACAAATAATCTCTTGTGGCAGAATTGGTGCTTAGCAAACAAATTATCTGAAAATTCTTCTTGGGGATACAAAAAGTCCATCCATCCATCCAATTCATCCATCCATTCAGCCAGCTGTTATCCATCCTTCTAAATATATATATATATATATATATATTACACTACCATTCAAAAGTAATGGAATTATCATTCAAACATTGGAAATCACTGTTTTCAATAATATAAAACCAATTCTGTGAAGATACATGTATAAAAGTATTCTAATATAATATTACTTCACAACTCTGCAGGGTTTAACTGATTTGTAGGAAGCTGTAAAATAAAGAAATTTCTTGTTTGTCCACATAACAAGCCTCATTGTGAATCTCTGATTTTTGCTCAGATTCAGTCTTGGTAACTTTATGGTTCACATTTGTGTAAAGACTTAATACTGTCATTAATGTGAAGGAGCCTGTGTGCTGAAAGGACCCGCAAGCGCACATCCTAATCAATAATGTCACATGAATGGACAATGTGTGTCATGAACAAGAAACCAACCAGCAGAAGGCGTCAACTTTTATTTAACTTAACTTTATGCTTGTATTTGAGCAGTGGTGATCACATCTGCAGGCAAATAACTAAGCAAACAAACAAACAAACAAATACATTAAATACTTTCTGGTGAAATACTTTTTTGTCTAGGACAAAGTTTTCAATGTCCTATTATTTTTGGATAGAAAAACAGCAGTTATTAATATGACACATGATGTCAAACATTCAGTGTGTAGAGTAACTAACTAACCAAATGAATAAGTAAATAAATAGATAAATAAACTAAATAATCAATTTATAGCCACAACTATGTATGTCACAGCAATATAGACCATAAGGGATATGACTGTAGCATATATGTGAGTCATTGCACCAGTTTGCGCAGTGAAAAGTGAAACTCTGAGTTGCGGTCTACAGGGAGATTTTTCACCCCTCTGACTACATAAAAGGCTGTTTAACCCTAGCCAGGTGATTTATGATGTGAGCCCCTCTCCAATCTCCCCCCAAGTGAGGTGTGGTCTTCTGCATGCTTCACTGGGCATCTGCCCTCTACACACTACAGCTCTGCAGTGCTGGATCTGCAATCTGGAACCTCTCCTGTCCCGTCCTGTTTCTTGTCCGGCCCTCTCCTCCACTGGCTTCCTTAGGTCCATCATATTTCACTCTGTGCTCTGCTTTTTTCTCTCTCAAACTTTCCCCAGTTTTCTTTCACAGTCTCTCCTTCACACTCATAGTCTTTGTCTTGCTGCCGTGCCAACTTTTGTCTTTTTTCCCAGTCTCGTCCTCTTTATGTGTCTGGCTCTTCACCTCTTAAACTCTCAGGGACCTGTATGTGGGTCCACAGTCCAGTTCTTCACTCCCATAACTACTTATATACTAGTTCCATGGTAGTTACTGTATAAGTCCCAGTAGTTACTGAATAATAAGTCTTAAGATCAATAGCTGAATAACAAGTTTACAGTTTAAGTAGTTAAGCATTATCTGTGTCTTTTAGAATCTTCATATAACATACATTTCTGGGCTCCATTTATCGCTCTTTCACCATTGCTTGATGATGTGGTTTCCTCAGGTTCTTATCCAAGTACATGTCTGAGAATGTAAACATTTGTTTAGGGTGTCTCACCCAGGGTAAAACAAGTGAACAGCGTAGTCGTTCCCAGCGCCGCTAGCAGTGTTTGTTGGCTGGGGAGCAGAGGCAGTTCATAGGCGATGAGATGTATCTGATGCTTTTCCTAACCAGTTCCTGTCACTCATCAGAAGTTCATTAAAGTCTTGGCAGTGGTTCTCGGGGCTTATAGGGGATGTTTCAATGTGCATCATATGGTTTTCATCATTTCTGAACCGCAGATGATGATTCTCCACTGCTTACTTCTTTTCTCTCTGTTGGGGGTATTGTTTGATGTGACTTCAGAATTGTATTCATTAGAAATAAAGTCTTTTGTGCACAGAGTGCTACATTTTAAATAAACAAAGCATGAAATAGCCTGTGTGAACTCACTATCTGTAACAAAAGGCAAAAAAGTTGCTGCCCTGTTGTTTAGGGAAACATAAGCTAAAACTGTATCCCTTTGTTTGAATGGAGTTTCCAGAATAGAACATCCATGTTTTTGCCTCCAGATTCCAGAAATGGGACGTCTGCTGGGGCTGGAGGCTGCTCTTTAAGGTGAACTGATCACACTGGCAGATGTGGACCTACAGCCAAGCCCTGTGTGTAGCTATATAGATAATGGGACAGCTAGCTTGGATCCCTGATGGACAGAAAGTTTTTTTTTAAAGAGATGACCCCTCTCTGCACACAGAATGAATCAGGTGCTGAAACCTGTTTGTAATTACCTTAGGAGAGGATGGGGTACCCAGGCCCCTAAGTGGGACCTCCTAGGTGGTCTTTTTTTGAGAGAGAGAGGCCCCCCTTTAAGAGCTCTCTTTGTTCTTTTAGTACATACTGATATGGCCTAAGGTGCAACTTTGCATTAAGAGATATAAGTTAATACCTGTGGGTTTGGACAAAACCTGCATAATGTAATGTTTAGTTTGGTACAGGACCATGTTGCTTTCAGATGGCTGCATACTCTGTTCTAAAAGGTCTGAAGAGGTAAAGCACTCTTGTGCATTTCATGTGTCTTTGACATTGATCTGCTTCCAGCATGGTAAGGTGTAGTAACAGACATTTTAAGACTTATTTTGGTAAAATTCTTTTGGTAACTCTATCTTATCAAGGCTATTTCCCTTAAAAGGACTTGTTGAGTTTGCACTGTAACATGAAGCATAGACCACAATGTTCTAAAATTTTCCACACTGTAATTACAACATGTTTTACTCCAAGGTCAACACTTAGCACTTAGCCCTCAGGTGTGTTGCAGGCTTACTGTTTAGTAACTATAAATTATTCAGTAACCACTATGAAAGTTATACGCATTAATGAGCCAAAACATTATGACCTAATATGCTGTTGGTCCTCCACGTGCCACCAAACACTTCTGATCCACCGAAGCACAGACTCTTCAAGAGCTCTGAAGGTGCCCTGTGCTATCTGGCACCAAGACATTGTCAGCAGATCTTTTAAATCCTGTAAGTTGAGGTGAAGACGGCACAGATCGGACTTGATGTTACAGCAGGTCTGACAGATGCTCAATCAGATTGAGATCTGGGGAATTTGTAGGCCAGAGCAACACCTATAACTCGTTGTTCTTAAACCATTCCCAAACAATGTCTGCAGTTATGCAGGGTGCGTTATCCTGCTGAAAGAGGCCACTCCCATCAGGGAATACCATTGCCATGAAGGGGAGTACCTGGTCTGCAACACTGTTTATGTAGGTGGCACATGTCAAATTGACATCCACATGAATGCCCGGACCCAGAGTTATACAGCAGAATATTGCCTAGAGCATCACATTCCCTCCACCAGCTTGTCTTCTTCCTGAAGTACATCCTGGTGCCATCACTTCCTCAGGTAAATGGTGCAGACTTGCCAGATCATTCACGTGATCTGAAAGAAACTGGGACTTATCGGACCAAGCGCCCTTTTTTCATTATTTCAAGGTCCTGTTCCAACACTCGTGTGCCTATTGTAGGTGCTTTTGATGGTGGAAAGGGGTTAGCATCGGGCACTCTGACCACAGCCCTTATACACAGCAGGGTGTGATGCACACTCCTTCCGTAACCATCATTAAAAATTGCTTTGAAATGTGGCACAGTGGCCTTTCTGTCAGTTCAGAACAGACCAGATCAGGGTGTTGGGTGCCCGATGACCTGTCACCTGTTTGTTCCACCTTGGAACAGTGTTGGTAGGTACTCACCACTGCTGACCAGGAGCACCCCCAACCTTGCCGTTTTGGAGATGCTCTGACCCGGTTGTCTGGCCATGACGATTTTGTCCTTGTCAGTCTCTTAGGTTTTTATTTGTCCCGCATCCAACACTAGACTATGAGAACCGGCTGTTCATTTACTAGTAGATCCCAGTCCTTGACAAGCATTGTTACCAGATAACGTTATTGACGTTATTCGCTTCATCTGTGAGTGGTCATTATGTTTTGGCTCATCGTTGTATAAGTTATGCAGTTATGAGAGAAAGAAATCAAAGAGCCACATACAGGTCCTTGTAGTTTAATGGGTTAAACGTGATGCCCTAAAAATCTTTTTATGGTTTGAAATGTAATTACATTTTTATCTGTGACGTCCCATTCAAATTTATTTGATCTCGTACTGGTTTTAGATGAATGCTGACAGCCACTGATTCTGCGATCATCATATTTGGCCTCAGTTCTCACCGATGAGTGCATTCAGTCTGTAAACTTATTTTCTGGCACCACAGCGCTGATCAGTAATGTGATTAAGTTCATTCTCAGTCAGCTTGAGCTCAAGTAAGGCTGGCGCTCTTTTGAGACTAAAAGCGAAAGAGACTTAGCTACAGGTCCTTTCTTAGTAACGGACACTCCAACCACGTTTCCCTCTCTAAATTAGAAACAGCTGCCCAGGTACATTGAACCCGAATTCGACTTTTGTTTATTTACGCTTCTACGTTGGTCACAGAATATGGCCTTTGTGAGAGAGACTGTTTATTTGGACATGTGCTACAGTCTCCACTTCAAACACAGATCAAGCTAACCACTTAATTTAGTTTCTCCCCCAGGAACCCTTGAGAATTTCTTTTTCTTCGTCTGTGTTAAAGGGCTGAGTGTGAAAGTCCGTTTACGGCTCATGTGATGTGTGTTCGTTGACCTTGCTCAGAACATCTCTGGACCTTTTTACCAGGTTCTCCAGGTGTTGCTTCTGATTCATTAAACATGGCATGTCCCAGAAGTCTCAGTAGAGAAAAATGATTATACCAGACGAAAGAGCTTCTAGTTTATGACCCCATGTCTAGTGCAGAAGTTACTGCATTTCTGGTTAAATGTTTCTTTATTGAGATAATGAGCCCTTGTTGTGCTGCAGTAATGTCGGGTCATGCTGAAAGCAAACAATATCTTTTCTTCCAACACCTAAATCACTGGCAGAGAGCTAAAGAAATGGTGGGAAACCTTCTTAGACATGTATATTTTTATAGTCCTGCCTTCATTTTCCTGCATTGCACAACCAACACTATTTATTTTCATGGACCTTTGTGTCACCAGGGCTGGAGAAACAGAGCTGTATTTGGTTTTGATAAACATCCATTCTGATTGACTTTGAAAAACATGCACCTTAGCCAAGATTTGGGGGTCTATAGAGGTAATATGTGTATCTCAGCTTTCTTGAACTACCTTACATGGCTATGATTAAGCCTTTGGACACAGTCCCGTTCGAAACCATGCATGTGCCTTGAAATACCGTTTTTGTAGTGTAATAAATTTGGAACACTTTTCTTGATCTAATCATGACTCTTTTGTTTCATGAAACACTGCTATAAAGTATTTTTTTGTTCTTTTTGCCCTGAGGCTGCTTTTACAAAGTATGAAATTACATTACAGTGCAGATATGCATGAGAGTTAGGCATCTCTAACAGCCAACTGCCATCCATCTTACTTAGACTAATGAATGCTCTAGCATAAGTTTACCTCCTATCATTGGATTAGGCTGGATTTGGTTTGCTCCAGTTTTTTCAGTCAGTTTTTGAATATCAGGTTAGGCTTGAGAAGAGCACCTACTGTACCTGAAGAAAAAAGCAGGAATGGTCATCAATTTTACTCAAATTGTACTTGTTTGACTGAGTTTTTGGTCTGACAGCTGTGGGTTCATTTACTACAGACTGGTTGTTGATAGCCATAAAATGCTCACTTTGAATGCTCTCCTGATCCGCTGTGAATCTTTGGGGGTGTGGGAGTGGAGGGGGGCGATGCTAATTCCCAGGCTCCAAAGGGATGGGCATACCAGCCAAATCTCCCCGTTACTGCTCCTGATGGACTGTGAAAAGGGCAGGATTTTTGTGCAGACTTCTAGATGACTGAGTAATTTCCTCCCAAGGATCCGCTCCCTCTGAAGGAAAATGCACCTCAAATACACGTGGGATCAGAGGAAGAGGGAGAGAAGGATAGAGGGAGAAACTGGAATGCCTGGAGAGCATTTCTTTACTAAATGAAAAGCAGGTGACTGTTCCGCATGAGCCCAGTGGACGGAGAGGTCACATTCCATTCTTCCCTCCCCTGCATAAAGGGCAAATGGAGTGATGATGGACCCAGACCCATCCCCATTTTGCAGCAGGTTGCAGAGTTCTTTTATCAGGAGGTTCTTGGACTGACCCATAGCACCTCATCCGTGGGGCACACTCTAAAAAATAAAAGGTTCTTTTGAGTAATGCCATAGAACAGGGATCGGCAACACGCGGCACCGGAGCCACATGCGGCTCTTTTACTGCTCTGTTGCGGCTCCACGGCAGAATTAGATTTTTAGGTAAAAATAAAATAATCCTCTGTTGCAGTAAAACAAAGCTCTGCTGATCATTCTAACACACTTTTAATAATAAATTGTCTTAAATGCCGGAGTTTATGTAGCCTATATCTGCTAATTCACCAACCTTTAACCCTGAAGACTGGTATGCAGCCTGCTGGTCGCCATAGCAATGCAGACAACAGTCTCGCCTAGCTAGAAGCTAATGAAACATCAAAGAGAAAGATTTAAGACCAACATGGATAATTTGGAGATGAATGGATTTATTTGCACTTATAATCACTCAACTGATTTCCTGATACATTTAATCTGCAATGAGAAACTGTCAAACACTAAAAAGTCACAAAGCTGTCAGCTTCTCTTTCACCAGCTTGTTAGAATTTTCCCATTCCACCTTAAATGGTTCAACAGTTACATTCTGATGCCTCAGGCACCATTTAATGTGAACAGGAAAATTCGAACAAGAAGCTGGTGAATGAGAAGTGACTTCAGCCTCGTAAAAAGTTGAACGTCAAGAGACATTTTATAAGAAACTGTTCTACTTTTGCGGAAAAGTTTCCTGCTGGAGATGTGAGAAAAGCAGCTCTATCTGAGCTAAAGCTTAAAGCAGAGCAAAGCAAGTCTGTGTTTTTGTTTATATTTTTTAGCCTTTACTAGTACATTAGCACATACTAAGATATAATTACAGCCTAGATGGTAAAATGGGCATACAAAGATGGTTTGATTTTTGTTGAATAGACATAATGGCTCTTCTTAACATTTGTGTTGTTGACCCTTGCCATAGAAGAACCCTTTTTGGTTCGCTAAAGAACCTTTCAGTAGACGGGTCTTGAAAAACCTAAATAAAAAATGCTCATTTGAAATGTTCTTGGAAAATCAAAGCAGCTCTTCTGTGGCATATTTTTGGCATATGTATTGTTTACATTATAGACCTACATTATATTGATTATACCATATTTACTGTTATATCAACACCATGCATGTCCAGTTTTTTCAGTTTTTATTTTTATATTCATTTGAGCATAGCAGCTGCCCTTTACATGGACATTTCATGATGAAGGGACCAATAGAAATGGTCTAAAAATACTTATATATATATGTATATATATAATATATGATCTAATTACATTTACTTACATTAAAAGTTAAAACCGTTATCATTTTGAGAATACTCATTTTTTTGTAGTTCATTGAAAACATGTGTAATATCATTCATCACTTAAGTCAAAATAAACACTTGGACCATTTCACAAGCTATATGATTTGACACCACTCAATTACACTTACCCTGGGATTGTCTATTTGTTATGTGGTATGAGGCAATCTGTCTGGGAAACAGGCCTAATGTCTTTTTTTTCCCAGGAAACGAGCTCAACTTTCATACCAGCACATTCATATACAGTACATATGGTCCCTCTGGTCAAAGACATTTCACTCTAAATGTGTCTGGTCTAGTGAATAGCCCATATCACCGGGCCTTAAATTTGGCCCAAGCGGCCATTCTGAGTGTGGGAGGCAGTGTGCGAAGCCCGTGACTGGGGCTTTACAGGAGACACCAGGCGAGCCGCTCTCCTCTCCTTTCTTGGCTGATTCCTGGAGGATAGATTTATGCCTGGCTTGCTGCTACAGCATGTAAATGATAGAGTGAGAGCTTTGCCTGACAGAGGATTTAGGAGTGTGTAGACTGCAGTGTGGTGGAGCCCGATGTGATGGGAGTTCTGGAATGAGAATGGAATTTAGACTTAAGTAGAGAAGGTCACTATGGTGTGCCGTGAGGGATCTAGGACTGAAAAGCCTTGCAAAATATATGAACAAATAAAAGGCGTTAAGCAAAAGACATACATCTATGAAAAAAAAAACCTAGTGTCTGTACATTGTTCTTATTGTTGCCAGAGTCACATTTTCACATTTAAATCCAGCTGTGTCTTTTTTTGGATTGAAATAAATCATTTCTGGATCATTAGACAGTGTACAGACTGTGTTTTTTCAATTGTGCGCATATAAATCATTATGACAAGGCATCGTCATAGCTTGGTGTACACCAAGGTCTTCATAGTATGGCCAGATATGGACAAGTCTTTTGCAACATGATAACGTATCCTGATATATGAGCCAGGACATGGTGAACATTGAGAATCACTGTACTACATTTGTCTGTCTTTATTGTACATGGCCTTATATGGCCCAGAGCAAGGATCACAAATGCTGTGTTGTAAATATATCATGCTCTCCATATTTGTACACAGTTCTGTGCTAAAGATCAGCCTGGACAATTTGGAGATGATCAAGAACATTGCAGAAGAGTTGGAGAGCATTGGTAGGTGTCTGATAGAGGAGTATAGATGTATTTTTCTGTACTCTACTCTCATTCCTGTACTCTCTTCTGCTTCTCTGGGTTAGAGATCAGTCTGCAAAACTATGACGACAAGCATCATTGGGATTATTCTGACTTCTATGACTCGGATTAGTGAGTTTTTTTCCTTTAGATGCTTTTAAAAATGTAATCTTCATACACTTTCTGAAAAAGGCTATGACACATTTCAGCTTATTCAATTCATACCCAAGAATATGAATCCCTGAGAGATATTATGAGTAAGAGAACAGTACTTTGCAACAAGTCAGAGACCCCTTATTTATTTAATGTCCAGTCAAAACGGCCATTAAGTGCAAGTTAATTATTGAACAGGAAATTAAGCAGAGCTTTAACAACTACATATAAAATTTAATTCTTCAGTACTTAGTGTGTTGACTCTTTGCCTGTATCACCAATTCCATTCTTTTCAGGAGTCCTGCTTTCAGAGAAAAGAAATCTGCAGTGATTTTTTTACATATATTCTTTAAAGGTCAGTCTTAGATGTTTGTTGAATTTTATGCTTCTCACCATCCATATAATACCAAACACATTCAGTCATGTTGAGGTCTGGACTCTGGGGTGGTCAGTTTATTGTTCTGAGGACACCAGCAGCTTTTTTGTTTGATTTGTATATTTTTTTGTCTGTTTCATTTTATCAGCAATGACTTCTTGACAGCTTGATTTAAAATAACCTTATCATCCATTATACCACTGTATCAAAAATTGCCAATAATGTTGAGAAATGTAGAGTTAATGGGGACTGCATGGGAAATGTTGCCATAGCCAATGGATAGCGGTGGGGCTAGACTGATCGAGAGGGGTTAGGGGGGGTTTGTGATAGGCCAGTAGGTGGTCCATAGAGTGCATGTGCAGAGTAAACACATTCATCATAATAAATCTTCTGCCTTGCTCTTCTTGCCTGAGTGCCAATATTCTAAATGTTTAGGTGATACTGAGTCCCTGGACTGTTTGGACTGGACCACAAAGCAGCTAATTAGATTCAGATGGAGGGCGTGCTATTTCCCTTAGCCCCCTCGTTTGGCTTTTGTTTGAAATGGTGAGTGAATGGTCAATGTTTGACTGGGGTTAAGTGCTGTTTTGTGCAGCAGAAGGTGTCAGTACATTGGTTTTGGTTTTAAAAGCGGAAGCAGTTCCTTGTAAAATGTGTACAGGATTGTTCTGTCCATGTTCCTGTATCAGTATACATTCCTAGGTATCTGTCGTGTACCGTTACACTTTTCTCTCATTTAGATGAGTTGGCAGGACTGCTCATGCCAGGCTCAATGACAGAAGATATGAATCTCAGCTATATTGGCAACTAGACAGCAGCTTTCTACTGCAGCCTTAGAGCATAATCCACAAAAAATGAGTAACAGCATATGTATGGCATATGATCACACACATGGACACAAGTTTTTCTTTTGGTAATGCTAGATATCGATTTTAATCTGTCAAAGGTTTGAAAGCCTTGCTTTAGAGCTGCAGTGAACTCCTCAACTTGGAGTTAATTAGTTTGAATCATTGCCTGATGTATTAGATTGTTTTCAGCCTGTAAGGATAGTCTTAAAGTCTGCGGTTATGTGTATAAGAATATTCAGATTTGTGCAGAAGCTTGAAGACTTGTGTCGTGCAGGAACTTGAAAATGTTCCCAATGAATTTGGAAGAGACTTTTTGTCAACTTTTACATTGAATGAAGTTTGAAGTCTACTTCGTTTATCTTTATCAAACAAAGCATTTTGTAATCTTTGATACATAATACAGAGTACTGTGTAAAAATCAAAGACCACCCTTTATTTATTTATTTTCTAGTCAAAGCAGCTTTTAACTAAAAGTTATTCATTTTCAGGAGATATTTCTGATGAGATTAGATACAAGATAAACCACTTTCATAAGGAAGAGGATAGTGAAAGGAAAAAAAAAAGTGAAAAAATAGGGGTTTCCAAAACTGGAGATCATAAAATTATGTAAAGATATAGAAGATGTATGTAACTCCTAACAACTGTGCAAATCCTGGTAGACCACCAACAATGTCAGCATTAGATAAACAGAACTCAAAGCTTTCCTCTTTGAGAGAGAGGAGAAAATCAAGCTCCACTCTTGCTTCAGATCTGAAAAAATCCACAGGGGTTTCTGTCCATCCTTCCACTGTGAGAAGACAACTCAACACTATGAATCTGAGAGAATGAGTAGCTGTCAAGAAGCCCTTACTGAGAGAAGAAAATAGACAAAAAAGAGGAAAACAGAAATAAAACAAAGAAGCTGGTAATATTCTCAGAACAATGGACTGACCACCCCAGAGTCCAGACCCCAGCATCACTGAATGTGTTTGGGAGAAACAGAAAATGCTAAACTAAGACTGAACTTTTTTTTTTTTGGAAAAATACCCCTGGGAATGTCTTTGTAAGCAAGTCTCCTGAAAGTAAAGGAAGCTGTAATAATGACAAAGAGTGAGCACATTAAATACTGAAATAAATATTATATTTAGGTTTTGGGGCTCTTGTGTAATTTTCTGTCATATTATATGTGTATGTTATATGTTTTATGCTTTTCCTGAGGCTGAATAAAGAATAACTTGTACTGAATAGCTGACTGGAAATAAATCAAACAAATTAATTAAATGAAAGAGTGGTCTCTGACATTTGCACAGTACTGTATATAGTTTGTAACTATTATTATGTCCATTCTTATTGTTTTGCCTTTTTAAAACACTGTTTACTTAATTTATCATGAAAATAATCAGTAAATCACTCACTTACTGAGATAATCAATAGTGATGACCTCACTCACTGTGTTTGGACAATGCTGAATGGCAGGGTTAGATTTTTTCCACACTCTTTTTCACCAGCATCATTTCATTCAGTTCTCTCACAAATCAATCGATTATCACCCCTGAGTGCTTCCCTAATAGCCTTTCCTCTCCCCAGGAGTGAATTAAGCCCCCATGGGTTCAGGGCCCAAGATCTCATTTCAGAAACTTCATGTGGGGGCTCCCTCCCCATCAGAGAGAGAGAGGGAGGGAGAAGCGAGCGAGAGAAGGAGAGAAAGAGGAACGGAGGGAGGGAAAAAGGAAAAAGGAGGTCAGACGTCGTCAGTGTGTCCGAGTGGATGTGGGGTCACAGAGGGTGGAAGGAGAGGGACGGTGAGGTCAAAGGTCAGGTGGCCCTGCTGGGTAATGTTTTGTGCCTGGAAGAATAGCAGCCTTGTGAAAGAAAGCAGAGTGGTTTGGGGGAGGGCGGCGCTGTTGGTTGTTTTCTGAGAGAGGCCAGATCTTCTCAGGCCAGGCTGAGGTCCAGGTTCAGGGAGATGAAGGTTATTTGCTGGGGAGAGCGGGTCTTTCAGAATCTCATGCACACTGAGTGTGGGTTATGGGTGGTTAGTAAGAACTGGGGGCAGGTCATTTGGGGGAGTCATGCTGCATCCCTCCCCTGTTCACTGCCCAATGCCACACCTCCCGTTTCAGCAGATGGATCAAAGCACAGTGGAGCAGAATGTCCCCCTACTGCCAGACTACTGCAATATGGGACACCATATGTAGAGCGCATGGGCCTGCTTGTCCAGAGGACTGAGCGAGAGAGAGGGAGGGAGGGAGAGGGAGAGGGAGAGGGAGAGAGAGAAGAGAGTGAGGGACAGAGATAGTAAGAAAGAAAGAAGAATGTGAACGAAAGACAGAGAAGATATAAAAAGAGAGGAGAGGGGGAGTGACAGTAACTGTTTTCATCCATTTTCTGTGCAAATTGCAAACAATAAAATCAAAAAGTGTAAAAAAAGATAATTGTGATTTTTACTGCCCAGCTTGTTTCCATGAAACTCACTTTTAGCGATAAAAATGCTTCATGTAATGACATCATTTCCGGCAAAAAACTGATGCATAAATTTTGGTTTATTGCTAAAAAAAAAGTTGTATTTGATGTTTTGATGTCTAATTTTATGTATGTGACAATTTATGCATCTTTGGTTTTCCTGACCTTCCCATAACCATCTGATAAGGTCATTTTGTTTACTTTATTTTTTTTGTTTTAATATTATTATTTTTATTCCATCTAAACTGTCATGCAAACGTTGCTGTTTGAGCCCTTTCTTTTATAAAGGCTGTAGTGCTTTCTGGACATCTCTTCTGCATTCGTCTGCATTTTATTCATTGTGATGTGTTTGGTACTCTCTGTAGAAATATGTATTATATGTTCTCATAATGCTAATCCAAGTGGATTAAGTGCCTATTTCTACATTCCTTAAACTGTTTATGCATCCATGTCAGCCCCTTATTCTCATATCAGTGCATCCCTATAACAGAAAACATTTTAGGCACAAAATTAATCTACAAATAAAGTACAGAATGAAAGTGTTAAGTTTTATAATAAATGCCATGAATCTCTATTTGTCTGTGTGACACTGACCCCAGTATCATCACTTCTGTAACATGACTAATAGGAAATTAAGCAATTTAAGACACACTTGACATGGCAGCAGCAATCATGAGATGTGTCTTATTCCGTGTTGTGTTTCACTTAATCATATTAAACCAGTAGCTGCATTTGATTAGTCTGTAAAGACTAAAGAACTGGGTCAAAATTGAGTTTGGCCTGTATGAGTGCAGGTTCTAAAGTAAGAGGCCTGGCCTAAATGGCATAAAAGCTTACCAGTAAAAGAAAATGCTATTCATTTACAAATAATATTCTATTCTAGAGACTTGCCTGCGTAGTTGGTCATGGGTGCATGTCACCCACTGAAGCTCTGCTAAAAGATTTAGCTCCATTAGATCAGCCTGTGTTTCCTAATGAACTGGGCCAAACTTGAAGCTGGCCTGCATGGCCTGAGCCCAGGTTACAGAAGAGGGCCGTCCCAAGGCCCATTAGCTCAGCTCCTTCTATAAAAGCTCTTAGACATGTCTGTTTGAGACACTATTACTTTTTACAAGACGTGAATGACTGTCGGATATTAACCATTCGCTATTTAATGTCTGTTGGTTTGTGTTACATCCACTACAGCTAATTCAGATTTGTGTGTGTGGGTCAGGTATGTAAAAGACAATCACAAGACCCGCATAATCGTCACCATATGATGTGTAAGATTAATTAAAATCTTCTCAGCCGATCAGATTACTCTTTAAAATTCCAGAACAAGAAGGATAAAGAATGTCAGAAAAGCATGAATATGCTGTTGCCAAAATATTATAGACTTCACCTGCTGGGATTCTAAATAAAACTTAGAGAAAAAAATATAGCGTCTGGAGATATCATTCTCTGCTCTGCAGCACTTTCTTTACCGCAGATCACATTTCATGTTCTGGCATTGCTTTGGCATGATTAATGTCCTTTACAAATAGCAAAAAATAAAAAATAAAAAAAACAATCTTGTAAAAGTCTTGAAAAGGTATGGAATTTCCTTATGAGGAGAGGTATAAAAGCTTGTATTAGAGCAAGTCATAATGTAAGAGGCAGACGGTATAAGAAATGGTTGTAAGGACTGTCGTTCTGGAGGACAATGTTTTAACAGGCCTTTATTGAAGCAGGCACTGGAGATATCAGAGGAGCAGAAGTAGAATAAAGTCTGAGGAAGCAACAGAGAAAGATACGGAGCCCCGCTGGTGACATCCTGTATAAATAAAAAATAATGCATGGCCACGCCTTATTAACGCATGGGAACGAGATCCTAATGCGTGGCCACGACTTAGTAAGGCGTGGGAATGAGATGATTAAGTCGTGGCCACAACTTAGTAAAGCGTGGGAACGAGATCCTAATGCTTGGCCAGGACTTAGTAAGCCGTGATCTTGTTCCCATGCTTTACTAAGTCGTGGCCACGACTTAATCATCTCATTCCCACGCCTTACTAAGTCGTGGCCACGCATTATTTTTATTTATACAGGATGTCACCAGCGGGGCTCCGTAGAAAGATATGCAAAAAAACGAAGATAGAAAACAAAACCCACTGCTCAAATTCATTGGAGACTTGTCAAGTTGCAGGAACCACAAACCATAAGGGCAAAGTCAATCAGACCTTTTGCTCTCGTGGGCAGAGGGCAACAAGAAACTAAGTAGTAACCATAAATACAAGGTGTTTGCTAAATATAGACCTCAGAACAGGAAAAAACTCAGACGCACAAAAGTCGGAGCTCATAAGAGGAAAAAAATTATAAATTGCTTTGCACAAAGCTATAATGTCGCACTCTTACATGCTTGTGAGGTTTAACTGACATATATGCCTTCATGATTTCAAAAGCCATGCATAAAGTTGGATAACTCTTTGTGCATTCTATTTATGTAATATTATATGGTGTGCTGGGTGACTGGGTTCCTACACTTCCATTGCATACACAGTTTTGTCCTGGTCAGAACGCTTAGCAAAAGTGTTCTAGTTAAGGTTATTGATTTTTGTCTCAAATTTGAAATTTGGAATATGTCACATATATTAAGCACATATTTATCTGTGGTTTTATTTTGCTCATTAATAAGATTAAAATATTGAAAATACATTTAAGCAGTCATTTTGAGTGGGCAAACATCAAAAGTGGGTGGGCCTATGCCTGCTAGGCCCAATCGGCAGCATGATCAAAACTTGATACATGAAGTGATTACAGTGATGCTAAGGCAAGCATCACTCTCATCACCATCACTGACCATAATGCTTTGGGGAAACCAGGCACAGATCTCTCTCTCTCTCTCTCTCTCTCTCTCTCTCTGGGCAGAAGGAAAACAGTTTGACTAGGTGACTTTATGCAGCAGGAATGTGTGAGAGTTGGGGAAACAGGCCTATCATTGCTGGGAGCTGTTCTGCTCTTGGGCCCCAGCCTGCATGAGGAGGTGCACCTCCTTTTTTAAGCAGTCACTCTTGGCTTTTAAATTCTGCAGTTTGACTTTGCTCTGGACAGACTCCACTCTCAGCAGCTCATGAATTTACAGATTGTGAACTAAAAGCTTTTCAGGAAGCTGTTTGTACAAAAGCTCTCACCTTGTCTTCCGATGTGTCCTTGAGGATGTTCAAAGTGCAAAGAGCTGTCTTTTTGCTCATACTTACTTCCAGTATTTTATTTTGCCCCTGAACCCAATTAATTTTGCACATCTGTAGATATTCAGTCTGGTCTGTTATTTGGTAAGATATGCTAGGCTTCCAGTTAGGCTAATTTAAATGCCAGAGTAAGGTCATTTTCTTTTTATTATGTGCATAGTGTAATCCTGCATCACTCTGAACTGATGCAATCTTAAACCGATTTTTTTTAAATCTTTGTTTGGTGTCTTGAACATGCTATTTTCAAATTTCAGTTTTCTCTAACACGAGCAGATTAGGCGACTCCTTATCTTGGCTTTAAACTGTTACCACTAAATATATAATAGCCACACACTTTGCATATGGCTGGTTTGTTTGGATGAAAAACTGTCATTGCTGGTATTAAGTGGCTGTTTTCATTTTCCACAGGCCAGACATTTAAACTTCTGAAATTGTGCCTCACTGCTGCAAGTTGTAGATAATGCCTGTATGTGTTACCATGGCCTAAATGTGTGTAAAATATGATGTAAAATAGCCTTAAGAAAGGATTTGAAGTTGATAGGGCATAATATGCCCTATTATATCCATTACAAATATAATAGTTTTTAATGGATGTATTATAATATAGAATATGTCTGTTTAAAAAAGCCTAGATCAGGCTGATGCTACTTTTTTCTACTGATTTCAGATCATGACATCCCTGCCTTCCAGAGTACAGTGCCTGCCCTAAAGGCAGTGTGTTTCAATTCTGTCGTTTAGAGATGTGTTTTTGATAAATCTCACTCACTCACAGGCCCCTGAACATGTGCACACTCTCAGCCCTGCTCCCTCCCCTCTCTTGTTAGAGGCAACTCAACTCCTCTGTTCATCTCTCCACATGTGCGAGGATTCACTCTCCTCCCCTCCATGTGTGTGAGTGGAGATCTTGACTCTGTGCCCAGCCTGTGTCTCGCTGCACTTCAGGGAAGGGATGGATAGAAAAAGAGAGTCCCTGAAGAAAGCAGCCCCACTTTATGTGTTGTGTGTGTGTGTGTGTGTGTGTGTGTGTGTGAGAGAGAGAGAGAGAGAGAGAGAAGATTGACACGTGTGCTTTTCATTAGCTAAATGACATGTTATACATGTTGCTCACAAGTTCTGCTACTAAGTATCGGCAGATAGGAAACAAGATAGCTAATCAGCTAATTGAGGCCTGTACTTTAGTAACTGCATTACAATGAAAAAAAAGACAAATAAATTGTTGAAGGGCCCGTATCGTGAAAAAGTTTACTAAGAGAGTTTATATGTAGTATGTAAATATTGTTAAAGTTTCAAAACATTGTTCACTCTCCAGTCCATACAGTTCATATATGGAAACTAAGCTGCAAAAACAGCCTGATTTTAATTTGTTCACCGCCCATTCACACTGAAGTTATAAGGACTGTTTTAGCCTGGACTGCTTCTTGAATGAGGCACAATAGGCAGACAAAGGGCAGCCAATCAGAACAGAGATCATTAACATGTATCAGTCTGAAAAACACAATGACAAAAACAGCCTGTGTAATCCTAAGAGATGAAGAGAGGTTGGTAAAAATTAATTATGACTTATTTTGGTAAATAAAACTGCATAAACATTATAAGTGGACTTCAGGGAGAACAATAAAATACAAGAAAATGTAGGATATGGGCCCTTTAATCACATTGTCAGTCATGGTACACAATATATTATTCACCAATAAAATAGGAAAATGAAAGTATGAATTTATTATCCAATATTTATTATTATTATTATTATTATTATGTCCAATACTGGAATTACAGTTGCTAATTTGCATGTATATGTGCACTAATGCACAGATGCAGAGTGAAAATGTCACTATAGAGGTTTTTCATGGTTTCAGTAGAGGACAACAGAATTGCAGTAATTTAAATTTCTTAAAGCCATTTGAATATTTGTTCTTGCAGTGATAGCCCAAAGAATATAAGGCAGCTAACATTAGCAACATCTCCAACTGTCCTACTCCTGCTGTACTCCATATATGGATTATAGAGTGATTACTCTAAATCACTTGTCATGTTAATATTTTTTGTTACTTTACACACAATAACAACTCATACAATATAGGTAACTAACTCATATACTGTAGATTTAATAATGTGAACTAGACCACAAAAGATATACTTTAAAGCTACACTATGTATGTGTGTATTTATTTGTTGTAATTGAAAGAAATAGCATTACTGAGTCAGAAGAAAAAAAACCACACTGAAATATGGTGTGTGTGTGCTGCTGCAAGTCACCCTGTAAAGCCTGACATAGTACTTAGTCAGAGGTGTTGGGTCAGATTTGGTGGGGGTTTTTTGGACCGCATCATACATCTTCACAAGCTCAAATGCAAACTCAACATTACACTCATGAAGATATGATGACAATAGCAGATAATTCACTTTAAGTTTTGACTCTTTAAGTTCTCTTTGAATACTCAATGCACTGTCAATCATCAGATAAATCCTGCTGGGGAAGGGGTCCAAAGCACAGCCCACGTTACAAAATGTTCTTCACGTTGCATGCAGTGCATTTCCACCAGAGAAGTCTTATCTTACACAGTATAGCTTTAAGGTGTTGAATTCAATATTTCAGGTATTTTGGGATCAACAAGAATTTAATAAATGAAAAAGTATATACTGTAATTCTCTGTTTACAACACGTTTTCTGCCTCAAAATATCATCCCTTTTGAAAAATGAGATATTCTCAATATTAACTTTAATTTTAATATTTATTTTATTCCAGATGCAGATTTCTGAGTCATTTCTGAATCGTCATTGTGGACACATCTAAAACATCTTTCAGTTTTGTATCTCTAGTTTATCTCACAGTCTATAGCAGCTTTTTCAAAAAACAGATTGCTGTCTTTGGATCCATCAAGAAACTTATTTGCTCCTGAGTTCAAAGCAAGCCATCAAAAGGGTCGCCAGGTGGCCTAACAGCAGCTTCATGTGCTCTGTCTTTCTCACACACACACACACACACACACACACCTGTCTGGAATCATTGTTATTCTGTTGTAACCACATCTAAGAGCTATCAGCAGCTACAGAGGTGTTGGGAGGGTGATAAAGTGCACTTTTAGTGGTTGGAAGTGATCGGAGGAGCACTCTTCTGCTCCATTACGAAGGTGAGGATGACAGACCGGAGGTGACGGCTCTGACCTTGCCAGGCTTACCCTGGTGGGAGGCAGCTGGCTTGATCCTGGCCTTTGATAGACAGACGTTTTCCAGACATCCTGTGTCTGGACACCACTGCCCACCCTGCACATGCTGGCAGAGGCACTGTTGAACTAAAATTTAGAGTTTTTTTTTTCTTGTTAAGTAAAAAAATGTAGTTCCAGTATTAGCAAAAACAAAATGAATGTAAATTTCAGATTACCTCAGCTGGACTATAGGCTGCCTTTTCTTGTGGGAAAAATGCTGTCAGGTGTTGTCTACAATACATGCAAATGTTGGATAACAGTAAGTTTGTCTAGGCCAGTAGTCTACACTGTATTTTTACGGTGGGCACAGACTCAACCATTTCCTCGTCTGGGGGGCATATGTCTGTTAGTTTTATCCAACAGCACATTTAAAAAATTTTAGGTGGTCAGCTGTTTTAGACATAATCACTGAACAAACTGTTTGATGAGCTTATAATGCTAATGTAATGATTTTAATCTTACAAAACAGTTAATGTCCAAAATAAACCCTCCTTTGTGGTTTCGCTACTGTTAACTATTGTTTAAGGCTCTTATGACATATAACTTATAACTAGGCTAACTTAGCTATACTAAAGCTTCAGCCTTGAGAGTCTCAAGGATAAGTCAAAGAGTTACCATTACCATTCCAAATCTAAAGTTTTGGATCCTAAAATATATTTTTACTTAAAATGTTCACTGAATGTTTCTTACTTTTTCAAAAATTAATAGACTCATTTGCATTCATATGAAAATAAGTGTCAGTCCTTACAGTTAATGTTAATATACTGTACAGATAATGTTCAGTGTTATTGTGGATATAATTGTTTGATATTTTCAGAAATAAAGGTTGTTATATAGGAAGTGTGTGCATTAAAAACTAAAGGAATCAAAGAAAATCAAACCAAACCATGACAGTAAAATCAAATTAAATTGTCAAATTGAATTGTTACAGCCCCAGCTTGAAAGCAGCCCCCTTGGAGGTCTAGGGGGCCATGTTTGTATGCACACCCCACCCCAGTGCTGTTTTTGGGGTGAGGAGCTGCTTTGTGTGGCTGTGTGGATAAGGAAGGCTGAATGGGACACAGCTCTAAGTTCCCAGGGTCTTAGTGTCTCAGTGTGGTGGTGTGTATACATTCCACTGGGCCATGGGGGGTGCAGGGCACCCTGTTTTGGGGGTTCGGCCTTTGTGCCAGTCTTGGGGTGCAGAATGGCTGGCTGAATGGCTGGCAGGGCTCGGATTTGAGCTGAGCGTGGGTGAAGCATTTTTCCTATTGCTCTTATGCAAAGCTGAGGGTTAGACGAGCCTGGTCTCCCCGCTGTTCAGCAGCTCCCCTCGAACCTGTGCTGTTCCACAACCACACACAAACATGGGCAGAATGCCTGCATTGTCTTAATAACAATTAGAGTAACGGAGGCCGTTTGGCCGATATGTTTGTGTGAATGTTTTGGGGATAAACAAAGAGGCCAGGCTTTTAACAGTCAACAGCAGAGCATGTTGTGTTTGTGTAGGGCTTCTAGCTGTGTGGCTTCTGGCAGCTGGAAGTTCCTATATGCGCTAACATTGTAGGCACACTGCAGGCATTCCATAAAGAGTAGCAAACCTGCCTGCACATGGCATACAAGAGGAAATCAGCCATTCTGAGACTGTTCTTTTTTCCCTCTGTGGATTTCTCTCTGTCTTTCTTTCTGTTCTTTCAGAGCTCAGCCTGTTGTGTCTGTGTGAATGAAGGAACACAAGGGGTCTGTTTTCCAGGGGCCCCGCCTTTCAGACAGGAGAGGCAGACGCAGATTGAGACGTTTTCCTGTGTTCTCTCTCTCTCGCTCTCTCTCCTTTTTTACTTCTCTTTTCATAGCTCACTTAACTTTTAAGCTACCATTCAAAAGTTTAGAATCACAATTAAGATGTTTGAAATCATTGTTTTCAAGAATATAAAATCAGTTTGTTTTCAGGTAAAATTAATTGTGCTACACTTTTATCAAAAAAATTGGCGTATAATACCAAAAAAGTTGTAACAATAGTGGAACTCTTTGCTGCTTTAAAACAGCACTATGTAACATTTGTTATAAAATTGAAAGATGTAGTATAACTGAATCAGGAGGAAAAAAATGCTCAAATATGGTGTGCATGTACTGCCATGAGTCACTCTATGTTGCCTGAAATAATAATTTAAAAGTCAGAGGAATTGGAATTTGCAGGAGTTTTTCAGACCACGTCAGATGTCTTTATGTAATAATGTCACATGCACAGACTTAAAGACATGGTCCGGCTCCATGTTTAGGTCCCAAATATGAATCAATATTATACTGATGAAGATAATGGTGATAATAGTAGATAATGCATAAAAAAGTACTTCTAAACCTTTGAATGGTAGTGTACTTTTTTTGGGATATGCATATTTTACTATACCTTTATATATTAAATACCATCAACTTCGCCAAGTCAAGGTCTATGTCTATGTGAGAATTTGGAGTTTGGGAGCAGACCTTTGTTTTATTATCCTAGTGCCCCATACCAAAAGTATGGCATGAACTCAGTTGAGGCGCTGAAGATCAGCATTCCCATAGCAACCGCATAAACTGCCATGATAGGTGGCCCGGGGGAGCAGAAGCCTCTATGCAGACAGCGGTGCTTTTCATCAGTGGGATGAGATTAAATGTGTTCCAGACTTGGCCTCCGGGGTGGGAATTCACCTTTGCCTCAACAATTTACGCAACGCATGCCAGCCTTTCTCTCTGGGACACAGTTGAGTCCCCCCCTCAGTTATTTATGTTTATGCTGAGGAAATAGAATCCTATAAAGCATCATTGATGTAATCAGACATAGGATAAAAACTGCACCCAGTCTGGGACCTGGAGGCGTCCCGGCAGAGTGAATCAGGCTAAGGGTGTTTATGTTTGCGTAGAAAGCTGGGAGGAGACACAATGGAGTTGTGCTTGGAGGGCGGGCGGCTGTGGTAGTGCTGTCTGGCACGCTCTGTTCTCAGACTTTAGCCTACAGCTCCACACTGTTGTGACGACAGACTCTATTGATGGCACTTGTTACATCTCATATGTGATTCCACCCTGTCAGATCGTATGTGCTGGTATTAATGTATACTGTGAACACTGCTCGTTTCCATTTCTGCCCTCCATTCCCAGCATACACACTCATGCCCAGCACGGTGGCAGGTGACAGGCAGAGATTCATGGAATGTCCAGCAGTGTAATCAGTGGTATTGATGTCAGCCTGGCTGCATCCTCTGTGGAGCGGGCCATCTCCGGCCACAGGCCCTGCGGAGCTGCATTAATTGTTTTAAGCTGACCAGATCAGGCTAATCACATTAGAGTGGGGCCGGGGCTGAGGCTGGGGACATGCTGAAAGGGAGCCAGTGTTACTCTTGCCATAAAGCTGTCAAAATCACATACGAGGCTTGTTTTGGTGAGGAGTGGAGTTGAATGTTTCTCTCTTTATTTCTCTTTCATTCTCTCTCTTTCTTTTTCTTTTATGTCAGTGAATAGAAGGCAGGTCGCTGCCTGATTTTGCAGTTTAAAGTGTCAAATTAGGGCTGTTGTTGATGTGATACTATAATTGTTCTGTGGGTGTTTCAACAAATCAGTGCACTCACATCATATAGCACATATAAATTTGCTCAAAATGAAAGTCTTTAACTGTTTTACATCAAGGGTTCACAGTTATCTTTGACTATATTGCAAGGCATATGACAATCTTGATATTTTGTCCATATCATGCAGCACTGCAGACGGCTATTTAATTTGCTAAATCAGTATTTTAATCCTGATTATAATAAGAGTTTTAATCCCATCAGCGGGGTGTCCATCATTTTGTTCCGATCAAGCTGAAGCACACCTAATTCCACTTGTTTAATCAATTGGTCTCAGTCATTTGATCAATTGATCAGATGCTTATGCTTTCTTGGGTGTAAAACCTGCAGCTACACCTGCCCTTTGTAGATAAGACTAGAGACCCATACATTAGACAAATGATCCAAATGATGGACTTCTGTCTTGTAAACACACAGACTGCTCAGTGTCCACATGAATGTAGGTGGGATGTAGTCAGTCTGGGCAGCCCATGAGAACAAGACCCTGAGATTTCCTGCTCAAACCCATGTCTCAGACCCTTAATCTGCATGTGTACTTACAATGGGCCCTACAGTAATGCTTCACATACACACACCCACATAATAGTTCATAGAGGTTGAGGTTCTGCTGGAACGCTTCAGGCCTGTATGAGGGCAGACGTTTTAGTCCTGCTGCTCTGGGGTTTTCACATGCAGTGATGAGCTGGTGATTAGCTGGAGTGATGCAGCAGGTCTGGGAATTCTCTCATGTGAGGAAAACCCCCTGATCTTTTCCATGCTGTGTGCCCAGGCCATCTATGTGCCAGCCACAAGACAAGATATAGCCCTGTCTAGCACTGACTCTCTAGCCTGCAGGACTGATGGAAAGATGAAATGTTGCAGCCACTAAGTCTGGGGGGAGAAAATGCATTTTTGATGCTTTAGATATTAAATTTAAAATACATTTCATATTACTACTACTACTGCTATTACTATTACTACTACTACTACTAATAATAATAATTATTATTATTATTATTCGTTTATTTGTTTTGTTTTGGGAGACCCATGTATTGAAGAGCCTTGTTAGCCTTGTTAGTTTTAAGATCCAATCTTATGGAGAAAGCTCACACTGAGGTGCATGTCTGATGCATCAACCTTCCATCACTACTCAGTCTTCTGGGACCTCATCATACCAATCTGTTACCATTTAAGCCCTGCGACACGGGGTATATTTCACAAAGCAAGATTACTCAGTAAACTGGACAACTTAAGCACAGGTGGAGGGTTGTTCAATAAGAATGATCTGGCTAACTGAGAAATCATCCTCTTGGGGCCTGTCTCAAAGATATAATTTCTTGCTTTGCCTGCTAACTTTAAGCTCTGACAGTCTCATAGTGGTGGATCACGTTTTACAGGACTTGTAAACAGCCTTCTGAGGGAGGTCAACCACTCTGATCCATTTTGAGTGACCTTTTATTTACTTTTTGACATTTGTGACATGAATTGTGTGAAAAAATGTCACTTTTTAACTGTTGACGTATATATAAAGCAAATTATTTGTACAGTAAGCTCTAATATGCTGGCAGTGTTGTTTTTACTGTTATAAATGCATTACTTTCTACATAATTATGAAGCATGATCTTTTCCTTTGAAAAAATAAGCTGTTCGACTCTTCATGTTTCATGTGCTTGGCTGTTCATCACCTTCATGTGCACACACATGAGGTTTAATCATAGCTTGACTGTCTAAACCTGGTTTAGCAGAGCCTCCATCATAAAACAAGTTAACCATGGTCGCATTTGTTAGGTTTTGTGGAACATACTTTGTGAGACAGATCCCAGGATCACTCAGTAAACTGGATAAAATAAGTCTCAATTGAGGGTTGTCCTGTAGGAATAATAAAAATAATAAACCTTTTAGTTTATATAGCACTGATGGTTGAAGGAAAAAAGATTTCATGTCTTATGAGCATGTCATAAATGTTGTTAATGGTTGTGATCACAACTACAACAGTAGTGATGATCATGATGATGATTTATTAGACTCAGTATGTAAGGCAGATACTGGCAGAGAATCGTTGTACAGAGTTGGGACTTTCCTCTAGTTTATACAGCCTTCCCAAGACTTTTCTTGGATAGCTGAGTATCTGTGTTCAGTTCACTTTGATTCTTTTTAAAAGAAGTCAAGCTTGCCTGTTTATGTTTGCTCAGTGTACTCTCTATGGTGCCAGCGCGACTGTTTACATTACTGTATTTCACTGTTCTTTGTCTCTTCCGTGAGGTAGTGGAGTGGTTTCGGAGCAGACGTTTATTAGATGAAGCCAAACTCAAAATGGAAAGCAGCTGAGCAAATACTCAGAGGAAGTGATGTCACTAGGTCTGAGTCACCATGGACGCCGGTCAGGGGAGCCGTGGGACGAGCCAAACACAAAAGGGGGAACATGATCCCTGTTTCCTCAATACTGACACCATCCAGAAAAACATGGCTGAATGCGGATAGGAAGGAGAAACACTAAGATGTGAGTCTGGAGGAGAAAACCAAAGAGGCCTATTATAGGAGGTCCATTCAGGGAGGCCCAACAGACGCTGTCAGATCCAAATCTGCTCCCATGGTTTACATAACACACCTGCAGACGCCCGAGTCTCATCCAGCGCTGTCTCGTTCTTGGATGGCCTTCCTCTCCCCCCTTCATGCCCGCTGAGGGAGAAGGAAACAGAGGGAGGGAGCTGTACCTGAATACAGCTGCACTAGACCACAATAAAACTTTCTCAGGAACAGCCAGACTTTGAAGTTATTGGAGTTAGTTTTAGGTTTGGGTTAGGCATGGGAATGGTTATTTAAATATACATATGTATATTAGAATCTCTTGTTTAACTGACATTTGAAAAAATTGTGTGGTTTGAATAAAAAAAAGAGAAATTTTGCCATTTTGAAATAATTTTTGTAATATGCACATAATCCCTCTTACTAATCGCAGTTGTTTATGTTGTGAGCATCAGAGTACTATATCTCTTTGTGGGTATTTGTAGTGAGGGATTACCCAACAAGCAGAGTTTTGTCAAAATAACACAGGCTAATCTTTAATCACATTACATTAAGGGTTTCCATTGTGTTTTGTAATATATTGCAAGGCAGTTACTCTCAATATAGTATTTTTTCTATGTCATGCAGCTGTACAGAGAACAAATGCTGGGATATGAGCAGCTGGTGTCGCATATCACATAAAGCGAAATGGCAACGTCTTAGCGCAGCTATATAGGGAAATAGATCTCATATTCGCACTGAAGAAAACTAGGCTGAGGTCTGAGCCTGTGAGTTAGAGGAGGGTAGTGCTGACTCATGCTGTAATCAGTAGACATAATGAGCTCTAAACTGATGTGATGATCCAGCAGCGCTCTGCTGCAGCTGCTACTCAGTGTGTGCAAACTTTCTCAGAACAAATCATACCAGACCTGTCAAGACTGTCTTCTGGAATTTCTGTGCTTCTGGAACGAGCTGAAAATGACTGGATCTGGCTGTACGAGTTTTAGGAATGTGCTACAGTCATGTTGTACGATGAAAGGGAACACCTCTTGCACCTCTAACTTCATAGTGAGAATTTACAGTTTGTGTTAGTCTGCATTATCAGCTAATCTTGGAGCTCTCACTCCTCAGAGAGCTTGAAAGCCAAACCCTGAAGTCTGTTTACTCATATTTGATTAATTACATGTGCAAATGTTGGATTGTATTTGGACAGTCCTCTAAATGATCTGCAGATGCTCAAATAGTTACTAAAGCATCGGGTGAAACCCATTGATTCTCACGTAGGGTTAGAGATAAGGTTAGAATTAGAGACAGATTTAGGTTTCTTATTAGGATTGTGTACAGGATTGAGATTGAAGATTACATTCCAGTAAGTGTTATGTTTGTAGTAAAGTAAAAGTTGAAGTAATTTATATTTAGATTAATGTAATTTAATGGCAGTAAAATCATCTGCACAGCATCTACTGAGGACCGTTTCTTAATGTTCTTGTGTTGTATTCAAGTTTAATTTACAGCAGCAAATAGGGTGATTAAAAACAACACAAGCATATTGTGATATAATTCTTCTGTATTGTGTATTTTTTTTTGCAGCCCGATGAGTTTGAGGCTGTCCACTCCCACACGTTCCGGGTGAAGACGTTTAAGAAGAGCAAGCACTGTGGCGTTTGCAAGCAGACGGTCAGCAAAGAAGGGCTCATCTGCAGAGGTCAGTCCTGGACAAGGGCCTGAGGGAGTTTGAAGGGGGGTAGGGGCATCTGCCTGTCTGAATTTCCGATGAGTGGTAATGGAAGAAGGTCAGAATCCGGAGGAGAAGCGCTGGTCATTAACTTGATTAAAGCCCACAAACGAGAGCTTTGTCTTAAAGTGGAGCTCTGAAGGGCGGCAGCAGGCCTCAGAGAGCAGCTGGACAGAAGCTGGGTGCAGGTGTGTGCTAAGACACAGGACAGAGGAAGTAGGTAGAGTAGAGTTCTGGACACGAGGTTCCCATTAAGGCTGCAAACAATGTCGATAATGACGATTAGGCCTGTCACGATCATGAAATTTTAGCTGAAGGTTAATTGCCATATAAATCATTGGGATTAATAATTTAATAGTGTTTTTGTGTTCATTGAATGCAGCAGTTAAAGTACAAGCTTAATGTGGCCAACTGATGACATGCAAAGCTCAAATAAACAAACATTACTCATCACCAAACACTAAAGTTGTCATAGCACCAGTCAGACGTTAAGAATGTCTCTGTCTTCTTTCATTTACATGCATTTGCCTCCCAACTGTTGAAAATGGAAAGGCAGTTAATACATGTTCTGTTTGCTGTGGTGTAAACAGAAAACTAACAATGGTGGAAAATAATTGTGGTCTGCTTAAATAATTACAGGGGCTCAAATAACATTTTTATGTAAAAATTATGGTTATGAAAAAAATGTTGTCATGGATAAATTTTGTTGTTGCACAGATTGAAGCAAGAATAGTGATATAGGACAGAAAGATAGAAGCTAAAGCCTACATATCCAGTCAAAAATGGGAAGTAGGTAAATCATCCTTATATGTTTTAGCTAGCCAGACATGCTAGTTATCTGACCACATTCCTTTGAGTATGTGGGTGTTTTTCTTTACACATGTAATTGGTAATGAGGTCCACCACACTGTTTAATCCACATCCTACCTCTCCTTATTTGTGTTTAATTTAGGACAAATCCTCTCCAAACTCTTTCTTGTCCAAACTCTTGGGATATTGAGTACCTGCTTTAAGTTCCCATGTATAACACTATAGTATTGTAAAGTTCTGAGCAGTTCTCAGAGATGTGTATGCATAGTTACAGTTGCTAAGCTACCACTGGACAATGGTGTAAAGGGGCGGGTTTTATGGAAGGCAAAGGTGGGGTTAGGGGCGGCCCAAGCAAAGATTGACACATTCCTTAGCTATTTAGTGTGCTATCACTGGGAGCTTGGTGCAATTATGCACTGCAATCAAGTTTCTCATAGGTGACAGAATAATTCGACACGTTTTGCTGCCCCTGCTCAAGTGCCACTCTAAGCAACTGCCTAGTTCGCCTACATGGACGCGCCATTCCTGCAGATGCCATTATCATTATACAGCCCATGAATCATAGCCAAAGAAATGGAAAGGCAGTCATAAGCTTGTGGTTCTGGGCTATTTGAGTTCTGACAGTGGAAATGTGGCTATTATTGCATTACATTTGGCTTTGTTACACCCCAATCTGTCCCACTGGAGTCCTGCTGGGATGCAACACTAGTGAGAAATGGAAGCCGGTTTGTCATCATAAAGGCAAAAGAAGGTCTGAGAGGCCCCTGGGTGGATACAGATATATAATCTTCTAGAGAGAGACGCAGTAAGGCCATCATATTCTTAAGTACGCACACACATGAAAGCCTGTACACACTTATACTGTGTAGCTGTGAAGTCATGATGGAGGGGTTAAAAAGGGTCAGGGCAAGTATACGTGCACACACACACTGAAAGAAAGTCATGCATTTAATTTATGTTATTCAAATTTGTATATCATTTTCACATTGATTAACTATGTTGCCAAAGCACATAAGTTGAAAGAAAAAAATTGTTGTACTATATTTATTCATGTGTACATAATGTGTACACATTTGAATCAAGTAAGTTCAATTAATCATTTTTTTAATCAGGGTTAGGGGGCTTAACGAAGACATTAGGTTCAGCCCTTTTTATCTAGTGAAAGATTTTTATCTTCATAAACAGGTTTAAGCAGAACGTACTTCAGGTCATTTCTTTATATTCTTATCGCAACGCCATCTGCAAATTTTGACAACTCTCTGACTGACATTTCTTGAGAGTCCCCCTGAAGTGGAATGAGTTTTGAATGGTGCTCATCATTTGTAAGCTGTAATGTAATGCTGTTGCATTGGATGTAGCTAATACAGTATCTCTTCACCACAGTCCAATGTCACAGTAACCTAATGCACATTGTCACAGTTTTGCATTGTGATACCACAATGCATTGTTACACTACCTAGTGTATAAGTCACAGAATTCACAGGTGTGTAAAAATAATAACTATGTAATGTAATAAATAAACAAATAACTGTCTTGATGCCTGTAACATAGGACTATTTTGCAGCATATAAACAACTCACAGAAAGCACTAATGAGGCTAGCCAAGTACAGCCTCCACATGGCGAGGTTAGTTTTAACACAATGCCACAATTGAACCACCTAGAGTAAAGACTGATAGCCAGCCTCCTTTCCTTATAAACTCAGTTTCATTTTTTTCTTTTTACTTTATTATGATTCATCATAGCTAAAGATAAAATATATTTCAGTTTTATCATGCTGATATTTCCTATTTTACTTCAGTATCTATATTTTGAATCACATAGTTTTCTGTATTTAAGTTAAAAAGCTTATTTGGTTAGGACAACTTTTTTCAGTTTGTTGTTTGCCAGACTCTTCTAGCAAATGTTACAACTACCCCCTGCAACATGTTAAAATTAGCCACATCTTTGGGGCAATTTCTAACATTGTCACTTTGTAGAGATTATTGAGCAATAAAACAATGTGTTATATTGTGCCCTCCTCTCTCCTACTCACTGACTGCGTTCCAGTCACTGGAAATGTCTGGTAGTCCTGATATAAGCTGTGTGGATACCACGTGGGTGTGTGTTTGGCCTGGCACTGAAAGAGAGGAAAGAGCAGTGCCTCCGCTATCCCAGCCTGGCATGAGCTGTACGTCGCACACACAACTTCAGCTAACAGCACGTCACCTCTACCCTCACCTCTGCTGTCTCAAGAGGCCTGAATGGAAAAACTTCATTACGCTCCGTCTTCCTCAGGAAAGCAGCCACTCAGCGGCCAAATGCACACAAAAGGCCAGAGGTCCTTGCAACAGCTGCTTACTTGTGTATCATGGGTGTCCATGCCTGAGTTGTTTTCACTGTGATCACTATCTCTGTATCTTCTTGTCACAGCCATTTAATCTGCTGTTATGAAAGTTTCATGTTTTGCCAAGGCAAACGACATTGTTAGGAAATGGACACACAGTGCTGTCCAAGAGTTATAAAACCAGCAGGGCTGTGAGAGACACGTGAGGCATATCAAGCACTGTTGCCTTCAAACAAACACCCCACACTCTGAGCATCAAAACATCCTGCAGTGCAGCATGTGTCTGGAGACTCTCTCAGTTCAGCACCTTCTTATCCCAGCTCTCTGTCTCTGCTGCATGATGAGCATGAGCAGCGGGTCAGAAATCTTTCTCACTTCATCGCTCTTGTCTGTCTCTGTCTTCGATACAGGCCGCAGGTCCCTCAGAGTAGCCAGCTGACATCAGAGAATGTCTTTATTCAGCAGCCCCCGATATATGGGACCTATGCTGTAGATTGTAAGAGACCAAACAGTCAATCACTGACATACTCTTTCTTCAGGTATGCATAACTGGAACATGGCAACCATTGCATTAGTTAAGCAAAGCTGCCAGCAAAATCATATTCACAGAGGTTTTCTCCCTAAATGTATTCAATTAACCAAAACTGTTTGGTGTTCTAAGTTGTTTAGCTTTGCTAAAAACTGTTATACAGCTAAAACGTAGGGATCTTGAAGTCTAATTATTGTCTACTTTTATAGATTTTTATGGAAAAATATTACAATATTCTATAACGTCAGAAACCCTGCAAGCAATTTGATTTGAGGTTTTCTAACAACTCAACCCAATCTGAGGCATATGTGTAGTGATTTAATTGACGGCAAATAGCATCATGTAAACTGCATGCCTAAATCAGTTTGCCAAGATAAGCTTCCATTACTTCCATTAGCCTCAAAACTCTAGTACAAAATTAAAGAAGCGAACTTCCGACCAGACATTGATGGCTGATCAACTCCATTTGGGGTAAGGCAGTGAATTAGATTTTCTTTGCTGAATTATTGATTTAAGAGTTTGCTAATTAGAGTAGCTTATGAGCTGAATCAGCTTTGTTACCAAAAGGACAAGCCCACACACTGGCCCTAAGCTCTCTGATTAGCATTATCTCTCTTAATAGGATGCCAGTTTACTGATTGCGTAGAGGAAGGTAATGATTTCCCTTCACATCCGGCAAATCTGTTACCGTCATGTGGGCGCTGTAACCGATCAGTGTAGCTTTAGTGAATCTCTGAGGTAGAGATGGTTAACGCTGGCCGGGTTTGGTGCTTGGGCCTGTCTGCTTAAGCTCTGCACTAAATGGGAGGCAGCTGCTCTCACTGTTCAATATCCTCCAAGGCCTAACCTCAATCAATCACGGCAATGTGGAGGACAGCCTCATCAGCACGCTCTCTAATGAAAGCTCCCCCACAGGCTGGCTGCTTCCTGTGCTGTGGGAGATGGTGAGGAAGGGTCTCTTAGGTGAAGGGTCTCTTTGGAGCTGTGGGTTTTTTGCATGTCAAGTCATTACATAACAATAGCACTCTCTTTAATTAATGGGTTAGGCTTTGTGAGCACCACTGAGAGCTCCTGCATGCTGTAGCTGCTGTGAAGCTGTTAAGATTTACAGGTAGTGTTAAAAGTCTTAATTGCAGAATTCAGCTGTACAAGAACTGTTGAAGTTCAAATTCCATTTAGAGTTCTTAATGGAAAAAAATGTAAATGCTGGATTTGAATTTGAATATTAGTTGTGCATATTGACCTGTTGATAAGGGCTTTAGGACTTTGACAGGCTGCTTAAAGTGGACATTTTGTAAATTAGCGTTTCCAGTTTAGCTTATCTTTATTAGGTTATAATCCATCCCCAGGGAAACAGTCCTGCCTTGATAGGATCCATTCTTGTGCATGAAAGCACTTCAAAGATAAGCCCTCTGTCATAGCACTCACAAAACCACCAAACAAAGAACAGTTCTTCTTTTACAGGCAGCTGTGCTTCATCTGGGGGTAAAAAAGGTGACCGGACTGGTTGCAATGTGTGGCCTGAGACAAACAGATCAGACTAGGAACAACTATGTTCTTTAACTTCGCTGGATTCATTTAATTTGCATGGACTATTGAATTCAGGAGAGCATATTTGTACTTGTTTGTCTGCACTGGTGAGTTAAATAAGGCTTAATTACTGTCTGATTCCTGGTTTGTAGGTAAAGTAGCTCCGGCGCAGGAAGCTGGCCAGTGTGGTGGCTCCACTTTTGGAGAACTTGGCAGTGTTATGTGTCATTTTAAAATTAGCTGTGTTGCAATATTCCAGATAATGCTGTGCCTTGGAAAAATAAAGAGAGGGAAACGTTTTTAGCCGCAGGAAGTGAGAATTGTTGACTCTGGTGCTAAGAGGGCGGGAGAATTAAAGTAAGTGTGTGTATGCAGTGCCTGTGCAAGCTGTTTTGCCCTTCTTGGCAAAGCATAATTTTAGCACCTCCAGCTGATTTACAATGTCTAGGGCTGCACATTATAGACATAAAATATGATATGCATATGATAGGCAAAGTTATTGGATGTCATGATAATGATATGAGAAGCAATAAATTATTATTAAAATACTGTGCCACTAACTAGATGTGCCACAAGTACAGACTTTTTTCCACTTTTAAACAGAAATCTAACTAGACTCTTCTTGCTATTCACTGTTGTGCAAAATAACAATAATGATGAATAGTTACATTAAAACTCAAGCACGTATTTGTGCACTGCAAGGCTGAACAAGGACACATACTTTCACTGATGCAAAGCACTGTTCTTATGAAGCATCAAAAGCTATCTGATTGCTAATAGCACCCCCTTGTGGAGAATTTACAGCCTGTGAAATGTGAGTTCTATGAGGTACTTTAGTCTAAAAACAGTCAGGATTTTCTAAATAGCTTTTTCTACTCATGTTTGCAGTCATGTTACAAAGACAAATACATGTGTACATTTTTATTTTTGCTATAGGCCTACAAAAACAAATAATTCTTTATTCAGCCATTATGCTTCATACATTTTGCCAGTCTATGCATTTTACACACAACACTGAAAGTGAGAATAGAATTTTTAAGAATTTTAGAGGCTAGATGTATAGAATGGAGTAGTTTTTAAACTGTGTGTGTGTGTGTTTTGTAACTGGCTGTTTAGCTGAATGGTTAAGTTATGCTAACATTCTTGCTGATCGTCAGTGATGTTTATTGCGAAAACTAATTTCGTGATAATGAAAAATTACAATGTATGGTGCAGCCCTAATCACAACCAGTATGCAACAACACATGCTTTGTATACGTAAGCCACATATAGAAGCCACCTTCAGTCCTGTAAAGATATACAGATATACACGCCGGCTTGTATGTCTGTTTTAGAGAGAGAGAAAAAGAGTTATTAAGCCGCATCAGAGATGGCATTTGAAGACTTGTTCCATCAGCTATCATCACTGGCTTTACCATCCTATCTGTTACTGTCACTGTTTAACCAGTGGAAGCCCCAAGAAAGCAACAGGTTAAAATTTGGAATGGAGATGTGCCAGAGGCTCAGAGGTGCACAGAAATCTGTGCCTGCCTCCTAGTCTCAACTTCAGAGGTATATACGGACCATTTGATATAGTTATGATTCGCTAAGTACATTTAGCAGAATTTCCTCCGTTACATTATGCTTGTCCATCCATACTCTCTCCCTTGCTAACACATATGATTCTTTCACATGCAGCTGTTTTTGTTGTTGTCCTGTTTAAAAATTGTCTGAACACTACGTCACGTGAAAACGTTTTTTGTTGGTTCGTTTGAATGTTACAATGTCAAGTTTGTACCAGTAGAAGAACGCTTTTTGGTGCTATATAGAAACCTTTTCAAAAAGATTCTATATAGAACCATCTACAGTACATGGGCCATTAAGCTGAAGAGCCCTTCCACAATGCAGAGAACCCTTTAATTATGTAGAGGGTTCTTTGAGTGGTCATGGTTCTATATAGAAACATTTTCTTTACTAAAGAACCCTTGAAGAACCTTGAAGAATCTTTTTTGAGTGTGTATATAGGAGCGGCTGCTGGATGACTGGAGGAGAAAATGAAGCAGATGTTTACAGAAGAGGAAAACCTGGAGATTGTCAGGATTATGATCCCCTGTAACTCAGTGACAAATTTGAAAATAGTTCATTTTTTTCACTGTACAGCTAATAAAGCTGTTACCCACTGCGAGTCAAAACAGCTGTTTTGTCATAAATTGCCAGTGGGGGCTCAGGGGATGATCTGGGCCTGGTTGTATCCCCTTGTTGTGATGTCTGCATTCATTAGCACACAAACCTTTCAATTGTTTAAACCACAATATGTGCTTTTAACAATAATTTGGAAAAAAAAAATAAACGGTCAAATCCGGATTTAGCCCACTCTTCCAATCCGACTTATCAGTAAATAGTTGTTTTATGTTAATAGAAGCTTTGCTGGTACTCTTCTTACTCATTGGACAAGTAACAGCAAAAAATGTCAAGTTTTCAACTCTTTTGTTTGTTATAGAGTATAACAGCTGTGGGCTCTCTCTCTTTTCTGCACCACACTTTGTTTACAAACAGTCTTGAGTCACGTGTGCTGCCGTTCTTTCCATCACCTGCATGTGCCGTTGCCAGGATGTGTTGCTGTGTTCAATCACAATAGCTGAATGACGCAGTTTGGCCTGCGCAGCCCCCGGTCTGTGAGGTCAGTGGGAGAGGTGGTAGTGTGTGTTTGGACGTGGAAGAGTGGTTGGTGTGTATTTGGCTGTGGGACAGAATCTGCTGTGTGACTTGCTGTCCTGGAACATGAGCTCATCCATTTATTTTCATTCCAGAAAAGGGCAGTGCTGCTGCTTTCTAATCCCACTGATTGATTTGGCATGTAGAGTACATGAGCCTGTATGAACATAATATACATTATCATACTGAAATGAAACATGCTTATAAAAAAACTGTCCTGTGGTTTTATTGCCATTCTAGTTTTCCTTATTCAGTAAAAAATACAAACAACCCTCTCGGTCACCTTCAGCTTTATGCAGTGAGATATGAGCTGCCTGAAGAAGGTTAATTGTGTGGTGCATGAGTGCATGTGTGTGCTTATACACCGATGAGGCATAACATTATGACCATGTTTCTATGCTCATTGTCCATTTTATATGAGTAATGACTTATTTATATGGAGTGAGGGTGTCAATACATATCCACAAAGGGCCGATGTGGCTGCAGGTTTTCATTCCAACAAAGCAGGAGCACAAATGATCAATTGTTTGATAACTGAATGATTGATTAAACTAGTGAAATCAGGTGTGCTCTTGCTTGTTTGAAATGAAAACCTGCAGCCACACCAGCCCCAGTACAAAAGGAATTTGTCAGTTTTCACTCACCCTCACAATACACACTCACATTACCTAACATAAACTCTCTCTTCATACCTGATTAGAGCGCCCCAGAGCTGCTGTTGGTCTCCTTGAATTGCATTAGTGAAATGAATAGAGGAGATTGATGTTGTTTCAAATTGACATTGGCTTCCACTGCTGACGGATCGGCTCTGTTCTGACTTTCATAACATTACTCTAATCAAGTAACTGTGTCACTGCCTGTCTCACCACACTCTCTCCAATTATTCCAACAGAAAATACAGACAAAGGAGTGCTCATAATTGTTATGGTTGCTTTTTTTATTTAAAATATATTTTAATTCCTTCACCATGATTTGGAGGAAGCACATATCCAATGCTATTGATGTTCTGTAATATGTCCAATTACATGCCCAGTGCACACGAGGGTTTGAAAAGACCTCAAAACTCCAGAAGCATTTAAGTACTTAAAGTAATGCTGCCACCTTGTGGAAATATGCACAGTTGCTTGACTTGGACTCACTGTTAGTTCATCTAAAATGTGAATGTGAATGAGTTTATATACTCAAAACAATGGATGATTCTTCACCTTTTCACCTGAACCCTTTTGACATTGACGTACTAGTGTAATCATTTCTGATCTCTCTATTTAGAGGAACCTATTGCAGGGTTGTAACACAATATATTATGACCTCTTCTTTGAATTTTCCCAGATCTGCTAGGAAGAATGTCACTTTATATTCAATAACCTTTTTTAAAGTTTGTTGAGAATTCCAGCTAAGCTCTTTCTCTACAGACTGCCTAAATGAATTGTTAAAGTGGGATACTTTGATTACTGGTATGTGAAATACTGTGCTAAAGCCAAATAGCAATTAAAAAACTGTAATTATGCTACCACTTTCTGTTTCTATTAAAAGTGACTGAATCTCTGCTGTGTGGTCAGTTGAGATGAGAGTATGCTGGATTGGACAGAAGTGCTTGTTCATGCATTTAACAAAGGTCCTCCACCATTTTCCAGTTACAACAAATAATTCCAGAGCCACAGACTCACCTTCAGACACCTCAGCCAAAGAAAACAATTCTCTTAACTCTCAAATCAGGCTCTAGGTGTAGATTAGACATTGGGTAGATCAGAGTGAGTCGATGAGCTTGTTTACACTATGCATTTTCATTTTCTGGATATACTTTGGATTGATTTCATTTACCCTTTACGCTAAAATGAGTCACCAATGTGACAAGTGAGACCCGATTTTATTTGCCTGCATAAAAAGTGGGTCAACACTTACATTTTACTTCCAGTAGCCTACTGTAAACATTGCTTCTCATCTTTTACTAGCAGTGTATTATATGCTGTGAGATATTCAAAGAAAGCATATAAAACAGCAACAAATCATCTGCATCAGCAGAGGAGACAACTTTGTCTTGCAGCTGCTGTGATTTCTACAGTGGTCAGAGCCACTAATGTCCAGAGGACTTTTTAGACACATGATAGAAGAACTGCATCATTTTAAAGAAAACACATTCTATTTAATATACACTTGTGTTGAATATGGTTTCGGTGATACAATTCTAATCTGATCACAATACATCCTAGGGTGTTTACACCTGGCTTTTTATGTGGTGAAATGAAATCAGAATGTGATCCAATCTGAGACCGTTTGGTCTAGTACATAATGGTAACCTTAACCGTTTTACAAGAGCAGGATTGTTTTCAGGCTGGGAGTTATATGATGCAGACCAGCCCACCCCTTGTGCAAAATAACTGAGATAACCAAAGTGGCTTACTAGTGGTAAAATGCAAACTGATCTTAAATCTTACATAATCAAGATGTCCAGTATGCTACAAACTAATCCTGGCTAAGTAAGTTTCTCACTGGCCACCTGCTCAGCTATGTCCTCATCCTCCTTAAGCACCTTTTTCATTCTTGTCTTCTTGGTGCCACCTTTTGTTCTCTGCAGTTTTTGCTACTGCTGTCCGTCTTCACCTGATTCACATATGAAAATCGCTACATATGTATTGCTAAAAACAACACTGAACTGCCTGTTCAGTTGTGCTGACTTTGATACACTCGAGGGATACACTTGATGCTCTCGAGGCTGGTGTTAACTTCTCATTTGAATTTTCATTCCACCTTAAATAGTGCAGCAGTTACATGCTAGCGGCCATACTAGTGTCTGAATATAACTACTACATCATTTAAGGTAAAATGGAAGCTAAGCTAGGCTTTATCTAAGCTATCCTCTGTACGAGACTCAGTGACAGTCAGTAAACAGGGGCTGTACCACTAGGGGCTGCAGGTGAAATTACTACAGATATACACTTGGGCCCACCAGGAATTCTCCCGACTCTCCTGATTACCCACTGCGGCAGCACGTCCTACAGATTTTTGAGGAGCACTTGACATTTAACTCTCTCTATAGCACTGAACGCCCCAGCACCACACAGTGCAGATGCAGTTCGGCAAGGGCCTGATATATAGCTGATGAGTTGTGCTAGAGCGCTCAACTGCACTGTTGTGTCTCTGAAAGACTGGAATCACTTATGGCTGGTCCAGCACTATTTAGATTGTGGATTCAAGCTGCTGATTTTATTGGATGTAAACTGCTTAGTGACTCAGTTTTCTCCTTTAAAAATACCAAAGAGGCAGATGAAAAGTGAAAAGATAAATGAATCTGAACAAATTCCTGTTAATTGTATGCAAAATAGGTTGAGAGACTACAGGATATAATTATTGGCTTTGTTCCTTTTCTGTCTTTTACAGAAGAACAAATTTGAATTCTCCATTAAAAGATTGTTGTAGCCGCTTGTGTACTGGTCAGGCTGAAGGCCCACGGATATTTGTTAAATTCCTGGACCATAGTGTGATTCCTTAAAATGAATCATGCCAATTTGAAATGTATCATTTTGAGATAACTATCTAGCCCAAACATTTGCAGCAGTACAGTGACAAACTGTATTTATTAAAGTTTGATATTGAGACTGTATCACTGATAAGATGACTTTATTTCCACCACTAGGGGGCAGTAGAGGAAAGTGAGTTACAATCAGGAGAACTATATATTAAATGCCTAATGCATAGTACTTGCTGTACAGTCACACTTTTAATCATAACCATATCATCATTGCAATATCCAAGAAAATGATCTAATATTGCGTTTTATGTCCACTGTCGTGCTGTGAAAATCAAAAAATACTTTGACGCAGTCATCCGCAATGAACTGTGAAACCCAAATACTGAACATGTTCTTTCAGACATCACCAGATATACTTGGCATGCTGAGAAAAGTGCCCACTGCATGCTCTTCTTCCCATAAATCACCGTTTCTCATTCCACATAAATGTTTTGATACGCTATGATGTGCACACAGCTGTTGCAGCAGATGCAGCTATGATTTATGCAGCACCCTGCAGGCCTTCTTCAGTGTGGTTTAGTGGAAGCCTCAAAATTCGTGCATTATTACTGTGGAATTAGAAGGAGACGCACTGAATTGAGCCGCACACTGGTAAATCCATACCAGATGAGCATCAGACAAAAGGCATTTTGGAAGATAGTCCATGCAGGATATTACATCTCGACTCCTTCTTATAGGAGAAAAGTTGACCCTGGATGCAGATGACAGAGGTTTGGCTCTCCTCACTTTACACCTGGGTTAACGGTGAAAATGAGAAACAGAAGCATTGAGAAAAGGGTGCTGTAAGGCCAGGCTGGGTTGGAAATTCTGAAAAATGTATTGAACAGTGTGTAGAAGTGGGTGCTGAACACTAATTATAAGGGCTGTAATGATACACTCAGCATACCAGTTGACTCGTTTCACGATACTGTGTTCACAGTTCAATATTCTCATTATGGTTTTGACAAAACTCCAATGAAGCAAAATGATGACTGTAATTATGTTTTTCCACAGTTTACTTTGCACAGCCTACAGTTGGAAGGCAGGAGGAGTGTGTTATTAACTGGTGCTGATTGTTTGCAAACTTTGCTGTCCAAATAATGCAATTGCACTAGATGGCGTATTTATGAGAATGTCTGTTCTCCACAATGCATTGTCACATCATTTGCATTGCATTATCATCATGTCTTGATGCATTATTACAACCCTACTAAATGTACTCAGTGAGTGCACCAGAGAACAAAAAACCATGTTTTGATGGGTGGGGCCAGGCCTCAGTGCCTCTACTCCAAGACCCATCAGACTCAGAACAGTCTGACTTAGTTGTCAGGCATGACAAGTCCCTCATTAATGGTTATGATAGTTGACTCTGTGATTGTGGTGACTACACTGTCTATTATTAGTGCTTACTGCAAGCTCCATGCTGTATTCCTGATATTTTGGCCAGTATAAAATCAGAATCAAACAGCACTTGGTCTATATTTTAACGTGTACATTTCAAAACAGCACATGGGCGATATTTCAACAGTAGCAGTAGCCCTAAGAGGGTCATGTAGGCTAAGCCAGTAATAGCCACAACAGGTTAACTTGCACTTTCCCTCTGTGTCAACATCTCATGTTGCCCACTAATACAAAAGAAATCTAGGGAAAACATTGGAATGGGTAGGATCATATTTGTATTTTATAAAATGATACCCTGATTTCATGTAAGGGATACCTGCATCCGTAAATGAGAGGCTAATAAAATAAAAGCATATATACATAGATAAGAAATAGGTGGCTTGGGTGGTCCTCCCATGTTCAACAGTTCACTTTCTATGAGTGAAATCACAGTGAGGTTTTTGCTGATGTCACAGACACATTTGTTTTCTGCTAAAGGTCATTGTGTTTATTTACCTGTATATTTTTCATATTTTTCCATGTTTGTGCATGTTTGTGTACAAATGTGTCCCTACAACCCTCTGGCTATTTGTGCAGGAGCAAATGTGGGATGAGTGCATGTTCCTATAGTGACCATTGTATGGTAAGCTGGTGGCTGTTGCAAAGGACAGATATCTCTAACCGGTATTTTCCATTACAGTCCTACAGTGCTCTGTACACTGATCCCAGAACTGTTTAGAAAGTCTGGTGCAGTAACATGTTCAGCTCTAACAACACATAGTAAACATTTACTCTAGTGGCATACACAGATGCCTGGCTATGCTGTTTGCTGTGGCGTACTTGTGGCTTGGAGCTCCGGTGCTGGTGAATCACACCACAGTGTTGTTCATGCTGAGCTTGCCAAGGCTCTAAACCCTAGCTTGGCGCTATGGTACTCAAGGGATGTTGTACATGTGTGGGAAAGTGAGTATGTATTTGCTGTGTGTGTGCAGGTTCAGTGCCCAGACACCTAGCTTTTCAGAATGCTTGTAATAAATGAGCAGATTTTTTCTGATTGTTCGTAATTAAATATGCTAAACAGAAAGCTGTTTAGATTTGCCAATTTTCTTTGCAAAAACTGTAAAATTGAAGGAATAACTGACAAAAGTTCTACTTTTTGTGCAAGAATGGGTTTCTTGCGAGTATTTTTTTTCTTAATGAATTGAAAAAGAATGTTCAGAATGTTCAGCAAAAGGATGCGATAACAGAACAGATCAAATTACCTTACAGGCCCGCAGCCAGAATGATGTAATTACATTGGCAGGAACATTGTGTTAGAAGCCTAATATGTGCTTCCTTGCGCCGGCTTGAATCCTGCAGTTCCACGTGCAGAGTAAATGACTTAACCACTCTGCTATTCAGCCAGTTACAAAACACACACCTGAACATTGAACATTGCTCTTTAACTACTAGCCTGTAAAAGTGTTTCACATGTGATGACTGTTCTCAGTAAAGTGTGTTAAGCAGTAATAAATACTGTTACAACAAACCTGCATCACCATGAAGAATGTTTTTGTCATGCATCCCTCTGGCTCAAACTCTTTGGAGGACTCCATCTCCCAGAATCCTCTGAATGAACACATGTCCGTGATGTCATCCCTACCTATCAGAGATCTGCCTCACAGGATTACTGATTCTGTTCACTTGCTCTATGTGTCATATGACTTAGTTAGGATAGTTTATAAGGCCAGGTTCTTAGCTTTAGACTTTGCAAGGTATTGCTTGGATTTCGAGCTACTGAGTGCTCTTTTGCTAGTGTTTGTGTTGCTTTCCGGTTCTGACTTTGTTACTCTGTTTTTTTGTTCTTTTGCCTCTTCCCTATTGGATTTGTTTGCCTGATCTTGTTATTATGTTCATTTATTTTTGTTTTTTGTCTTTACTGGACTTGACTCTTGCCTGTTTTCTGATGACAACTATGAATAACAGACTGACTAGTAAAACTTCTTGTACTCTTGAATACAATAAACAAATAAATTAATTAATTAATAAATAATATATTTTTTATAGACCTGTATAATAAAGTTGTTGAGGGACTTAGTCAAAGTTGAGGCACAATAGTGAAAAGTGCTTTTGTAATTTTTGTATTTTTTTTAAAAATCAATCTGAACTTCCTACAAGACCAGAGACAAACTATTTTAATCATAATTATATCATCATTACAGCATCCAACAGCTTTATCAAATATCGCATTTTATGTTGCCTATCATGCAGTATAAATCAAAAATTACTAGGAAAATATAAAAAAAATCAAGGAACATTGAATTAAAATGACAAGGACAATCTAGTATCATGGACTCATTTTTGTTACTACAGAATTTTTCTAATATTGCAACCTCCCTCTAGGTGCTCCGCAGAGTAATACAAGGTAAGGGTAGCAGACACCTACGAAACTATAGAGAGGATCAGAAATCAATGAAAAAACACCAGTTGTCAATCAAACATTGAACCCAGGTTGTTTATTTCATCCTTTAGGGGTCAGACCAGTGGAGCTTAAGTGTATGTGAAAGGGGGCAGTGCAGTGTGTTATGAAGCTGATTTGGGAGGAAATCCCAGTCTGGGTCTCAGATCACGCTCTCTGTGTAGCCTGTCCCGGCCCAGCCCTCTGGGACCACGCTGGCCGTTCCAAATGTGCAGCTTGGGAAATGCCTGCCCACCCCTCTTCCCCTTTAGGAACATTCTTCAAGGCCTGAATCAGATACGAAACAGTCCACCGTTCTCCATACCCCCTCTCCCCCCCAACCCATTCTTAACTTCTTTCTCACTCTATCCATCCTTTTTTCCCTCCCTCTCTTCCCTGTTCCAGCCCTGCTGTGTTTATACACCAAAGACCTGAACTTCCTAACAAGGCAAAGCCGGGCGCAGGCCCTGCGATGCACTTTCACACCCAATATGGAAGTCCTGCTCTTTCCCCCATTGCTCAGGGCTCGTGTGCAGGAAAACGTGTTGAGCATACATGCGTGAGTGTGTGTAGAGTGGACGTGTATGTTGTTGTGTATGGGAAATGGGATCATGAGAAAAGACATGTGCTGCACAGTGCACTTTTCAAGGCCTCAAATGTTACGGGAAGTGTTTTCATAGTGCATAACAACAGAAAATGAGTTGCATATTATTAAGTCAGGGGTTAAATCCCTGATGCAACATATTGTGCTGTTGCTGTAAGAGCTCAGCTGGTTGTGACCAGAGAGCTCCAGGGGTGTTTTAAGTCTCACTGTTACACGCATTACATCATAACTACTCACTGCTAGCAGAGTGAGTGAGGTATCAAAGCCATGAAGTCATAGCACATGCAGAAACCTGTGGATTTGCTTCCCACACACAGATAACAGCTGAGCTTTTGGAATGGCTTTTTAAACGTCTGTCACGCTAGAGCAGCCCTAACGGCCCTTCTTTCATTTGCCTATAAAGTCTTGAGAAGAATGTGATGGATGAATGAAGGATCATTGATCTGTGGTCCTCGTGTTGCCGCAATTAGTCCTCTTATATATGATGGTATATATGGTATATATGAGTAGCTTTTATTCTTATTGTTTTCATCTTAATTGTAAAATATAAATTTAATTTTTCATAGAGAAATTTTCTTCCTTGGTCGTTTTTATTTTGCAAAGACTGCTTGTATATTTTGTGTTTCTCTAATTTAGTTTTTAATTTTAGATTAAATGATGCACTTTGATTATTATTTAAAGATCAATATGATGTTTTGTTTACGTATTTAAAATGCCAGCCCATTAAAGAGCAAGTAATGTTGTTAATATTGCGAGTTTGGCTAACACAAAGTACTAGAAATGTGCTAGTTTGTTTCTTGTGTTCCTTTAGCCCACACAGTTTGAGCTTTGGGTTAACAATAATGTATTACAGAAAGATATAAAAAGATTATTTAAAATCACCAAAAAAGGCCATTGGCCAATTTGGCCCACATCTAATATTGATTGTTTTTTTTCTAATTATTTACCCAGAGAAGCAAAACTATTTCCACCATTTATACTATATTAGTTATTTTTGTGGTATTTTTGGTATTTTTTGTGACTTCATATTACTGCAATAGCACATGTTATTCCAGAGATTCCAGACATAATGGCATACCAGAGGCTTGATGAGCATAGACCTGATTCTGAATTGAGTTCAGATTGAGTTCCACTGATTGCTTCTACACTTGTTCTACAGGTTGGACGTTCGAACGTGCTGTGGCTGTCAATCACAAAGCTAGTTTATCTTATAAAGAAGTTTACACACACCCTCAGCCTACACACACACAAACACTCATCAAACTGTCTCTCCAGCCTGTCTCACATCTGCTGCAGTCGCAGACCAACAAGAGACTCATATGCTAATGAAAATATCCTACGAAAAGCCAAGAAGTATGTATGGCCCATGCCAAAACCTCCTTTCTCCTCTGATCTGCTCCTGAAAGCATGGGAATCTCACCCTAAGAGGATATACTCCCATCTTTTTTCTTCTTCTTTTCCTCCTCAGACCAATGACTTAAAAAATAATCACAATAAATATTACACACACGTGAAAATATGTGATCCAGGGCAGGAAGGAGAGATATTACATAAGATATGTGGTGCTCCAGTATAAGCATACACTTTTAAACTCTATTCCCGACAGCCACCTCTGGAGTCCACCAAAGCTCTTTTTGCTTCTTGATCTTTTAAAAGGAATCAGCTGAGGGTTGACAATTTATGACACACTGGACCAGGTGTTTTCCCCCAGTGACCTCTATTTGTAGCAGCGGTGTGGGAAAGGAAAATAAGTGGGGGAAAGATCTTACACTTCTCTAATGGCATGGCCTTTTTCTAGGTTTGCTATCAGGCCTCCTTTCTATCACAAAGAGAATGAGTTATAGTCTTAAACAGTTTCTGCTTAAGTCGTCATGTAGTGTGATTCATTTGTGTCAGTTTGATTTCGCTGTGGTTTTTTGTGTTCTTCCTCCTTGTCTTGTCTGTTTTAATGGTGTATGAGTGTGCTAAAGGATGTTATCAGACAGAATGTTCTAGAGTGACTCACAAACAAATAAAGTGAATCAACAAACAAATGGCATCTAGCATAAACCAATGCAAGTATTTCTTCAAGATAGTGGCATAGATTTTCAGGGGGCAATCAGTGAGGTCAAGGACCCAGAGGGATTGTTACAGAGAGTATGACGAACACCAACTAATGTTACTCAACTTAACCGTTTACTATAGGGACAAAAGTATTTGGACACCTCTTAATCATTGAATTCAGATATTTCATCAGCCTAATTACCACAGGTGTATAAAATCAAGCACCTAGCTATTCAGTCTGCCTTTACAAACATTTGTGAAAGAATGAGTCATTCTAAAGAGCTCACTGAATTTGAGCATGGTACTGTAATAGGAGTATTGTCCATTGTCCATGTACAAATGTGAGTGATATTATTGAAAAGTGTAAGCGTTTAGGAGCAACAGCAACTCAGACACAAAGTAGCAGACTACATAAAGTTACAAAGCAGGGTCATTGAGTGCTGAGGCACATATAGCATAAAGGTTGCCAACACTCTGCTGACTCAATAACTTCGGAGTTACAGTGCCAAGCGTTGGATGGAGTGACGTAAAGACTCCAGGGCAGTGGAAACAGTGAATGGTTGAAGATAGCGATGTTCTTGTTGCTTTTTCACAGTTCTGTACTTTTGTTTTCTTTACTACTCAACTACTATTGCTCACTAGCTAGGGCAGTGGCCTGTAGATATTAGCACTTCTCAGCTAAGTTCTCACTGTTAGAAGTAACAGTGGAGCAAGCTAACGCAATGTTTGTATTGAAAAAAAGTTAATAATTTGTTATGAACTAAGGAGAGCCTCAGTATCAATTATTTGAGGTGCCTCCTGACAACCTTATATTCAGTAATATTTTTATTGGAATCAGAGAACTTTTTTTGAAACAAACTAAAGCTAAAACCCAAACACTCAGAAGAAGAAACCCCAAAGAACTTGGTGCGCATGGTGTCTTCCAGTAGCACGCACCTGTCTACACCCAGCTTGGCTATAACACTGTCAAAGAATTTCAATGTATTTCTTAACCTGATGCCATTTATGGCCGCTGGGGGCAATACACAGGGTAACATTTTACAATATAAATATTTAACATCTCTAAAGGCAAGCTTGGTGGATGTCTAACCACTGTAGCTAATCTCTCACTCATTTCTCCTCCTGCTTCTAGCCCAGCGCTTCTACCAGTTGATTGTGAGAAACAAAAGGGAGGGGCTCCTGAGGCATTTCACCACCTTGGCAAGGAATATTCAGCCTCCTGTAAAGGGCCTCTGTTGATAAAGGCTCTCCACTGCCAAGGGAGAGAAAGCTCAGCTATAGGAAACACAAAACAGTGTGAGCCCTGTGTGTGCAAGGCTGTGTGGACTTGTGATTGCTGGGCTGGATAGTGATGGGAGGGGGAAAAGGGTAAGGAGACGAGAGACATGCTAAAGCTCACTGCCTCACTGCTTCGTCCCACGCTGGAGTATCAGTGTCTCAGGGTGTATCAGCTTCTGTTCTGGTTCACAGAAGCTTTATTCACCTGCAAGAGCTGTGGAAGATGTGAGGTTTCTGCAGGAGGTGGCTAAAATGGTCATACTTAATTTTGATGGTAACCTGTAGCTTATGTAAGAATTCTCAAATGTTTTACCAAATTATCAACAATGTCAGGGTAATGATTAGGATTATAAGCAAGACTAGAGTTAAGTTTTGGGTTGATATCAGGGTTAGAGAGTTTGATTTGGATGTAGTGGAAAGTTAAGTTGTCTCTAACACATATTTTGTTGGCATTTATTGGGTGTTTCTACAACTACTTTTAAGTCCCAGCTGCTTTAGGTATATGCTAATATTTTTAGCACAAAGCTCAGAAAATGTTTCATTAGTGTCATAACTTAATTTCACGTAACAATGAATGCTAAATTTAAACAGTTCTTGCAATTTGTGGAGCATATTTTATGTCCAAATTCCAGTTTTGTTCACCCTTATGAGCTGAATCTTTGGATTCCAAATTACAAATGAAATTTAAACAATGTTAAATAAGAAAACGAAAGTAAGAATTGCTGCTGATCAGTCATTTATATGATCTCTTTCTGTAAATACCTCTGCAACTCATTTTTACGTCCTTGCAGCATTTGAACAAATGACCTAGAACATTGGGCCTCATTGACCAACCGTTCTTAAGAAGAATTTTCGGTAACACTTTCTATTAATGTCACGTTTGTAAGCACCTATAAACACATTATAATGCATTCATAAGGCATCATAAACATGGCTATAAATATTTATAAAAATGCATTACACATTATAGCCATGCTTATTATGCATTATGAATTGTTAACGCAATGCATTATAAGTACTGTTCATAACAAATTATAAGTGCTCGTAAGTTGTATTTGTCCGCTCTAAGTAAAGTGAAGCGTACTGCACTAAAGCCTCCTCCAGTGTTAAGAGTGAGGCTACAAGTTGAAGTATTTACTGAACAATGTACTGAAACACTAAAACATTCACAATAAAGCACATTACGGGCTTCAAATGTCAGATTTTAAACTAGTACTGCCATCAGTGTTTTACCCAGTGTGGGAACGTGAGTGTACACCACCGTTAGCTTGGCACTAACTTAACACTGCATATCCAATTGAACGCTAGCAGAAATTAGCATTACTGTTCTGCAGTGTAGTGATGTTACAGGGTGAAGGTTTCTAGCTTGACGTTAGAACCAGTGATGGAACAAATTACAATGACAGCACTCTACTAACTTCACGCTCAGTGTGATGTCAGAGGGGGTTCAGAAAAGCACATTGTAGCAATAATTCTAGGCAGCAGAGCCTGTTTGGAGCATCTGAATATTCAGAACTGAAGCCCTGTAGATGCAGCTTTAACAGCACCAGCGCTGAGAAATAAAATACTGGAAATCCCAGGGCGTAAATAAACTTTGTATTTGTCTTTACGCTCTCCAAGCTGGGACTGACTTCTTTGGCACTGACAGTATAACATGTTATTAACACTACTTATAATGCATTATATTAACAATTCATAATATATAATAAATATGGCTGTAAAGTGTAATTCAGTGTAATTAATTTTTATAAATATTTATAACCATGTTTATAATGCCTTATGAATGCATTATAGCATGTTATAAATGTGTTTATAGGTGCTTACAAACGTGACATTCATAGAAAGTGTTACCGAATTTTCTTCTTAAAACCAACTTGCACAGTTTTAACGAAGATTCTGACATTCACCAGTGTTTTCTTATTTGGGATTTGTTCTTAGGTAAGAACAGAATCTACACACACTCAAGAGCATTAAGGTGCGAACAGTTCTGTGCTTTAAGAACATGAATCTGAAGTAGACTATTTCTTAGGTCATTTCTCAAGAAAATATTTAAGAAAAAATGTAGGCAGATATGGATGAATGAGGCCCACTGTTTTTTCAAAGCCAAAGAACACCACTTTGTTTTTATTTATGCTCCATTTTTAAAAAAAATTGGCAGCCGAAAGTGTCTGTGGTGGCAGAAGCACTCTTACATGTGGGTGTTGAAAATGAACCAGACAGCAACATTACTGATCATTACTGATCATGAAAGTCTGGGTTTTGTTGTACATGTGCTGTGGTAGTGACGAATGTTTGTGCTACACCCACTCATGGACTTTCAACAAGTGATCAGAGCTTACTTTCTATTCTTGGGGGACATTTGAACAGATTATTGATGTCTGTATACTGTGTGACGTTATTAAGTGCTTTAAAGTGCTAATCCAGAGTCAGTTTTCACCTTCGTATCTCAATGAGTGCGTTCACATTTACTGAAGACACAGATCTTAGGTCAGCATTCTTGTGTAAAGATGTCTGAAATATATTGTATGGACCCTTGGTTTGTAAACGGACTCTGAGTAGATCCTTGCGGAATGAGCAGGCTGTGAGCCTGACCGCAGTGTTTGATTAAGGGTAGCCAGAAAACAGAATCATGGCCTTTGGTCTACCGAGTGCTGGGCAACATCACGCCACTAATAGCAAATCATATCTGACTGTGACCCAAGAGTAAACATGCTGTGGCGCTTGGAAGGAGCCCACCATGTGAAAGCATGCCTCTGATTTATTGAACGTCCTCTTCCATTGCGCATAACAATGCTTGAATGCATTGTTTGCGAAAAGTAAAATTCAATTGCTATGAAAATGACATGTAAATGGAAGCTTCTCTCTCTCTTTCTCTCTTACAGTTTGCCGGTTAACATGCCACAAGAAATGTGAGGTCAAGGTAAGAGAAACATTCTGATTCTTTACATTTTTCACTATACTTTATTTTGATATGCCACTAAAGCACCTCAACCCAAACATGATCTTTATAATTCTACATCAAGTTACAATGAGGCTGAAAAAGGTAAACAGAAATTTCCTTGAGCTTGTTTCTTTGAAATGTTAGCCTTGAAAACAACTCTTAAATGATTAGGGTTGTCCAGGTTGCATTACTTCTTCAAACCCAGAGTCGTTTTTCTTCCAAAACCAAACAACTCTTATCGTGGAGGAAATTTCTGCTTTGATAGCGAGGACAAACCCTTTGGCATGAGTAGGGGTGCTGCCATTCTCCGGTCAGCATAAGAATCACAAAACAACCGCATGCTGTCCCAGCATATGTTTGGCTTGGCCTGCGCTTTTCTTGTTCGAGATTAGCTTCACTAAAAATAAGCCCCTGCTGTGTGTCCTATTGGGATGATGGAGCTGGTCTGAAGTCAAGAGTCATGGAACAGAATGGCGAGTAGGGAGAGAGAGATGCAGGGAGAAAGAGAGAGAGAGAGAGAAAGTTTGTGAGAGTGTGGGGGGAGAAGACGGGCGCGGTTTATTGGGGAGGGCAGGGTGGAGTGGAACGAAAGAGGGAATATTTGAGGAATGAATTAAGCAAGCGATGGAGTCAGCCCAGCCCTCCACCCCTCCATCACTCAGCCCCATCTGGCACACATTACAGCGGATGGTGTGTATGTGTTGGGCAGTCTGCCCTACCTACTGCTCTGCCACTCTCTGCGCCCACAGGAAATTCCAGAGGTGCGAAGGGGTGCACCCGTCAGCTGCATGCTGAGCTTGCTAGCCCACTGGCATACACGCTTCTCCAGAAAACAGCAAAACTTTCTCACGGGCCACTCCAATATATGCCTTCAGAATATCATTTCAAAACAAATCAATTCAGTTCAATTCTTTGTTGTCATAATACCACTACAAAATAATAAATATCTTCCTCATGGTTATCACTGTTGCATGATGCCCAACAATACAGAAAGTGCAGGATGGAACAGTGTAGACAAATGTTAAAGCTCGGGACAGTGAGGAACAGAGCAAGGTGAGGCAAAAAGCACATTCAGAGCAGTATGCGCAAAGACTATTATACCGAAACTCCATGAATAGTTTCATTCCAAAATGCTCTCTATCAATTTTGGATAGAACACATATTTGAAAATAATAAAAGTTGATGTATAATGGAAAACACATTTTTATTTCCTATAATAAAGGTGGTATGGATCATAATACAGCTTCAATATTTCTTGTATGTGTAAAGCCAAAACTCCCAACATCTATCATGAAAATCTTGAAAGTAGTCTATAATCCACTTAGAAACAAAATCCTTCATATATAAAGTATTAAGGAGGATAGTTTAGAGCAGGAGTCATTAGGTAGATTTGGCATCACACTAAATTCTAGCAGAGCAAGTGCTCTTTGGAACCCCATATCACCAAGTAAACCAGTAAATGATAGATACGGAAATGTCGGTTGAAATATCTTACCAGAGAAACTGATGTTGAGAAAATGTCTTTGGCTAAAAGGCTAGTTTATTTCTTTATTATAACAAAAGGCATGAACGCTTATAAGTGTTTCTATTGTGTTTAAATTCTTTTTTATATTATTTTAGTTGTACAAGTTTTTTATATATCAAGAAAGCTGCTGTTGTCCTGTCCGTTTTACCTCAGCTTGGCCATCTTTGTGGAGAGGTGTGGAGAATTGTTTTTACAGCGAGGTGTTCCCACCCCTTCCCTTTCACTCCTCATTGCTCACTAGCAGCTCAATGTACATCATTTCAAACACAGAGAGACAAAAGAGTCCTAGTTAGTCAGTCTGCCAGTGTAGTGGCCACTAGGGGCCTGCAGAAAGAGGCTACCACACTCTGCCTCATTAAAAGACACTCTTGTCATTATTAGATATGCTATAAGTTCCCTATGTGTCGTTATATTATCTGTAGGCCTTAGTGGTCGTGCATTGTTCCATTCTTTATCCCTTTTTATAGATAAATAATTGTAATTGAACTACAAAAAATATCTTTTGAGCCAGAAAATATTTGCTCACAGGCCTCAAATCGGTGGTCCATGCTACACTAAAGCGTACAGAGAACCTTATTATCTCAAAACATCTGAATACAACAATAACCGGGGGAAAGATTAAATGTCCCATCAGGTGAGGAAGCAAAGCTATGCTGAAGGATAATGCAGAGAGGGGAAGTTCCCTTCCTCCCTCTATGTGGTCCAGAATGCTGGCTGGGAGTGGTCTGGGAGTATGAACAGGGCGGACAGACCTGTCACGGCAAAACCCTCTTGATTAAAATGCAGTTATGGCCCTAAAACATCCAGCCCTGTTTGAAGATGTGAAATAACTTCCCTTGCCAAAATTCCTTACCAAATTTCCAGCCTAAGGTCCAAGACTGGGCCCAGTTCATTTTTAATAACACCATTATGAAATAAAAAGTTGCTGAATGACAATGATAAAAGGAGCTGTGTGTGTCATCGTGATGTTAAAGAAGTGACTTTGAGTTTTTCATCCTTCCTCTCAGTTTGATGAATATATCATCACATTCTATGAATTAGTTACCATTTCAGAGATGCAAGTTTTTTACGACAGTGTTGATATGCTCTTTCACGTCTGGAATTCAAGCACTGGCCACAAGTCAGCCGAAGAGTTTTCGCGTATTTCTGCGGTATAAATCTGTACTTCCATATTTAGATAAGTCTTGCACATGGCCCCTGTCTAACCTCTGCCACTAAAAACAAATGCTCAGACCATTTGTGAGAGACAGACTGAGTTGGTGGCTGGCGCTGGGCCTCTGGCAGATGCAGAGAAAGACTGAACAAACAGCACCTGATCACAGATATGATCTCATCAGGCACACACACCCGTCAGTGTCTTAGGCCTGAAATAGAAGCAAATATTAAACTTAACACTAAAAGATAAGAGATTAAGGTTGACAAATGTGTGGCCTTACTCTTTTTTGCACTTGTGCTTCTGATTGTGTAAACATCTTTATATCATTCTAACATTCCTGTATGCACGTGTTCTCGATCTCTTTCATGCTCTTTTCTGTTACGTTCAAAGCAGAGAAGAGTGTGCAGGGAGCGTGGATATGAATCTCTGCAGTCTCACGCAAGGGCAAAAGGTCTGTAATGAGGTCCTTCCACAAAAGCGCTGCAAGAACAGGAAGATAAAACCTGCCTCAGCTTTGGGAGATGCTCTCTGAATGACTTGAGCACATGCTCAGACCATTTGCATGCAATAATAATAATAATAATAATAATAATAATAATAGTAATAATAATAATAACTTAATGTATATACCACCTTTCATACGTACAAGTAGACTTGTGTTGTAACAGAATACGTGCAACACTGTTATGTAATCAGAATATAAAAAAAGCACAATAGAAGAAAGTTGTAGAAAAAATACAGTAATCAGATTGCAGATATATTATATAAATAGGATGATTACTACCAGGATTATATTAAAACTGCTCTTGCATAACACTCCAGAAGATTTTCCTTCCAATGGTTATCTCTGTGACCTGTAAGTATCTATTTAGTTGACTATCAGCATTCAGAGAATGCTCCTCTATGCGATTTGCAATTTGCAATGTACACCAAGGTAACAGTGGTATACATTCACTTTCCCAGACTTAGTTTGACACTATGGCCACTGTGACATTCAAAGCTTATAAAACATTCAAGTAGTATATTGTTCACTGAGCATGTTGCAGCTTTACAGTGAATCATTCAGTAAATATTGCAAATCAAAGCCTACCTTCATTGAAGCAGCCTGTTGCCTTTTTTTCAGTGATGTTCACAAAACCTACTTGAGTGCTAATAGTATAGTAATAGGCATTTTACATATCAGAATGACAACTTGCACAACTTATATTTGACAAGATGGCTTTAAAAAGACAAGTAATCCAAAACTAATGCTAAAGGATCCGATTATGTTATTTTAATACAATAATCTTTTGGGATTACTTTACAAATTATTGTTAAATATGTAATCAGTATTCTGGAATGGAATTAATTTTTTAAAGTAACCTTCCCAACATACAAATACTCAAAGCGCTCAAAGCCTACTGATAAATATGAAGGTGCTTCCTGTAAAAAAAACTTTAAAAAATGAAAATAGAATCTTAAAAACAATTCTAAAAGAAACAAGCAGCCATTGCAGTGATGTTAAAACACCTCTGTAGGGCTCGACTCCTTCTCCTCAAATTACCCTGCATGCTTTGCTCATTTCTGTCAAAATCCTAACCTGCTTTCACCAGCAGTAGGGGATGGATGCATTTCGGTGCAAGTTCATGGTAGGTTCATTGCTCATTGGCTTGGATTGCTCCGTGTCGAGTCTGCGGGATTGGACTTGAGTTGAATTCCAACAAGCTGGGAAATGGAGTGACAGTCTCTGGGTGATCATAAAGTAAAGGTAAGCTGAGTTAAGTGAGGGACTAAATTATTCATTTGCCTCACGGCCCCTCAGCGAGCCAGAGAGCAACAGCAAGAGATGTATGGGCTAAATTGGTGTGGATTTTGTGTGGAAAGTGTCGGGACTACTGCGAAGGGGGCCAGTGTGGTAAAGTCAGAGGGCAGCTGTTGAGCATGCCAGGGACAGATTTGTGCAAATTAAAACATGGGAGAAAATGGCTATTCAGAAACAGCAGCAGTAACTGCGGTTTGTAGAAAGTCAGTGATCCTTTTGCACGCCTCTGAAAGGCTTGTCTGGGTTGTCACTTTAATTTGGTGAAATTACGCAGGGAAAAATGCTCCCAGCGTATGAGAAATAGTCCTCCTCCATCTCTCTGCGCAGGAGCCGGATCCATATGTCCGAGCTGCTTTATGTTAGAGGCACAGTCGTTACTGTCTGGCACAAAGAAACATTAATCCATGTTTGGTAGTACATAGGAACAGAATAGCTATGCTATGACCACTTTGTTTGGATTCCCAGCTATAATGTGTGCTCTGAAGCTTCTGCGAATTCTATTTATGGGACTCGCACATTCTGTCCTCCCATCTACTCCAGTCACTTTCACATGGATCAAACGCATAACTTAAACATAATTTAACCCTTAGAAGTCAGGTTTTGCATTTCCATTTAAATGTAAATATACAATGTAGTTAATTACATACAACCATATGCAAAAGTGAAAACAAGTTCTCTACAGGAAACGTAAATATGATAATTTTCTGCAAAATTTAGTGCACAATTTCTATTTGCTGTTTTTTGTCATTTGACATATTGGGAAAAAATAAAACATTAAATATAAAATGTGCCACATTTAATGTTTTATTATTTTTTCCAATGTGTTAAATCCAGCAAATCAACAGTAACTGTGCATTAAAATGTGCAGAAGCGCAGAGTATGTGTACTTACTTTCTTTTAGCAAATCAATAAAACGTAATTTGAAAAGGGGTGCACAAAGTTTGGCACACAGTTGGAGTTTCATAATGGATTATATTCTGTATCAATGAGTCCTGCGTTAACATTTACATTTACACTTCTAGCCTTTTACATTTGTTTTGATATCAACAATAAACAAAACATGGAAAAAAAAATGTATGATGTGCTTGTTTAGATGTGAAGAATCTAAGCATCATGGACCTGGCTTATAGCTCACTCACTCACATACTTTTAGCACACTGAAGATTGTCCACAAGGAGGCATTATTAGCACTCAAGTAGGTTTTGGTGCTTCATAAGAGCGGTGCTTTGTATCAGTGGCAAGGTGTGTTCTTGTTTCTTCCTGCAAAACATGACTGTATGCACAACAGTAAACACTTCATTATATTCAAATAATGGCAAAACATCCCTTCTACTTACTAATACAAAAATGGCTTTGAATCTGCAAGTTCAGCAGTACCTCTTTGCTTGTTTAAATGAGGTAAGAGTGAGAAATGATTTGCATAAAATTACAACATGCTGTTGTTGTTGCTGGCAGTACTTCAGACTTCTAAGGTTTAAAGGCATACCTTGGATAAAACACAAAAGAACTAACAAAAAGGGAGAAGGTGGGCCGAATAAGCATAATACTTACTTGGGGGTGGTTGCTTTCACATCTTGGGGATGGTAGTTTTCAGCTGTGTTAGCCTGTTAAATTTGATTATGGTCGGATTGCTCTGTTAACACTGAAACAACATGAAGAGAAGATCAGCGTTAGGCGATGCGGTCTGAGCTGTGGGTTGTGAACAGGGCCGACTGGGCAATAGATTTAGGTCACTACTGTGTTCGGAGAAGAAGCCTGCCGTGTTCTGTGGGTAATGATGAGAACCAAAGCCTGGGCAGGCCCTGCGAGAACACGGACACACGAGAACTACTCCTAATCACCTCTGTCCCAGACAGAGCAACGAGGGGGAGTTAAACTCTCATTTTTTTCCCAAATCTCTCTTTTCCAGTATCTGTTTTTGCTATCCATATAAGTGCATTGCGTTGTTTGGCCTGGTATCCAATGTTGTACACATTTTCACAGTGTTCAGCTATGGCTGAGTCCACTTCCTTTAGCGCCATTCTCCCGGCTTGCAGATGAGGTTTCTGTGGACTTGCCCACCGCAATTGAGAGACTTACGACCCTTTTGTGTTTATTATTTTTGCCTGTTAGAGGAGCTGCGTTTTGCCCCCTGTTCTGCATGACTCGCTGAGCGCTGTGAGGAGCCATGACGCTAGCCAACGGCCTCCTGAATTTGGCCACTCAGAGGTTCTGAACATGTTTTTCCTTCCAAGACTCGGTCAAAACAAGCGTGTTTTCCTACTCTGGTTCCCTCTGTGCTGACCCCTACATGGTCTTGGGTCCAGCTAAAGGCATCAGAGGAGTTGTACATGGGCGAGACAATGCTGGCTCCGCATCCAAAGACGCAGCTTCTCAGGCCAAGAGGAACACGGCTCTGTGGGGGTGACTTAAAGCTGGGTTTGGTTCTGGAGCCATGGTTGGGACGAAGGAGCGTGAATCACCATGGCAGAAAACAACCCTGCCCATTCCATTTCTCTCTCTTCTAAAAGCGTGACGCCCATGCGGGTCCTGGGTGCGGGGATGGCATGCACATGCGCAGGGATGTGCGTGCTCCACACAGCTGGCCTCATGAACCAGCCATGCAGCTTTTTTAGGCGCGATCCAAAAAAAACAAGCAGAAACGCCAGTGGTACCAGCTTTGTGCCTCATGTTTTCACCTCCAGATATGATATGCTGAGAAAACAAATGCAAACCACCATCATCTGCATTCATAAATTAAGCCTTAGAAGTGACAGTGTTCACTGGTGATAACAAAAGCATAGTGTAATTTTTTACTACTAAAAAAAAAGTGAAAGAAACTGTCAATATGTAACGTGACAGGACTAGCCAGACGCTTGCTGTAAAAACAAGAAATGAGGCTTTGCTTGTACAGGGTTTGACAACATTTGTTGTCAGCAAACAGGCATAGGTCAATTCCATAAAAGACAAAATACTGAAAAGGACAAACATAAAGATGTGATCAGGCAACCACGATCCAAAAAAGGGAAAAGGCAAAGTCAGAAAGCCCAAAAACACAGTAAAGTTCACAATAAGACAAAATAGCAAACAGGAAACACTCAGTGGCTCTACTAGGAGAAGCAATACCTCACAATAATAAGTTTATAAACTGAACTGAAGACTAGTCACATGACAAACATTGCAGAGGTTCTACAGTCAGGTGATCTCCCAGGGGGTTCTGGGAAATGGAGTCATTGGGTAAGTCGGAGGGATGTGTGACACAATAGTGGTGTTCAGAAATAGAAGACGAAATATTATGATATTCATTTTATAATTTATAAATTTATAAAATAATTTATTGTTGTGCGTAAAGTAAAAAAAATCTTACATTTTTGCCTTGTTTTTGTTATTTTGTTCAATGTCAAAATTGAAAAAAGACAATACAGAATGCAAATGTATTTGAATTTACATAGAATTGCATTTAGGGCTGCAACTAACAACTATCTCCATTATTGATTAATCAGTGCATTATGAAATTGATTAACCAGGGCAAGAAAAAGTGCATTAGTTATTAGTTCATCATTATTAAATATTTCATGGTACACGTTTCATTCAACAAACAGAAGATGCAAGGATTATTCTTCCTTGTACGTAGCAATCTAAATATCCGATATTAGCCACCGCACAGAAACAGCAATACCCATGCATATGATGTCAGCCTTTTTCAAAAACACACATATTCCTCCACATAAAACCCTGTAAATGGAGAGCATAAATCATAAATCCAGTTTTCAGTGACCTTTTTTGCGGACAGTAGGCCAAAACATGAAAAATAGTTTTCAAAAATATCCATATATGTGTGAATGAGAAGTCCTGTTTACATCTTGCATCAACATGTGTAAAAGTTCAGTCGGCTCTCATGTGGTCAAACTGGGGACACAATTTAGTGAAAAGTGTACATGGAACCCAGATGCGATCTAGACACATAACACATGTGAATACAAGGTGTGAACATGCTCTTGGAAACCTTCCTAACCGCTAAGTAAAATTTAGCCTTGCAGTTCAGACTAAACTACAACTGAAAGGCAGACAATGACATACAATTAGAGTATCTTAGTTACTCACTATGCTGAGCTACTGCCGTGATGCTATGTGGTTTCTCTCTCTTGAAGATGCTCATGCATGACAAGTGTATGTGTATGGGTTTACCTTCACTTTTATATGGTACAACAAAGATATTTCCATCTGTTATCTGCCCAGTGTCACTCTTGCTTCCAGCAGCAACAAGTGAGCATAAGTGTTGGGGAGAGAGGGCCAAAAGGTGCCTGGACACTGGAACCAGTGCAGGAGCATGGCTGCTGTTCCACATTTTTACCCTCCTTCGGCTGGAACCAACAGCCCAGACGCCTCCTGTCTGTGGCTGGCACGGGAACAGTGCACAAGCGTTATTTCGTCTTATTTACAGCCCGCATGTTTTCGAGACCCACAGACATCTCTTTATGCGGCTGTCAGGCACGCTCTTTCAGGAGGCGTTCTGCTTTATTACTGCCGGCCTTGTTCTCACCTGGGGAGCGAGTGTGGTTGATTTATCTGTCTGTGGCTCTGTGACTGCCTTTCTCCCCTTACGACAGCCTTCTTGTGTGGGTTCGTGTTTTGATGTTGCCAGGAGGCTGCTGCATATGTGAATGCAATTAGAACAGAGCTCGCATTTTCAGGGAATTTTAGGTAGACAAACCTCTCCAAGGCACACATTCGAGAATGCGAATGCAGTGGCCTATTTATTTCACTGTTATTGCGACATGCCAGTTTTGAGGAAGGTAGAGTGTTAATCATCTGGTGCTCACTCGTGTGTTGCATATCCTGCGAGGCTGGGGAGGGAGGAGGAGGGAGGGAGTAAGGGAGTGAGGGTGGAGTCTGCTGTGCTCGTGCAGAGAAATGTGCTTGTGAAGTTTTGGAGGCTGACAGCGGTGTGGGTCTGAATGCTTGGAAGGAAGTGTTGTATGTGGGTGTTCTAAGCAACCAGCCCTGCTGTACTGGGACTCCTCCTTAGTTTTAGGAGTTTCAGGAGTTTCAAGAGTTTTAGTACACAGGGTCAAGGGTGGTCTACTGCATTTATACACAGGCTAGGCAGGAAAACGCACACAGGATCCAACCGTAACCACCTTCCAGGCTAAAACAGGTAGTACTGCTATTCTAAAAGAATTGAAATGATTATTGCCCTTTGTGACCCCTAAAGTCTAGGCTTATTATTCAGTTATTGATGTTAAAGCTTATTATTATAATAATAATATATTGTCACTGTCAAAAACCAAGAAAAATAACTTTGCAGGAGAAAGAAAAACACACTTACATTTTAACGTAACAATATTTTTACGTTAAAATGTGTGTTTTTCTTTCTCCTGTAAAGTTATTTTTCTTGGTTTTTGACTGTGACAATATATTATTATATTTTCTGCCATTTGTTTGTGTTGTTGCATTATTTAAGGGGTGCAGTTCCTTTCCATGTACATTGCCTTCGCTAAATAGTACCCTTCCCTGGGCTAGGACTTATTCTGTAAAAGATGTTGTTAATTCCTAACACATGTATGTGCAATTTGTAGCAATGCTTTTATCTGGTTCTGAGTCTGCAGGCCGGCATGAGACTGCATGTGCGCCATAGTGGGTCACGGCTCATTTGGGCACATGTTCCTGCAGAGAGCTCGTCTTTAGAAGTGGCTTACTGTTTCTACCCCCCTCCTCTGCATGAGAGCGGTGTAAGAGGGAAAGTGGTGGGACAGGCGCTCATTCCTCTGGCAGCGATGCAGGCTCCAATGTGAAGGTTCCTGTCTCCTGCCCTTGCCTTCTAGCAGTGCTTTTCAGGATCGTTTGGCGTCCACTGTGCCGTCTCCCGTTCTGAGGCTGTGCTTCAGCCAGGGATAGTTAGTCATTAAGGATGATTTATCAGCAGGGTGTAATTGAAAAGCTTCACTTTGCTGAAACGCGGGGCTCTGCGCGTGGGGTGTAGGCCTGTCCAAGGCCGTTGTTAGGGTTGGAACACATCTAGGCCCAAATTTTGTTTGTGTGTAGTTTGCCTAACTTATTAGTTTTGTTTAGAGTGGTAGCAAACTGTAGTGTCTAAGTTTAATTTTTAAAAAACTAGCTCAATCACATCGTCCTGGAAGCCCACTGCCCTGCACTTTTTGGTGTTTTCCTTGCTCCCAACACACCTGATTCAACGAATCAGCACATTCACAGCCTCTTACCGAGTTAAAGTGGGTGTGTTAAAGCAAGAAAAATACTAAAATGTTCAGGGCAGTGGGCCTCCAGGACCAGGGTTGAGAAATATTGATCTAGAGCTTTATAGTCCAAGTCCCAGGTCCGTAATCTTTGGTGACTTATTTTCCTAAATTATTTTACCCCTACCCCTTGTTTTTGAGTGTCGTCTTGCCCCTTGCCCCTTGATACAAATGGGACCCTCAATTAAAAAAGAACATTACTTCATTAACAGGCTTCTAGCGGTGCTCTGTAGCCGACTATGCCAGTCTGCAGTGAATGCAGAGGACAGTAAAGTTTAGGAACCTCGCTGCTGGGCTTCAGTTAAATTTAGTGCATCATATGCCTTCATAGAGAGGGGCATGCGACAATTATTTATTATCGCCCACCCCTAATTCTTTGAAGATACAAAGCTGAAGTCAGCTCTTCGCTAGCTTCTTGTTCAGATTTTCCTGTTGGAACTAGAATTTTAGCTAGCTAGCTTTTGAGCCAGCATACTACTAGCATTTTTTTATCTGCGTTATGAAGAAAAGCACCATAAAATATTGAAACAACATTAAAATAAGATAATACAATGATTATTGTAATTTTAACAGAGAAAATACTCACACAAGAATAGATGCTGAAATAAAGGCAAAGAGTGGAAAAAAATGATTGACTTTTGACTTTTGCATGATATGAATGATATGAACACATATAAAAGTTAGTCAATTGACATAGTCAAAGCCAGCAAGGTAATCCCTGCTCACATCAAGTACATGCTGTACTTCTTTGTGTAACAAGTTCTCAGTGTTTTGAACATCTTTTTGGAAACATGGTGTGAAGTCTGACCAGATTTTTTTCGTCTGGTTGTAAAAACATTCAGGGCTTATTACAAATTGTTCAAAACTGAAATCCCAGTCGCCCAGTGCAATCAACACCGATGAGCATGTCGCAGGCAATGGAGGGGTGCTTGCAGGTCTGAGAAGCTTCACTGTACTGCTCACTGACCTGGAGGCTTGGGATATAGGGGGGATTTTGGCAGTGGGCTTCAGCCTTTAGTCTCCACTGTTACCGCTCTCTCTGGAGTCCCTCCTCTCTGGCCCCCGTCCCAGGCTTTGATTCTCTTTGTGCCGCTCAGGTTTTCGCATTCTCAGTAACGGCAGCTCGGCCCCAGTCATCTCCTCCTGCGAAACAATGGCTTCACACAGTGTCCCGGCCTTTAGGGCGTGCCCGTGGACTCTAATGGACCTGCACTCTGAAAGCCATATCCTGTGACTATAACACAGTCCTTTGTGAGCAGCTCACTCACCAATTATAGAAAGTAAACAGTGTCCGAGCCTAACGAGATTGGCTTTGCGCTCCCAGCCAACAGTAGCTGGAAAGTGTTTGTTATCGAAGTGGAGCTGTTGAATAAAAACGCTGCTGGAGAATAAAAAGAGCTTGTGAAATAACATCTGTAAACTTCCTGTGCTTGTGTTCCCCGCTACAGTCTCATGATCCAAGAAGGGTGGTTAAGATTTCCTGCTGTTCAGGAAACGGTGTGAAACTGTTTGATTGTCGTCCTTGGTCGGGTGGAACTTGAGAGAGACTTCGGCAGAAGAGGAGGTGGTCTCGTGTAATGCATTAGGGCTCTGCCCAGCAAGGCTAAACATCTCATGTCAGTGTATTTGCCAGGGATGGTTATAAATCTTATTGAATTACAAGTCACAGGATGCAGTCTGTCATCCAGAACACTGTCTGGTCACATAGTTCAGAACAACACAACAGGCATGTCAGTCACAAGACAGTTCAGATTGGCTTTTCGTCCTGTCCTGTTTAAAATAAGTAAGTAAATAGATAAATAAAACAGATCAACCCTTACACTTTGCATTACTTCATTTACTTTGGTTAGGCTTTTTCAAATCAAATTTAATTCAATTTTTATAATAAAAGATTTGAACATGATCACATGATCACCCGTATTGAACTTCCCGCTGCTGTACGTTGTTTATGAGGCCTTCAGCTCCTCCCTGCATGAGTTCGTGACCATTCAGGTCGCCTTCTACCCCACTAGGATTGTTTTCGGCAGAAGACCCATAATTCAGATGTTTAATGTGAACATTTATCTGGAATAAAATACCTGAGCTTGCATTGTAGCTCAGGGATGCTTTATGTCTTGACTGGTTCGGAGCAGGGCCGTATTAAGCACAGCTGCTTGTGCGCTCCATCATGGTGCATGTCGTGCACTGCCCTGACCCCAGCACCCCCGTGCTCAGACTAGGATGGATGAGGCAGTCAGGAGGGTGAAAGTAAATCTTCCCTGATTACCAGGGTCATAGTGACTCTGTTATTTGAGTAACGTGAGCTTTGCTCCCCACGTGCTGGAAGGAAGACCTGAGATTCCACAATGGAAACAAATAGGACTCAGTCATTTATAAGCCAGGACAGCCCAGCGTAGATTTCCTCAGAGGAAAAACAAAACGAAAAAAAATCTAAGTGCTTCTGTCCCCAAACACAAGCAGTCTGTTTTGACGCAAAAGCAATGCAGTATATCTCTGAAGATGTGCAGTGTGTCTCTAATGAGCTTCGTCTAGAGGTTCGCTGGATGATCAACACTGACTGTCGAAAGTGTGGACACCTTAGACATTTTTGAAATTTTGATTTTCACTGTTTTCAATTAAATAAGAAAATAAAAGCGTGATTATTTTATTAACATAGAACAGTTATTTCCTAAAATTTTGCAACATTCAGGTTTTGCCTAATTCAGTGGTTGACAGCCCAAATGTTAAGAAGAGCCATTTTGTCCAAATCAAACTACCTTCAGAGCCAAAACATTTTATGTCTGTTTTACCATATTGGCTGTAAATATGTCTTGGTATGTGCTGATGTTCTAGTAAAGGCTAAAAAATAGAATATAAACATAAACACAGACTTACTTTGCTCTGCTTTAAGCTTTAGCTCAGCTATAGCCGCTTTTCTCACATCTCCAGCAGGAAACCTTTCCCCAAAAGTAAAATATCTTCTTGTAAAATGTCTGTCAATGTTTGACTTTTTACGAAGCTGAAGTCGCTTCTCATTCACCAGCTTCTTCTTCAAATTTTCCCATTCCACCTTAAATGGTGCCTGAGGCGCCAGAATGGAACTGCTGCACCATTTAAGGTGGAATGGAAAAATTTGAACAAGAGGCTGACTTCAGCTTTGTGACTTTTTAGTGTTTAACAGTTTGTCGTTGCAGGTTACACATTTTATAAAAGCCCATTTGTCACCAAATTATGGATGTTCATCTTAAATCTTTCTCTTCGCCTTTTCGTTGGCTTCTAGCTTGCGAGATTGTTGTCTGTGTTGCCATGGTATAATCTTTTGGTCAAAAGTGATTTAAAAACCTGAAAGGTTTGAGTGCTGACATCAGGACAAGAAAATAGGTTTCATGTCACATATGTTGTCACAATGTTTGATTGTTTTCCTCATATATGTGCTCATTTCTATTAAAATATTTTAGAAAGTGGAAAAAACACATTTGACAGGCAGTGCAACTCTGAGCTTTAGATCAGTCATTGGGCCTCTATCACGGTGGTGCAGTCACCTCAGTCTTTGTAAAAAGATGTAAACCCTTATGATGCTAGTCATAATAGCAACATATTCAGAGCCTTTTGGGTGTGATATATTCTAATGGCTTTTGATTATGAAGACAAACAAGAGAGAGTGGGAGTGAAGGTGTAAGAGAGTGAGAGAAAAACGTAAGCGAGTTTGTGGGCGGAGGCCTTTAAAGCACGTGTGCTGCTGATAAGAGGTGTTACCCACTGATCAACAACACTTGCGGCGCAGCAGCCCATTTGTCCCTGTAAAGTGTTTGCAGATGGCTGCATGTCCTTGATCTGGTCTCCGCTGGGAAGGGAAAGACCACAGCTCTATTCGCACAGCTGACTCCAGTCCGAACTGTTCTGTCAGGTGAACCAGGCGGTGTTAGTTTTTCTCTGCAGTGTTTTTCCGTCTACTGACTCTCAGTGCCACAGCCTTAGATACAGTGGGGAAGACAAACAGAAACGCCCAAACCTTTGGCAAGATGGAGTAATCAAGACACGCTGGAAAGAATGCATGCACCAGGCCAAGTGAGTAAGAGAAAGAGCCATTACTCCCAGGAGTGAGCAGAGGAGGAAAGGAAAGAGAGTGAATCGCTGTAACTAAAAAGAGAGAGGGAAAAAGCGAGAGGGCAAAATAGAGAGGCGATCACCACCAATTATACAGTGCCTGATTGGAAGCAGAAGGAAAAGCAGCAACATGGCCAGAGAAGTTATTATACGTGTACTTGGAGCTTCTGCTTGGTGGAGCACTTTCTGTTGCTTAGGGCATCATCTAACATCTGAGAGGATCATGGTCACTTTTTCATGGGAATCTCCTTAGTGAGGTTAGTGGTAGGAATAGGCATTTCCGTCAAATTTAATTCAAAAAATATTTGAATAATAGTCCCCACTCCAAAAATATCTACAAGCTACGACACACTGCATGCAGCCAGTGGACAAAATGTAGCTCTATAAAAACATGGCGCTCAGCATCTTCTGATCACTGCTTTATATTAATCTATATTATAGTATTTATACTCTGGTGGAGTATAAAGTTCAGACATCTCATGATTCTTTAATATGAGAATGTATGATATTAGAGAGAAGCTAATTTGCATGTCAAAATCCTAATGAAACTTTCTTTACTTTTATGAATAGTTGAAAATTCTGACTTGTCCCTAGTTACCTTAAACTGACAACTGATTAGAATTGACCAGTCTTCACAGGAACCTCCACTGTTCTGCCTGAAATCATATCTTCAAATCCAAATCCACAAAATAATGCTAGATAGCAGATCTCATCAATGAGTGTGACGTGTTGGTTTGTTTTTTTTGCGCAAATGCTGTGTTTGATCTTAACCCTGTGTTTGCCCACGCACTCAGGCTTTGCTCTTTATCAGCTCAGTTCTGTTTGTCCATGAGGTGAGAGAGAGAAGGAGAGGAGGTCAAAAATAAAGTGACCTTGCCTGAGTTCACTTACAGATCTCAAACACTGCTCTTATTTAGCAAAAGTTCTTGGATCTGATAAGTGGCAGAAGAGCTGTACAAACTGTCCGTTGCCCTGACACCATGGGCAGCTCCTTCAGCCAGAAATGAAATCAAATTCCCTGTTGCAGTATGACTACAAATTACCCACCACTCCCAACATGTGTCATCAATCCCCATGGCCTTGCTTCACTGCTGGCCTTCCATTTGGACCTGAGAAAGAGAGAGAGAGAAAGAAATAGAGTCTCTGTCTCTGACTCAGCTTTTCCTTGCAATATCCTTCAGAGACTTCCCTCAATGTCTGAGGCAGCTGTGTCAGAGCCCCCGCCCAGAGAAGCCTAAGACCAGCCCAGCATAACCACTTGATTAGAAGCTTGCTAATCAGCAAAATTCCTGCAGACTCACACAGCTCATTGGCTAATCCAATACTCAGCAGCCCTTTCTGCTTCCTTCGATTGCAAGAGTGCACAGGGCATGGGCAGCCAGCCTCTTCCTTTGCACAAATCCAGAACGTTCTCTCTTACTGTAATTATTTATCCTTCTGATTACTATATTTCAGTTCCCGCTGCTCCGAAGTATCTGCAGGAACATGATATGTGGATGTAGGCTTCCCCTCGCCAGTCCTGTGAAGGGTGTGTGTGGGGGTTACATGTATGTGCTCTGTTGTTTCAAGTGGTAAAAGGGTTCTGTGGTGAGCCTTGGCCTCTGGCTCTTTCCGACTATCAGTGGTACTGCGTGATCTGTTGGAGAAAAACATTTTGGCCGAGTGTAATAGAACATACTCCGTTTACAGTAACGCTGAACATCTGGCTTCATCCTGAACTACAGCGGCTCCTTTAGTTATGACAGATATACAGGGATGTCTATGTATTAAAGGAACGCATCCTGTATATGTAAAAGGACTCACAGTGCTATTGGAGCACCTGACCTTGCAGCTTCGACAGAACAGGCTGTGGGATCCATGCTGTGCAGAGTGTGCCAGTGTGAACATGCACTCTACATACTGTTGCTATCCAAACCAACCAAGTATCTCAATTTTTGTTGATTTTTAATTTTCAACATCATTTGAACACAGCAGTTTTACATTGCATAAAAATGTCATGGAGTATGGACCAATAGAAATGCTCCAAAATTTCCTGGAATAAACCCTTTTTACATTAACCTACATTAAATGTTAAGAATGCTTTTTTCCTTTCCCCTGTAAAGTTACTATTTTGCAGATACACGCAGCAATACGCAGCGTGCTAAAGCAGTGTGTGATTTAGAGTTCTGTGGTGGGCTGCCTGCTTCTATCCTGCCTTGTTGATGGTCTTCTGATCAGCCTGTGCTCATTCCAGCAAGATTGGTCTTTTTCTAGAAACTACATAATTTTTATGGGGCCAGATTTGATCTTGTAATGAGAATACAGTTCAGGGGACCACTTGTTAAACTTTTGGTGCTGGGTTGTGGCAAAATCCACCGCTAACAAGGGTATGCCCTCTCTAAAACCCGCTCCCAAATTCCTCTGGTTCAGGGGTTTCCAACCATTTGCAACTAGCTGCCCACACAAATGACCACAAATGCTTCTGTGGCCCGATCTGATGATTTTTTTCTGACTCACTTAATTGGATAGCTAATGTTGTTTGGCGGCAACCAAATGCTGAATGTCAGGCTGAAGAGAGAAAAGTTGCAAATGGAGTTCTGGCTCAATTCGAGGTTACATTTGCTATGTTTTGTCTCCATGTGACAGCATACATTTTTTGGCTTTACACCTTAATTTGAAAAGACCTCTGAGTATACAACACAGAGCGGGAGTTGCTTGTTTTCAGTTCATGCGCATGTGAAGCCCCGTGCTAGGTACTAATTGCTATATTTTCTTTGTTTTGGTTTATACTTGTTTTTATCAGTTTTATTTGTCTGAGATACAGTGGCTTCTTCACTTGTAGATGGCCCAGCCTCAGGAACTTTCTTTTTGAAAGACCCTGATTTTAACCATTTATCTATGATGGACTAAGTCAATATGATTGAAAAAATGAGACATTTTGCATTGACTTGCACCAAAAAATGATAGTGATATGATAATGACAATGATAATAATCAATGTAATATTTGTAATCAAAGTAATATTTTGGTAACATTTCTGTATTGTAAAAAAAATTGTAGTTCATTAACCACTGCAACACAGGTTGTCACAGGTTGAAAACTACTGCTCTAGTGTGTGTGCTTTTAAGCTCTGAAGTACAATATATTAGCTCAAATGCAAATCCGATAGCTTGTCTTCCACATCACATTTACTCTGGCTGTATCATAGAAACTGTGAAGGCAGAGGACATATACAGCCACTGGTAGCCCAAATGTCAGCTTTTATCACTAGCTCAGTGATAACTTCTAAACCTAAAGGATAGTATAGTATTTTTCTCTTGCAAGAAGGGATTTCTTTCTGCATGTAATAAACTATTTGCACATGCAACTCACATCTACATGCTTGATGGAGGTTTAGGGGGACTTCTCAGTCAGGCTAACTTATGTTACATCTATGAGCTAACGACAGGTTTCTTGTCCGTCAGACAAGCGATTCATGGCCCCTTACTTTAAGTTCATCCTTCAGGAAGTGTTGGATTGGTTAATAATTTCAGTTTCAATTTATCAGTTTGTTCTTCCCCCAATAAGTCTATGTTTCCACCCACATTTCTCCCAAAATTTACTTGGTTGTTCCCAGACATTCTTGTTGTGAGATTACATCTGCTCCCGCTAGACTAGGAGTTTAGAATCACCATTGATGTTAATATTTCACTACTTCATGAACCAAATTTTTAAATAATATATATATATATATATATATATATATATATATATATATATATATATATATATATATATATCATTTTTTTTTGTTTTTAATATAAAATTTTAAAATTTGGTTCATGAAGTATGAAGTTTGGTTCATGATGTAATGTTGATGTAATGTAAACATTAATGGTGATTCCAATGATACATAACTGTAAAAAGTATACATATATATGTATATTAGAATGCTTTTTACAGTTATGTATCATTTAATAGTTTCTCACTATTCCAAAGGTACTTGAAATATTGAATAAAACATCTAAAAATACATTTTGGGCAGTGTCGTTTATTTTTACGGTTAAAGTTATTATTTTATATAAAAATAGCCAAAAACATTAATTTGATAAATGATTCCCACCTTTCTAACAGAAGTATAATTGAATGTTTCTGGGACTCTCTGGTCAGAAGCTACAAGAGATGACTGTTTTTTTGGCCTGGCCTTGGTTCTCCACTCCCTGTGCCATGCTAAGCCTGGTATTTGTTTTTCCTTCCACACTTTAACCGCCATCCTGAGGCTTAGTTAAGGCTATAGCAGCGCTTATTACAGGCATCACCTCAGGGATCATAAAAGATAATAAAAGCCAGGACACAGGAAATATGTCAGACCCATAACACGCCAGCACCTTGCAGGAGAACACTTCCTCATGTAGGAGAGCATGCACAGCTCTCATCACCAAATAGGGACAAAATAAGTTTTCCGAACAAAAAGTCCAACACAGTGCTGAGTTTGACCTCTTCATTAATGCGCTGATGTCTCATTCTCATTCTTGGATAGAGGCGATGAATAGCTTTTATGCTTCCTTCTTCTCTGCTCCTCCTTTTCTCTGTCCTTTCATGAAGCTTGTCATTAATACTGGATTCAACATCTTGTACCATCCAAACATCTGGTTAGCACAACTGCAGGGACACTCTCAACAGACAGCTCGCTTTGAAGCCAGTGTTCTCCATATAATTATTTTGATATTGCCAAACAAAGTGGCTCATGTTTTTCCATTTGCAAAGGTGTTTTCCTTGAGTGCAGGTTTAAGTAGTGCTTTCGCATACCTGCTATTACAATTGATGATTAGATGGTGCACATAAAGCAACAGGTCCTTGGAAATGAATAGTAAACCAGCTGCATGTTGTGGGGGAATTTAAGGACTACTTGATAGGACAGATTGTTCTTTTCATGTTGCCACACTATTGTTATTGTTCTTCAGTTTCTTAAGTTATATGTCTGGTGCCAGTCATTGTTCCTGTAACAAATTAGAACCCCCTGACTAGAGGGTCTTATTGCACAGCTGTCAAAAGCCAATGTTTAATTTATTGAAATCCAGTTTTGAAGTGCCTGAATTATAACAGTAGCGCTTGTATGCATGCAGTGCCTTTCTCATATCCAATATCAACATGTGCACTGACTTTTTTTCACGCACAAACAAAGTCGCCACTGAGCGCTGATTTTGCCTGACTTTGTTCCCTTAGTTTAAATGCCGCAACTCAGGCATAGGGAGCCAATGCTACAGGTGGCTCTTTTACAAAATAGGCCACAAACTCCTTGATGGTTCCCCACTTTCTTCTGTAGAAGCAAGCTAGCATGTCTTAGAAAACTGAGGATATACATAGGAGGGAGAAGTGGGTGTAATCTGAACAGACCCCTCAGAAAGAACCCAACAGAAAGCCTATTGTGTTGGCCTGCAAGCCCAGACTCTTCAAAGAGCCCTCACAACTCAAGTAGAACTCTTAACTCCCCTCTACAGGAACAGATAGTGCACTCTAGACCTGCAGCGGTACTACTAATAGCTGTGTTACACCGTTCAGTGAATATGATGTTATCTGCTATTATGCTATCAGCTTATATAAGGATTCAATTTGTAGGTTTTGTGGGCTGTTATTCCCTTTTTCACGAGAAACTGTTGCATCATAATTTGGTGATTAAAGATAAACAAACCCTCAGTTGTGGCTGTTTTGCATGTTTTGTGACTGACAGTCTAATAGTAAATTCAGATGAAAACAGTTTTTTCTGGTTTTATGACCTGCGGGTGAAATATGAAAGAGAGATCTTTTGTCTTTGTCATCCTCAAAATGATCTGGTAATTGCTTTTGATATTATGTTGTCTAGACTGGCCATAAAAAATAATCAACGTCTAACGGAACCACAACCAGTTTTTAATGTTTGTGGGTCGTAACATCTAAAATGCTTTTACATTTGGGTTTGAATCAACAGTTCTACTCTTTCTCCCTTGATCTCTCCATCAGCAAGCGGTAGTTAGGCTGTGGTTTAATATTTGCAGAATTTACGACCTCAGTTATGCTTCTTCTACTGTGTATTTACTGGACCGATACAGAAATGAGATCAGACTGGTCGAATACAGGACTGGGATCTGATTGCATGTTATGGCATGGAAGTAGATGCTGTTTTCCTTTACTTTGAAAATGTAGTTGAACAACCGAGACGTGTTTGGTGTCTAAATTTACTTCTTTAGTTTTGCACTGGAGCTACAAGACTGTAGCTAACAAATAATAGAAGCTAAAATCTACCAGGAGATACCATCATATAAACTTCATGCCTAAATCATCACACTTGCCTCAGGCTGCTGTGAGTGGTTAAGTAGTCTCAAATAGACTTGATTATTATCTAAAGGACAGGAATGTGGTGCAAGGTGAAAAACATGAGGCTGCTGTTGGAAAAAACCTCACATATTTTTCAGTTTTTGACGTAATTGGAAAGTAAATATCGCTCTTTACATTGTGTGTAAATTTCATGATAAACGGACCAAAATAAATGGCCTAAAATGTCTAGGGAAAAAGTCTGGTTCCATTGACCTACATTAAAAGTAAAGTATGTTTTTTCCTTCTCCTGTAAAGTCATAATTTTGGAGATACATGTTACAACAGCAGCAATTAGCAACAGCCATCATGATGATTGACATTTTATGGCATTATGTCATATAGTGTCAAAAACCACATAAGCAAGTGTAACAGCCTCCTGCTAGGCCACCTCCAACCACTAGGAGGCGTCAGAGAATCGGGATCAGCTGATGGAGGCTAATCAGGTGCAGCTGTGCACACTCTACATAGGGAGAGCTCTCCCACTGCCCACCGTTCAGTCTTGAGTTTATGTTGACACATGCATGTCTCTGTGCTGAGCCGGTAAACAGTATTCTGTTGGGTCTCAATTTTTTTGTTAAACTCTTTGTTCTCTCTCAGTTGTTTTCCTTGTGTAAGTATAAAAAAACGAACAATTAAAAAACAAGCGAGTGTCCTTTTCTGTTGACTGCTTTCCCCCTTAGTTTTCAGAAACTCTTTTGTTCGAAGACGCTGCTCTGGCATTTTTGTTTGGCCTTAGCCTTCTCCCTTTTGTTTATCAACTCTTCTGTGAGGTTGTCCTCACTGTTGTTGTGGTAGCATAGCGACGATGCACTCACCCTGTGTTACGAGGTTGCACCCTGCATCAAGTTCGAGTTGCTTGGTGCAACCCTGCTTTTCTCCCTTTTTACCTCCATTCTCAAGTCTTTACTGCTCTTCACTTAAGTCCATTTCCGTGCCTGGTCAGTGGCTAATCCCATAGTTTGCGCATTTGTAACACAGTGATTGTCAGTTCGATCCTTACATGAGATAAGCTAACCACCTCATTTCAGCATGTCTGAGATTACTTAGCAACTCTGTGTTGTTTGATGTTTTAGGCATGCAGTTTATGCTATATATTTAATTATTAATTAGCTGTATTGTAGCTCTAGTGAAAAACTAGAAAAAAAAATAGAAGTATACTTCAGACACTAAACATATCTTGGTTCTTGGACTATATTTGCAGGAGTAATACACTTAGGTCTATATTAAGATAATGTGCCTTTGGTGTCCCCAGCATAGTCATTGAAATGTCATTCAAACATTATAAAACAAATATTTTGAGTTTTACTCAAACGTTTTTACTTCGGAACACACAATTACAAATATATAGGAATGTTAACCTTCACTTTAAAATACATTTTGTACATTTTATACCATTTTCTGATGTGGAGACAGGGATTTTGACATGTCTGAGGTGCTGCATGGTCAAATTGAATGACTCTTTTAAGTGGTTAAATAACATAGCTTTCTATTTTTCTATATTTCTGTGCAGTTTCTAGATTTTCTTAGTTTTAAGAGGTTTGTTAATAATATAGGTATTTTGGTTATTCATTATGCTATTTCCTTAAAATATTAAGCAATTTACATATGTCCAAGAATTGCTGTCCACCCTGTCTATCTTGGGATAACCGCCCCTTCATCAGCTGTTATAACCTTCATATTGTTTTATCTTCAGTGGACTGAAAACACCTGCTGCATGTTGTGCAGCTACATGTAAGTTAATTTCACTTAATATTTCTCACATTGTCTCCATATTTAGCTGAGGTCAAGTTTGAGATGTTAACGCTGTTGTGGGGAAATATCGAGTTAATTAAAGTAATTTTAGAATATCAAAAGATGTCGTTGAAACAAAACAAGGTCATCTTGAACATTTCAACATATCTTCAACTGTAGGTCAACTGTGTGTCCATCAAATGCTATTTTCAGCTAAAATTGTCCATCCTGTCATTGTCCACCCTATCGTGCATCTTGCCATGACAGGATGGACGCATGTACTTTAGGGAGGACATTTGCATGCCATTTCTTTGTTGTTGTTGTTGTTGTAGTCCCTATTATCTGCCAAACTATTGATGTTTTATTAAAATAAAATAAATAAAGAATTTGTTTATGAACAAACTGTTATAACTGATCTGTTATACATAATAGTGGGTCAAGCAGTTTTCTTCCAATTTTTGTTCAAAGATGTTTACTGTTACCATTGTTTGGGGGGGGGGAGCATGTCTGATCAGATACATTGGGGAAAGAAACTAATTATGTAACAAAATCCATAACTACAATTGAGAGGATACAATATCTCTCTGACTTCTACAATAGTTTAGAAACATCATTTATATAATTCGTGTTTGTCCATGACATGGTGGACACAATTTATGATTGTATCATAAAATATTGCCTTGCCATTGCAAAATAAAGTGTTATAGCTTGACATAGATGTTTTCTGAGTAGTTTCTAGTCTGACTATGATGAATATTCAAAGGAATTTAAAATCTTAAGTATTTTTTTCCCAAAGGCACAATATACTGATAATGACCCAGTTGCAGAAACAAGCTGTAATGTCTGTGTGCTCCTCTGATCCACAGCATTACTAAGTAACTGTGTTGTAGCTCCCATGAAAAACTACAGAAGCAAACTTCAGCTGACAAAGATGTCTTAGTTGATGGACTACATTTAGGTTTATGTATAAGTGGATTATGGTGGGTTTGTTTGCTATCTCTTCATGGCTCTGGAGAAGTGATAATGTTGCCGTAATAAGCTTTAATGTCTGTGAGCTTCTCTGATCCACAAGCTGCTGCTACAGAGGCTGCGTGGAATGAGTTGTGAGCTTGTCAACTCATGTTTAACCTGTAAGCTGAGAACTTGATAACACCAAGAGTTGAGGAGGGCCAGAAGAAGACGAAGGAAGAGGAGTAGTGTGAAGGGGGGTTAATGTGGGTGTGTGTTTGGGTGTGGGTTTTTTTTTTTTTGTCTGTCAAACTCAAGTCCAGCCCACACTCTTGCTCGAGAATTTTAGCTGTATGCTTTCAGTCCCCTTATTTTTTTCCACTCCTCTTTGCTCACATACATGAGAGGGAGAGAGAGCAAAAGGGGGAGTGTGAGGAACACAGAGACAGAGTGAAGGAGCGCGAGAGGGAGAACGTGTGTGTGAGAGAGAGAGAGAGAGAGAGAGGGAGGGAAAGAGGGTGGAATAAAGAGTGAAGGAAAGAGCCTGCAGGCAGACTTTCCAGATTTCTGTGTAGCTGAGTGTGTATATATGTTTTAGAACCTTTTTTATTGTTTTAAGGCAAAATATCTGGACAGTTCGTAGTCAGAGACACACGCTTTCCTACTCTAGCTGGATTACCTTCCTCTCTCTCTCTGCGAGGTGTGTGGCTTGTGTCAGAGTCACTGAGCAGTTGAGGCTGCCGCTGTCTTTGCCTGGAGGAGAATGTGGCAGTAGAGCAGAATCCCGCTAACGTAGACTCGTACATACACGCACCCGAGAAGAAGGATGGCCACGGCTGTGTATCAGGTAAGCGGAGGGGTGTCGATCGCCCTGCTTTTGCCTGCGGTGAAATCTCTCTCTCCTCAGATATGCATGGAATCCTTAACCCTTTTCGCCGGAGAGGACAGCAGCAGCTTAGACTTTGCTTGTTCTTTGTAAGGAAACAGAAGGCTGGTGTGTAAGTGCTCTCAGATGGTGTGTGGAATGGAGGGGAGAGGACAAGCTGTGTGTGTGTGAGACGCCGGGACATGGAAAATCGTGTTGATTTAGTTGAACGCGCAGGATCGGAGGCGCTAAGCTGAAAGACAGAGAGGTACAGCAAATGAGGCTCTTTCTCCTTGTTTAGTCATGATAAATATCTGCAGTGCTTTTGTAGAACATGTAAGAAACAAGTAAGCACATTTCAAGAGAACTGCATGTATTCCTGCTTGATTACTGTGATTTGGTGCTTATTTGTGCGGTAGTTGCTTGTACTTATTGTATGTGTAGAAAAAACAGTGTGCATGTTGTCAGTGTTATGAAGTTCAGTTCAGTTTTATTTACATAGGGCTATAACAGATGTTGTCATGAAGCAGCTTTACATAAATCTGGATTCAAACCCCCAGTGAGTCAGCCGAGGGTGACAATGACAGGAAAAACTCCTTGAAAGAATGTCAAAGAATCCCTGAGAGGAATTAAGAGTCAAAAGTGGAACCCATCCTTCTCTGATTGAGAGCAGATAGCAGAATTCTTATAAACAAATGACAATTATGAATAAACAAATGAGATCAACAAAGGCTTTCAGATGAGACATGAGGAAAGATCTGAGATAAACCTATGACTAATGTTAGATGCCTATCCAAGATTGTCAGGAAAAGACTGTGAGTAACAGATCTGGAGGACTAGTAGATGTGTTCAGTTGTTCATTTGCGATTTAAAAAAAATGATCCAAAGGCTTTGTTTGACATGAATTGTCAGTTGTATAGTACGTTGAACCAACACAGTTCCTATGTGTACTCTGGTCACTGATTGTATAGAAATGCATGGCATAATGGCATAAACTTTATACAACAATGTATTTTTAAACTTAATAACACTTTCAAATTAAACAGGTTTCGTAATTGAGACAATATTCTAGATGCAGTTTAGTCCAACAGATGAGCAGTTATGTCATTGAATTGCTGTGTGTGTTGTGAGGGAGGTCTCAGCCCCCGGGCAGTCAGTCTCCCTAGTACGGAGCAGACGCTATGTTTTGTGTGTGAAAGTGAGAGTGCTGTCCCGCAGCGAGGTCACTCAGGGCTGATTTGTGACAGCAGCGTCTGACTGCTGCCTCACACGCTTCCCTTTCTACTGTAACAACTGTGGCTGTCAGCATGACAAAGCTGCTGTAAAGAGCTGAACAATAGCTGTACCCCTGCGGCACACTGTCTGCTGCTGGTTCGCATGTGTGTGTGTCGCTTTCTTTCTGTCACATAGACGGCATAGACAGCACTCTGTCTGCATGTCTGTTCACACACTACAGCCTTCAGCCACTGACACCAGTGACCTGGAGATCAAGCCACACAGCTACGGTCTCTGTAGGTTCAAGGGTCAAATACCAGGGTTTTTGGTGCTGGTTATTTAAGTTCACTTAACAGCGGAATTGTATACCTGAAAGTACAATGTGTAAGAAGATGACAATATCAGTTCATAGACTGAATGTTTCCCATTACCCTTCATGTAGTCAGTCAGCCACGCCAGTCCTGTTTCTTCAGGTTTGCATTGGCTAGGCTCATTATTGGAAGCTTATATCCTCCGAATAACAAACTGCATGGCTAAATCATCACATACTTGCCTTAAACAGCATTAAGTTGTTTGGTAATCTCTAACATCAAATGCTTTATGTAAGTATATAGCAAGCTAAGCTCGCAAAACCTATTGGGATTTTGTCAGTTTCATTCTGACTGACTAACCATATATTACTGTGCACACACTTATATGCTGTGGGTTTCCAATGGGAAACACATTTTTCCAAGCAGTTGTCTGCTTTGCATGCTGTGACAATCTGAGCCTTTTGAGGATATAAATACAGTATACAAGTATAGATTGAAAAAAGTTCAGAAAAAGCATTTAAATGAAATCACATGTTCAGCTTGTTTTCTGTGGGTGTGTTTTTGTTGTAGCCCCCTTTTAAAACTCATCCGTTCTTAGACTTCACACAAAAACAATGGTCTGTGGTTGGTTATTTTGCTGTCTTTCCTGTCAAAGTGGGGTTCTTGGCCATGGTAAGCTATACAATGTTCCAGACTCTCTGAGATTTGGCAGAAGTCTGGCTTATGAGACTGAGTGATCTCTAATAGACTTGTGTATGTGGTTTATGATGCTGTATGACATACTGTTATAAAAATAGATTAAACATATTTTGCATAGCTAAACCAGGAGGTCAGTCTGAATTTCGTCCACACTTTTGTTGACTTCCAACACCAAACATGTCTTGGCAGGTTGACTACATTTGAAGTAAAAGCTGTAAGTGTCTGTAATAGTGTAAATAAAAAGGACCTCTGTTTTCTGCTTAGTACCAGAGAAACATTCACCCAGCCGAATGTTTTGAAGTTCCACTGCAGTGAAGTGAGTAAGAGGTGTTTACAACGCCAATCCTGAATACTGCTGCCAGAACCTGCCGCCTTGCTGCTACTACTGTGCCCCACATCTGCCCTCCTGACCCCAGATACAGCATCTGTATCAACCTCCCCCGCACACAAACACACCCCACACCCTGAGCCACACCAGTAACCCTACCTCTCCCTCCACATTGCGCTCAACCGTGGGAAACGCTGCATGGTTTGTGTTCCTGGCACGTTTCACCAATGCAATTTTGACTAATTTGGCTCAAATTGAGGGGAAAGAGGGTTAATGCTGCGCTGAACACTGCAAACACATTTATCAAGAATCTCCAGCCAGACTGGAGGAGGGAATGTGCCGCATCATTTTCTCGTGGGAGCGTCTCCTGTAATGGACGGGCTTTCGGTCCTATTCCCCTGACTCCCTTCGTTTGATTGTTAAGCTGCTTATGTTTGCGCTAGTCATTTTTTTCCATTATCAGCCGCCACTAAATTCTTCGGCGTTTCGCTCACCGCATCCAAAGGGCCTTAGGATGGCCAAGAGAAACGTAAACCAATACATACTGCCTTACTGAAATGTTACTGTGCTGTTTGTGTGGGAACAGCAAGCGTCTACTGGCTGCCGCCCAAAGATGGACTTGATTTCAGCTTTACGGTGACTGAGAGCTTTTCTCTTCACCAGCTGTATCAATGCGTCGCTCGGCTCGGGACACATTGCCTTCATGCAATGAAACACCACGAGCTGCTGACTGGGGGAGCAGATAACAGAAAGAAGTACTGGCATCCTAATAGAGAGAGCTAACTGCTGTTATGTAACTCATTTTTACATTCCTGTTCTGAAGTAAGCTTGCTGATCTACAATCAGTATGAATTACATGATCAAGATGTGGAGTGTTTTTGAACAACTCTGCAACTTCTGCAGCTCTGTATCTTCTGGAGATGCTGATAAAGTTGAAAGTTATTAGTATCAAAGGAATGTTGATTTTCTGTTCTTATGTCAAAATATTATGTAATTTCCCTTTCTTTGCTTTTTTCTCCACTTAAATGGATCATATTCTACCTTTCTGGCCCTTTGTAAGCCCATTTCTACCTAATTTATGTGGCTCTATACCAAAAACACTCATAATATATCTTTTATATGACCATTTCTAGTAATCTTTATCCATTAGAATTAAACAGACTGCCTTTAAGCTTGATTTGTGTAAATGACCTCTGTTCTTGTTGGCTGTTATTGTGCAGTACAGGCCGCAATTTATGGAACAAACTGTTAAGGACTGAATGGACTGCAATAGACCGAAATCCTCAGGGATTTAAAAAAAAAAAAGCTTCAGCTAGTCGAATAATCTAGAATGAATCTAAACTGCTGTAGGCTATAAAGGCAGTGATATGTAAATAGTGTGACATCACAACTTTGTTGATTTCAGAAACGGCTGTTTTTTGCAGCTTAGTGTCCATATATGGACAGTATGGACTAGGGAGTGTTTTGAAACTTACTTTTCAATAAAAGCATGGAAAATTTTGTTTTTCATGGTATTGGCCCTTTAACTCTAGTTGTCAGAAAGGAGGTGGATGGAGTGCAGAAGTCATGGACAGATGTGTAAGAGATGGTGCAGTGTGGAGTGTTGCTTAAGTGTCTGCCGCACCCTTCTGGCTGGCTCTGATTGTGATTTAGGAGTGTTTGGGTCCTTCTGTAAAGGCGTTTGCATCATATGCTGCCTCTCAGACAGAGTGGGAGAGAGGAGACCAGAAGCTCAAGGCTTTGTACTGTACAGTGTGGAATTCTGTTTGATGAATGTATGTTTAAAAATGGCCCATTATGGAAGTTCAGGGATCATTTCATCCCATGGCTGGGAGATGCATTCATTGTTGCTGTGGAAGTTGCCAGATGAATAAATCTGCATCTCTTTGCTTTTACTGATCTTGGCCAGCTGCTCAACTTCTCCTGCTTTTCTTTCATTCACATATTCTAGAAGACTTGAAAATGCACACCCCACCCTCTCTCTGTTTCTCTCCCCCTCTCTTTTTCTCTCTCTCTCTCCCCCTGAACATGCATGAACATTACGACAGTGGATTCTTTCTCTCATAAGCAGGGGTGCTGTAGGGGTGGACAGTATGACAGTATTTTATTGCATTGTGATAAGTAACATCACAGAACATCACAATATGCTTTTTTGAGCATATTGTGGATATCGTCAGTATAGTTAGCCCTGTCTAGATTTAGTGCAGTGCAGTACGTGAATAATTAAATTAAAAACGCTATATTTATAGTTTTTGAGAGTGTTTTTTAATGTGACTCTACTGGACCTTTTTCTCTCTGTTTCTTCTTATCAAACTTTAGAAAAACAAAATACTTTTGTACATGTTGCGTATTGTGAAACCCACGGGGCCTCCATATCGCTGCTGTCGGAACAAAACCTTGTATCTCCAAAAGATAACTTTACGGGAGAAGAAAAAAAATCTGCTTTACTTTCCATGTAAATCAATGGAACCAGATGTCTTTCCAAGTAATTTGGGGCCATTTCTTTTGGTCCATTTATCCTGAAATGTACACGCAATATAAAGGCCAACAGGCATTTTCAAATGATGTCAAAAACTGAAAAATGTAAAAAATAGAGATGCGAGGTTTTGTCCCGACAGCAGTGATATAATACAAAAATATGTTTGTAATTTTTTGTTTTATTTTCATTTTCATTTTATTTTTATATATTTTTAATTCAATATAATCATGCTTGTCCCTTTTAAACTCAGCAAGTATTGTAGTACAACTCTCATTATTAAGTTCTGGCTGGAAACAGAAGGATTAAATTCTGGAAAAGCCCAGTGAAAAATTATCCTCTCAAGATGTTTTCTCCATGGTGTCCAGGTAGATACAGACAAGTGAGCTCTCCTGTTGGTTAGGCCATGAGGAACATCAGATTAACCACTAACACATGCATCTGTCTGTGTAATCTACCCTTTGAAAATGGCTGGTGGAATTGATATTGCCACAAAAGTCAATTTCCAACGTACAAAATCTTATAATAAACTTGATCGCTTGAGTGCTGAGCAGCTGTGCTTACATTCCTGTGCCGTAGTTTAGCATCGGCATCTACAAAACTCTGGAGATCTTCTCTCTCCTTGTTACAGATTACACAGAAGTCATTTTTATGACGCAAGAAATGTGAGAGTTGTACACAGGTCTCTTACTTTGGCACACATTAAGACGAGGAGTTGTAAACTACGATTAAAGCGAACAGTGTTTCTCCATCCTCCATTGTTGCCGGTCATCACTTTAATTATGTGGCTGTGTAATCCTTGAGCTTTATGATGCCTCGTGTGAGGTTTTGTGGGGTGCAAGAATGATCTTTAAATTGTCTCTCCATCTCCTTTTGACACCTATGTACACATATCCTTATTACCTCATCTGATCCTGTTCCAGATATGTCTGCTCTGTCGCTCCTGCTGGTTCGACCATTCAAAGAGACAGCGGCGTGGTACGCGTTTATCGAGACATGCTGAGAAAATAACTTCAAGATGTTCACATTCCCCAGTGATAAGTGGTGTGAAGAGAGAAAGCTCTATGCCAGCTGACAAAATCCAGATAAAACAGCTGAAGAATCTCAGCATCCAGAAGAGAGGATGGGGCGTATTTTTTACGCTTTCACAAGGTCACAGTGAATTAGAGGGAGATCTTCAGGGGTGAGAGGGCATTATGGGGGTTTTGACCTTCTTCTAGAACACTAATTCCCAATCGTGTTCTTGGAGTGTTCCTGCTCTGCACGTTTAGAGCCTGTTTACACTTGTCATTTTATCTGTCTCATATCTAGATAAGACTGCATTCCATTTACACATGGCCACATAAATGTGGCTTTGTAAGGAAATCCATTTTACACATGTGCTGCTTCTCCTATTTTACATGTAAGTCCAAGGAATTCTCTTCTGGAATCTTACTCAACTTTCCTGGTAATGTGTCGTTTGCAGTTTACGTGTGAGCCCCCCTGGTAATTTTGCAGGAATTGTGCTAGGTCTCGTGTAGGTTGATGGCTGCATCAGTCGTAGTGGGATTCGTAGTAAGCACTTGTTAATTAGCTGAGAAGTTGGATCAGGTGTGTTAGAGCAGAAAATACTGAAGTATGCTGGGCAGGACTACTCCAGGACCAGGTCAGGAAGGAGAGAAGCCCTCCTCGTAAACATGTTAATAGGCCGAAGGGGCAGGAACACAAGCTATGGATGTTCCTGTGCAGGAGCTCAGGCACCGGGAGCTGTCACGGGAGCGCAAGGTTTAGGTTTGTCTTCAGGGCTCTGCTCCCACTCAGCCACTCCAGTGTCTCTGCTGTTTGAAAGCAAACCAGGGCTGTCTGGCTCCATTGTTGATTGGTTCAGCCTGGCGGATGGCACAGTGCAAAATTTGCCATTGATGAAGTGTCATGCAAATGGAGAAATACGAGTGGAGAAATACAAATGGTAAAACATGCAGAGGGAGAAATTGAAAACAGCTCTTGGAATATAGATGAATGTTTTATGCCTGTGGTGTAGACATCATCGTGGTAACTTCCTTGCTGAGAATTCAGAAACGGATCCAGTGGAAATGCGGCTCTACAGATTAATGCCGTGACAAAATGCATTGTAAAAGTGCATAAGATTAGCATGAAGTGGATGCACTTGGATAAGGTCTGTTCTCTGAGCCATTCCGTCTAGTCTGACATTTCCCTGCGGTTCAAGTTTAAAATAATGGTGCCTTTAGCTGGTAAACTGGACGAGTAATATATAGGCATGGTAGTTTTATGGCCTATTTAGTTGGTTAATGTAAATGCTAATGATATACAGAAGAGGCTCACCATGTTCTAGAAAGGGTGAAGAAAGTTTTGATGAGAAATCTGGTATCAGGTTCATATGACTATATATTAGCTCCACCTTGTCTATAAATACAATCATATTCACAAGGACAAAAGACTTGTTCCTAGAAAAGTTTTAGAAATATGACCATAGAGCAGCTGTAGAGGCTTGGCACCCTTTAGCATCGGTAAGGATGCCAGAGGAAGTCATTTAGGGCAGAATTAGTGAAAACATCCTGAATTTAATTTGGGGCCAATATCACACTCTGCCAGTTCTTTTAAAAAAGAGGGTACGGTGACCCAGAGTGCATTCCTGCTGTATGAATCTAAAGGCCCATGCTGATAAAAACTCACTTTTTTTTAGAAGAAGCCCATTAATCATTAGAAGCCATAATAGTCTGTGGTCACAACATGGTCACTGTGGTCTTGACTCAGGGCCAGAGTCTGTTCAAGACAGTCTCATGCAAGATGATTGGTAAGATTACTGTCATGTTTTTCCAAAATACTGGTAACAGAGATTAGAGATTAGAAGAATGCAAAGGGTATTTGCTATAAAAATATGTTGTCTGGTCATTTATTTATTAGGTAATCTTGATGGAAAATCCACAGTGGAGGTCTACTGGTGATGAATCCAGTTTATTCCAGCACTAGAGCCAACACAGTTTGACCAAATCTTCCACAGTTAGACACACAGGCAGCAACATGCCTTAGCAGGAACGTTAGCTTGTGTTTTTTGACGATGGTTGATTTTTCAGAATCGCGGCGTGCAATCAGGCAGAATGGTTTGTCTCACTGAATGGGTTTTATAGAGTAGTGGTTGAAGTTGGAAACACAAGGCGAGGAGTAAAAATGCCCTTCTCCGGTCTCTCATATGAATTCCCCCTGCCTTTGACGTGGTGTTTCGCCCTGATGAGGGGTTTACATTTGAGGCTGAGTGGAGCATTGTCCCCAATAATTACACAGCAGTGCCAGTCCAGCAGTCTGCCTGTCCCATTAGACCCCGTTGTTCCACTGTTCAATATTCTACCACCATAAGGAACTGATGTCAGAGCAGCCTTAACTGACCTCTACACCAGTCTTGGGCATAACTTGTGGCCTGCTGTGAAATGGTATGCAAATTGTGAGAATTTATAGTTTGCCACATTTACTCTGGCATGACGTGGTGAATTTGTATTGCACTACGATGACTGAGTTTTGAACTCATAGCGAGTTCCCATCATGTAAACAGCTAAACACGATCAGTCAATTTGACTCTGACGATCAGATCTCCCAAAGCCTGTTAAATGTCAACAGCGTAGATGGGCAGATCTGCTGTTATTCACCCACAGTGCACAATCCGTCATCTCAGAGTGGTGACCACATCACTAAATGACTTCCACATGTGCTGCGGGCAGCTCCGATCAGAGCTGGTCAATCAGAGGTGATTACTCCGCAAGCAGCTTGGACTTTGATTGCTCACCGCATAGATACTTGTTCCTGTTTAACTTCCCACTGACTGAATATAAGCCTGTTGTTCTTTACTACATGACCATGAGTTAGGCTTTTATGACAATCTCCTTTCTTGATATGCTGTTTTTCTTTTTGTGAAGACAACTTTGCAGCCGTGTTTCATGCAGCGCTTCACACAACGGGTGCCCGGACACCTGTAGTAAACATCACTTCTTCTCAGTCCAGTCAAGTTACTAGAGCAAATAGTGCAGCTGGAGGTGAGATCAGGTCATTTAGTGTTTCAGTAAGTGGTGGGGTCTACTGTCCCACCATTTTTTATTTTATTTATTCATGTACTTATTTTGAATGTAGTGTAACATAGTAAATAAATGGTTTGGGAACAAGTTAAATGTACACAGTTTTCCCCTTACCCCAAAAAGTTAGAGGGCCCATATCCTACTTTTTTCGTTTATTGTATTTATTTATTTTTTTATTTTTCCTGGAGGTCCACATATAACATTTGTATGGTTTTATGTACTAAACACAATCATAATTCCTAATTCATTGTCTCCTCTCTTTATTCCTTAGAATTAGTCTGTTTTTTACTGAAAACTGCTTATAAATTCAGCATGAATGGGCGGAGCTAAATGACTGTAGGCTGAATAGGCGGATACATATAAATGCATTGGCTTTTGTAACAGTTTGGAAGCTTGCTTTCCATATATGGATTGGGAAGTGAACAGACTTTTCAACAAAAAACTATATATAAATAATATATATATATATATATATATATATATATATATATATATATATATATATATATATATATATATATATATATATATAATTTATTATTATTATTTATTATTATTATTTATTAAATTAATTGTTGTCCACTTGAAATCTAAGAATACCTTTTCAGTCCTGAGATTTGAGCCTTTGATGTTTTGGTTACTGGATCACCTCTTTTACTCATTGGGCTACTACCCATCCCCAATCGAACGTAGTAGATCAACTGTATTGTTTTTGCCTGTGACTTCTTGTAGATGATAGTAGATCACACTGCTAGAAACCACATAAACAAGACTATTTGAGAATACTTAACAACTTGATGTGGTTTGAGGCCAGTATGCAGTCGACACAGTGCTAATTTGTGACGTATAAGGTTTCATTACTTCTTAGCCAGACTTTAGACAGTAAACGTCTTAGCTTATCAAGTACATTTGATAACTACATCTGAGAAAACTGTGCACGTTTGATTCTTGACAAATTATTTTTAAGTCTGCTGTACATTTGCAAGGATTCATGTTGGTCTGTTCCTGCGTTTCTGTAGTCGTTGCCTATGTCTTGCTGTGTCTGTTATACGTCTTCAGCTGTATGAGTGAGAGCCAGGCCGAGGAGCATTGTTTAGCTTATACCTCCGGTGGTGTTACACTGCCTCAGGAGGCCGAAGATGTTCTGGATAGATTGATGATAAGCATTCTGGGCCTGTATTCACAAATTATCTCTGTTTAGATCTGCTGATCTAAGAATGGATCCTGCCTGTGTCTGCACTCACTTCAGTTACACCAACAGCTCATAGATCAGCAGTCTGAATACCAGCCCTGGCCATAGCTAGAGGCTGCGGTACGTGACAGCTCTGTTCTTATCTCTTCGTTTCACTCTGGTTTGGAGTGGAGGTCTTTCAGTCATGGACCTCATGTTCTTCAGGAGGTTCTAGTGATGTCGAATCGTTGAGCACGAGCAGTGTGCAAACCACTCCCAGCACAGCTGAACGCAATGTGAAATATTTCTCTGGGAACAGTGGATGTGCGCCAATCATGGAGGGGGTGAGGGGGGGCATGGGAAGAGTTCTGCACTCCCCCTGCCCCAAACAACATACAGCCCCCCTCCCCGACCCCACCCTATCCTAAACTACATGAGCACGGAGCTCTTATCAGACCCTGTCTCCCTGAGGAATGTTTATAGAAAGCAGGCCCATTGCAGAGGTTTCAGCATGGAGCTGTTGTTCTCTTGTTTGCCTTTGTGCTTGATTTATGGGCCGGGTAGTGAAATAAAGCCAGGAAAAGCAGCCCTGCATTGATATACAGCATCAAGCAGTGAGCTGTTGTTCTAGCCACATCTGTAAAAAGACCCTTATTGGACTAGAGTGCGGCTGACTTTCTGTGTCCTCTTTTGTGGGTAAACTTTATGTAGCTGTAGGTAGAATTGTCAGTAAGTGGGCTACTTTTATTTACTGACCATGTTTGATTGCTTATGTAATCTTAGCTGCCATATTTGCTGATTATATTTGATCAGTTATGTAATACATGCAGTACATTCAAAGCCACGATACTCTGTCTGAATAATTTATTTGATTGATTTGAGATTTGATTTATATCAGTATTGTATATACTGAAGGCATGATTACTTATAGTGTTTTGTCACTTGAAAACTACGCACTGATACTCTGTTACTTCATTAAACATTTCAAGTGCCAGTTTTAGGATTCTGAAGTCACTTTTTGGGTAGTTGTTATGTGTCATCACAGGGAGATGGAGAACATATACAGCCCAACAATTCGCTGAGCTTTATGTGTTAACTGGACTGTAAAATGTGGCGAGGTTGCTTTTATTGTGAGGACATATGTATATTGTGATAGACTCGGAAACACGAGTACCTTAATTTGAGAAGTCGTGTGGCTTTATCACTAACTAGTCTACCTACTTTACCTGATGTTAGCTAGGTCTAGAAACAGTGGCACAGGAGTTGGCACTGAGAAGAAAACAACCCTCTGTGGAAGACACTAAATCTTCATTAGCATCCAACATTGCACTGGTTAGCTGTAGGGTTATCACATTAGCTCATCTGAAGAGGCCTCTGTCACTCATCTGACATGAAAACCTGATGATTTTCAGGTATATCCCTCTGCATACTGCTAAATTGTAGTGCTCTTACTGCTGTGTTTTGAGTTTTGAGCTTGTTTGGATCTAATTATCCATGCAGAAAAAAAGCAACGACAAAAAGTCTGACATGTTCATGCCTGTGCTAAAAATGTACTATTGGTACATTCATCTTGAAATATTCACCCAATATAAATGGAAGCTGCTGTTTTCAAATGGTTTAACATGACAAATTTCAAATGGTATAAAAGGGAGTTACAAGGTTGTCTTATGGCATGTTTAGTTGTACTAACTGAACCATGTAACACAAGTGGAGATTTGTATATGTTTCTATGTAATTGCTCTCAGTTGCTCTTAAGTAAGTGAGAAAGGAGCACATCTATTCTGGAGACCCTGCTGAGTAAAAAAGTTGTAGATAACTCTGTATGTCTGTAGTCTTCAAAAATACAGTGCAAGTTCTCACCAGCCTGTGAGGGGTTTTTCTCCAGCTCATAACTCTTCCACTCCAGTGGGCTAAATGCCACCTGGACTGACTGACATCACTGGCTTGTCTCAGCCTGTCAGAGTTCCCTGTCAGCACACATATACATGCAAGGTGACTAGAATGGTCAGCAGTTTATCCTGTCATACAGATGAGATATTCTTAAACTTAAACTGTAACAGCTTGGCTGTATGGGGATATGTAAAGCAGCTAAGAGGATTTGAATATATGGAGCAGCTTGGCTGATTGCGTCCCCTCTTATTGTCCACTTGCTGTTTTAGAGCGGGATTGCATTTCAATAATTGCCCTCAGTTGCTCTTAAGTCTCCCTCGTGATTGGAGATTAACCTTTCTCTTGGCCCACATGTTCTTTCTTTCTTTATGTGGAAAAGTTGTCTGGGAAACGCTCCCTTCCCTCTGCATGAACGTCACATCCTGTCTCCCCGGTTGGTTTGTTTTCCAGTGGCGAAAGCCAGCAGGCATATCATGAATAAGTTTACATGTGAAAAAGACAATGCTGGCAAATGCATTCACTTAGCACTGGAAGAGCCTCACGAGCTACTTTCAGAACCAGAAATGAGATTTTGTTTCCAACAATTGAGTCCTGGTTCGAGAACAAATGGAAACCTTTATGTAAACTCGTGGAGCGCTTAGTTTCTTTGTGCAGATTGTAAACATAGCAGGGGCAGGTCATGGAATTCCGCTGAACTTGCTTTTTTAAGAAACAAGCCAATTTTCCTCAACCCAGTTTCCTAATAAAATATGCGCCAAAATGCTGTTTCGGGCCTTTATTTGCCCACTGCTTCATGACTTTCAGCAGCATTAACAATTTAAATGACCATAGTGATATACCGGAGCTGCTGCTGTTATAAACAGACATGCTATGTTACATGAATAAGACGGCTCTTCCATGATTTTCCTTCAGCTACACCAATAAATGCACACTGGAAACGTAAGCACGCCTTTGTGGTGGCCAGACGCATTTGGAGAAGGCAACAAAGGAGTCATGTTTTTCATTGTGAGAGTAGTGGAACATGAGTAGAGGGAGCAGAGTGAGAGGGAGAGAGAGAAAGAGAGAGGACTGCTGAAGTGTCACTCAAGCAGACACCCCTCTCCCTCCACCCTGTCTCGTGGCTTTTGTTTATACCCAATAAGTCCATTTCTTCATTCCGCTTGGCACTGTCCACCTTACCTGTATTTGGACAATTGTTCTGTTTTTAGTTACAGCGAATGGATGTGATTTAAACGCTGGAGGTTGGCAAGACGTTTCAGCGCCAGCGTGCCAGACGCATGGATTATTTCAGCCTGGATAAACATGAAAGTGCTCATGGAAAAAAAATACTGCGTGTTTATGCAAGTGTTCAGATCGAAGATCAGAGTAGCCATGCTTCCATCTTCAGTGCTGCACTGACCACAACTGAGCTTCATTTCCTGCCGTTCACGTCAGGGGACATTTGAGAAGCATCGTGAACACGTGTTCGTGATGGACTTGCCTGAACTGGCAGAGGTGGAACATTTGGAGATAAGAAAGCATCTTCCCCTGAGAGTGAGAGTAACTGAGCAGGCAGCACATGACCCCCGGTGTTCTCTCAGTACGATGGGTCATGGTTTAATTTAGTTAACACAAGCATGTAAGGAATGCGAAAACATAATTACCCCTTATTATACTACACTCATTTGTACACCCTGATAGTATCAACAAATGCTTCCACCCCACTCTCTCTCTTTCTCTCTCTCTCATTCCCTCACAAAAGAGAATACAGAGGCTTTGTATTGCACCACATGCCAGACAAGAGGTTTGGGAAGTTTTTTTTATGTGTGTACACTGTTTCCCTTCTCTGCCCCAAAAGCCTCCTGATCCCACCCAACTGATTAGAGACCAGAGAGACGGAAGGAAAAAGGTCCAATTGCAAAGCAAAGCAGTCTTCTTATCAAAGGGTTTTAGTGGGTGTTTATACTGAAACAGTGTTCTAATCATATTTAATGTTTGGAATTTGAATAGTCAACATTGATATGTATGTATGTATTTCTTTTTTCGTTGATTGTCTTTTGTATGAATGCAATGAGCAGTTTGGGGCGGTTTGATTATCATAAGGTTCAAACAGAACTGACTAAATAACAGTAGTTTGGTTTAATTTAATGTACACATATATATACACATCACAAAAACCAACTGTATTTCAAAATGTGGCGTTTTTACAGGGTATTTTCCGTATATGGACCATATACACTGGGGAGTGAAGTGAATAGTATGTAAAAAAAAAATACTTGAAAAACTAGTAATGCTTACATAGTACATCAAACTAATGTATGATTTGGTGATACATACTTGGTTTTAGGCATGTGGCCTAATTAGACTAATAAGAAGCATATATTAAAGTAGTTAACATGGCTTGGAAAATATGTGCATTGGGAGCTCCATCTTACCATGTATAACTTAGTACAAGATTAGTGTTGGAAGGAAGATGGAGGAAGCATGTCAGCAGTTTTATGGGAGAAATGAGTTCACACTAAAACTGATTGGCCCTCAGGCCATAGTTACGCAATTAAGATAAATGGATACTGAGGTCTCGGGGGTGCTATGTCCGTGACTAGGAAACACATGCTTCAGTGCAGTTACATGTGACGGAATTTACTGTCTTGTATTTTCCTCGTTAATCTTCGGGGTGCTCCCGTCCTTGCAGGTGGAGGCTCAGTGAATCAGATCTACCACACTAACCATCAACATGTCTTTTTCTCCTGTGAGAAATGGCCTACCCTAGTTTTCATGTTACCACAGAATAGTTCCAGGGTGTTTTCCTAGCCATGGTTTCCCAATGATAGACTTGTGGTTCTCCACTTTTAAGAGTTCACCTGTACCCATAGCTAGATGAATGCTGTTTGTGTGCTGTGTGGGGTGCGATGACCATATGCAGCTTTCAGGCACGAAGGATGCTCACTCCAACTGCAGACGCTCCGTGGGAAAGACAGCTCATAGTCCAGAATCTCAGTAATGTGTGTGGGTGCAACTCCTGAAGGCCTTGTTGTTTTGAGGCGTGAGGATCAGAAGGGTTAAGGGTTGCAAGCCTGTCTCCCAGACTATTACACTGAGCTAGTTATTTTCTATGTTAAGTTAAATGAGATTCAGTAGGGATCTTGGCTCCAGGCGACCTGTTGACTAGATGCTATCCCTTGCAAAAACAAACAAACAAAAAAACATAAGGGTCTTGTTGGTATGAAAAACAAACAAAACAATCAAAAACAAAAGGCATGTAACATCATGCACACATCAGTCCATCAGTGCCCATATTTGACGTTTGATTTGATTATGGGGAAATTCGACGTATCTCGGTTGCCCTTCAAGATGACCTTTGGGAGAAAAGAAAATTATACAGTGGATACATTCCAGAATCGTCAGTGACAAGAGGGACCCCAGATCCCAAGGCCAAAACAAGGTGTTGGAATGGTTATGGGCTGCAGGTAGAGGAGCTGTCATCAGCATGAGCCTGCCATCAGATCTAGACCAGGTGATGGAATTTTGAGCTCAGATAAGCTCTGGCTCGAATGCTAAGCGCTTGATACAAGTTAGGTTCTTTTATTTTGCTTTGGCATGGTGATGAAAGCAGTTAAATCGGCTGAGAAGAACTGATTCTAGGTCAATATAGGGGTTCTAAAAAGGTTCACTCTTAGGCCTGTTTTATACACACTACCTCTGCGTGTCATGAGTAGAGCGTAATTGCTACAGCTCAGACACATTGGCCATTCAAACATAAAGTAGCCATGCTTACATGCAGTCTGATAATCCATTAATAATCCAACTAGTAGCTCAATTGGAATAGAACATGTCTGTGTATATACCCCATTCGGAATAGACTAGTCTGATTGAGGCCATTCTGAATACAACTTCTATCCGATTGAACGATTTGAGAAATCCTGTAAATAATCTGTCAAATAGAAGAATAGTAGCCATTTAAATGTCTGTATCTGATTATATTTCCAGTCAGAAAGTTTAAGCATGTTCTGTGCATGTGCATTTGTGTCATAAAAGAAGTTTAATGAGTAATGTTTAACATGGCGGTAGCTGAAAACTGGTCTGCAGAAGAGACGAAGTTTATGCTTCAAACTTTAAAAGACTTAAAAACAGTAAGTAGGATGGATGGCCATCAAGTTTGCAACATCAAGCTGTTCAGACAAGTATATGAGGAAATGAGTGACAGTGAGTTTACATGAACTATAGAGCAAATTAAAAACAGATGGACGTTTTTTAAATCAGCGCATTATGAAGCTAAAACCCAGAATGGTAAAAGCTCAGTTTTACGAAATTGTGGACAAATTTGTGGGAGATCGACCTCCTGCTAACATCATTTTAGAGCTATTAAAACACAAACCACCAGCTGAAAACTCAGGTAACAGCTGCTCATTGAACTCTGACTGGACTCTCATGATGCTTATTAACATGGTAATGTCTACACTAAGTGATACTCAAATTATGCATGCATGTAATTTTGGATCTGATTACTTGTAGTGTGCATGTAAACAGAGATTTTCATCAGATTGTTGAGTAGCGTATGCGTATAAACACCTCAGTCTTAATATATAAACCGAATGAATTCAAACGGATTGCCGAACATCTTTGCATGTAAACACAGCCTGTGTTTGCTCTGCGGAGGGCTGAGTTCTACAGACATCTTTTTTTCTAAAGGATAAATAGTCAACTCAGTTGCTTCCTTAGTAAAACTGTAATTCATATAAAAGCACAGTACATTTGTTCACCTGCAAGGTTTCTGATGTGTCATATTGGTCATGAATTATAGAATTTATGTTTTTTTTTACTTTTTTCAGGATTTTGTTTAATTTTCATTGGTTGTTATAGTTTGTCATTGTATTTTCCTTGTGGCATGTGCAGCATGTGGGAAAAATAGGCTCAAACGGTATTTTCTAAATGCTGAGCCAGTTCTGGGGCGCATCTGGGATGCACTGTCTTTCTGCTCACTCGAGCTCTGACCTGTTAATATGAGCACCAAGATGAAAAGCAAGACATTGTGTTGCACACGCAGAATTAGGATATCGTCGCTGTCGGGACAAAACCTCAAGACAAAATCTCCATTTTTTGATTTTTTTTTACCTTTGTCCATAAGTTGAAAAGACCATCTGGTCCTTACATTGTGTGAAAATTCATAATGTATGGACCAAAATTGCTTATAAGACATGTTTTTTGCATAGACTTCCATTGAAAGTTACTTGTTTTCCTTCTCCTTTAAAATTACAGTTTTGGAAATACGAGGCTTGTTCTGACAGCGACAGTATGTGTAACATTCCTTACAGTCTGAGACTGTTAGAGGGAGATAAGGGAATAGCATGGATCTCAGACCATGGAGTTGGTTGAAAGTATGATTTATGGAATGAAAGTCTGAGGGGTGACTGAACATCATCAATTTCCTAGGCAATAATATTGATAATTCATAGTAATAAATAGAATTAAATTAAGTGTACACTAATTTTTGTCCAAAAAAAATTCTCAAGCTACTTTCAAACATACAAACTCAAAATGTTGATTTGATTGTCCTTTTGTGTATACAGTTGTATGCAGATGTTTGGGCGTCTCTGGTCAAATGACATGTTTTGTTGATTTTCTCAGTAAAAAATAGGTAACACATCGTCTACAGAGATCACACTACTGCACATTTTAATGCTCGGTTACTGTTTATTAGCTAAATTTAACATAATTGAAAAAATATATAAAATGTGGCCTGTCTAAAAGTTATAGCACATTGTATATTCTGTGTTTTATTTTTTTCACTGTGTTAAACTTAAGCAAATAAACAGAAATTGTGCACTTAAGTTTGCAGAAAAATACCACATTTACATGTGTTCCCTGTAGAGGATGTCTTAATTTGTTTTCACTTAGAAAATCAACAAACCATGTAATTTGACCAGGCGTATTCAAGCTTTTTTGTGTAAACAGTTCTTTAACAATAGTTCTGAATTCTACCTAAATATTTAAATTGAATCATATTGGGTTAGTCATTTTTTTGTAATGTGTTAAATCATATCATTAAGAATCATAATTGTGTTGAAACAAGGTGAGGTCATAGATTAACTCTTCAGAAAGTAAAACGTGTAGTGCTGGTGGTTTTGAAGCTTGAGCGAGTAATGACACACAGTGACTCAGGCTGCTGAGGGATGGAGGGCTGTGCGTAGGTAGAGCTGATGTCAGGAAAAGATATATGGACTTATTTTAACCAGAGGCAAAGCTTTGCAATATTTCGAAATCAGCATCTCCTGCACGCAGTTCCCTCACAAAACCGCACAGTTTAACCCTTTCCTCAGTGTGTTTTAAGCTCAGAGAGTCCGTATCTTAACGTATCTACACATAATGAAAACGAAAGGTTCATTCTTATCAGTGCTTTTGTTGATAGTGCTTGTTCCAGCTGTTGTGTTTATGGTCCATTTAGCTAAGCTGATCCTTGCGGTGGGGGAGAGCTGGAGATTTTCTAGCGTTTGTGTGTTCTGCACACCCACATCCTCAGCTGAAATAACATCTTTCAGTAGGAAGTATTTTCAATCAAATCAAACACGAGCGCTAGTCATTCCTGGGCTGTTTCTCGTGGCTCCAGTTAAGTTCAAAACATCCTGTTGATGTTCTAAAATAAAACAGGATGATTAACCCTGAACAGCGTTAATCAAGCTTGATGTAGCCATCAGAGAAGAATCTTGAACAAGTACAGCTCTTTTGGACTTATTCAAAAGTATGCAGAATATCCCAGTATCTCTGTTTTTGCTTTAATCCTTTAAGACTGTAAACAGAAGTGCAGACAGAGATATACTGTTCAAAATAAAGGTGCTAGAAGTGGTTCTTTGCTTAATGTCTTAGAAGAACCACTTTTGGTTCTAAAAAGAACCTTTCAGTGGTGGTTTGTTTAAGTTAAAAACAGTCTGAAGAAGTTTAAAGAACCTCCACAAACTGTACAGGTTCTAGAAAGAACCCTCACATTGGTATAGAACCTTTACATCATCTGCACACTCACTACTCTCTTTTTCAAACATGCTTTTTATGGAACTAAAGTTGGTTCTGCTATGGTATTGCCCAAGAACCCTTTGTGGCACCTTTACTTTAAGAGTATACTTGGTCCTGAAAGCAAAAGAGCTGTGAGACCTTGTAGAGGCCTTGATTTATAAAGCCAACGTCAAAGAGGACTGTGAAATGGACACGGCAAAATTCAGTGCAAATGGTAGTTGAGAGGCACATGTGTATATTAACGTGTCAAAGCAGGGGCAGGGAGCTGATCTAATCCAGGCTATGGAGAATCCCTCTGGACGTCTTGTCTGTATCACATTTTCATTGCAGGTACGGCTGCACTGGGTGGAATTTGTACGCTGCCTGTCAAAAGTTTTACAGACACCCAGCTTTTTAAAATGTTTTTAATAAATGAGTATGTCATGCTTGTCAGTTCGCAACCATTTAACATAACTTAACAGACTAAGTTGTTTATATCATGCCATTTTTCTTTCCAAAAACTGCTGAAAAAAGCACTAAATTGAGAATAATGATTTTATACCCTTGTTTTGATGTCACTCTGTGTCACTCTGTACTTAGGGTTGAACACAGATCTACAGTACTGTGCAAAAGCCAGAGGCTACTCTTCATTTATTCATTTTTTTATTAAAAATAATCAGCATTATGGATAGTTTATTCATTTTTCAGGAGATGTTTATCAGCAGATTAGATATAAGAAAATTGGACTCCTAGCAACCATGCATGACCTAGCTAACCATCAAAACTACCGTGAAATAAACAGCACTTAAAGCTTTCATCTTTGAGAGAGAGCAGAAAATCAAGCTCTACTTTTACTTCAGATCTGAAAAAAATCCAAAGTACTTCTGTCCATCCTTCCACTATGAGTAGACAACTCAACACTATGGGTCTGAAAGGATGCGTAGCCGTCAAGAAGGCCTCACTGAAGAAAGGAAATAGACAAAAAAGAACATTTGTAAATCCAACAAGGAAGCAGCTGGTGTTCTCAGAACAATAAACTGACCACCCCACAGTCCAGATGTCAACATCACTGAATGTGTTTGGGATTACGTGGATCATGGGAAGCAGAAAATGCAATGTACTTCTAAGACTGAACTTTGTGTGGAAAAAATTATCCGTGAAGGTTTCTTGGGAAAGCTGAAAGCAAGACTCCTGAAAAGAATGGAAGCTGTAGTAAACGCAAGGAGTGGACACACTAAATATTTAAAAAATGATTACAACATTTAGTTGTTGAGGCTTCAGTGTAATTATCTGTTAAATTGATGTTTTTTCTGGCACTGAGAAATAAATAACGTACTTATTGGTCATTTTGACTGGTAATTGAATAAATGAGTGGTGGATTTTTGCACAGTAATGTATATTTTTAACTATAGCTCTGCAAAAACTTTAATTATTATTTAGTCAAAACGTACACTCACATGAAGCTGAGTGTTGCAAAATATACCCACTTGTTTTCACATAAATAAAAACATTAATATCAACAAAAGTCAGTGTGTCCCCAAATGTATGCCTGGCTGTGTGTCTGAATGGAATTTTTCCCTCATTTCACAGTGCAATGACATTCAGCACAGACCGCTTTTGTTTACCTTCTTTGTCTTGACCCTGACGTAAGGGTGATGTGAATGGACGCTTGTGTGAGTCGGCAGTAATAAGCTGCAGCCATGCGCCCTGTTTGGGCGTATGCAGAGAGCTCATCTTCACGTCTAGATCTGCTGTGTTTCACAGTTCATCTTCGTGTTCTAACCATGGCTGGGCGAGTGATTATCCTCCTCCATCCTGTTTATGGAGCACAGTGGCCGTTTGTTCGTTGCAGGCGTAGGGATTGGTCATGGCAGCGGCCAGAGCACTAATCCTATTAGACCGGCCCTCGGAAGATCATGGGTTCCTGCAAAGCAAATCATCTTTAAACATCACTGACTTCCCAATCCCATTTATAAAGCAGAGAAAACAAAACTGCAGCTGATGTCTGTGCATATGATTCACTGAAGATTCAGTAACCTTTTTTCCACTTGTAGCGCAATGGATGCATCTGCCCAGTGTACAGTGCTATGCAGAAGTCAGAGACCATCCTTGTTTTATATAATTTCCAGACAAAAAGCCATTGTTATTCATTTTTCAGGAAATATTTCTGACAGGATTAGATATAAGATAATTCACTTGCATAAGGAAGGAATGGTCACAGGAAAACAAGTGAAAAAACAGGAGTTTCCAAATTTGGAATTAAAAATGATCAAAATGTATAGCTTAAATGAGAATCCTAACAACTGTGCAAGATCTGGTACTGTACTCAAAGCTTTTTGAGAGTATATAAAGCTTTTTTGTAAAAGGATGAGTAGCTGTCAAGAAGACATTATTGAGAAAAAGCATAAAAGACAGACAAAACAGAAGAACATTTGCATTAGAATGCTGAAACTGGACATTGGATTGTGAAAAGCAGAACATGCAACCAGCTTCTAAGACTGAATTTTGCACATGTGGAAAAATATCCTTGTACATTGAAAATAAATGAAAGTAAATCTAATGAAAAGAATGGAAGCTAAAAGTATTCTGCTTTTTTCCTGATAGTGAAAAATGAATAATTTGCACTTAATGGATGTTTGACTGGAAGTGAAATAATTGAAGAGTGGTCTCTGACTTTTGCACAGGACTGTAATTAAAACTGTTCATTGTTCATTCGTGTCACATATCATATGATAATGGTTGTAAGCTGTTGGTTCATCTGCAGTATCAGGATTTGACGTCCAAAGATAAGACAGTTCCTGGCTTCTTATGTAATATATGCTGCACGGACTTGTAAACTTTAGTGAACTATGAGTTTGTCATTGTTGCTCAATTACTAAAGATACTAATACATCTTAACATGTCTTTGTTTGTGTTTCAGGTCTCTTCATCCTGCGTTCCTGCTGCTAACTACGAACTGGTAAGAACATCTCTGCTATTGATGTGATTCTGATTTGAATATTTTTCTAGAACATTATATGTGATTTGAATGTCCTCACTAAATCAGTTAGATAAAGGGGTTTGCCTGTTTTGGGGATCAGCGAGAATCAGTCCACATTCATATTCATAGAAGGAATTAAAGAGTCGAATCTGAAATAGGCAGCTCTCGGCAAGGCCAGATAAGCCTGAAGGGATAGCAAAGAATAAACGATACTGAACAGATCTTTCCCTTTTTTGGTTTAAAGTGTGTTATTAGTCTCAGCAGGATTTTTTTTCCCTCATGCTCTTTGGCCACATTTATTTTTACTCCTGGCAATGCAGTACGTACTCCAAGAGCATTACCTTTTCTGCACTCCCAATAGCTTTCAAGTTGTTCTCTGTGTTCTCAGAATCAGTGTAGTTTTTAGTTTTTGACACAAATCAAAGTTAATAGTTTTCCCAGTGTCAAAAAGATTTGTGCCTTTTCTTCTTCTGCTGCTGTTTCCAGTTAGAGGGCTGAGTTCGTAGAAATTGTTTTGAAGATGGCAGGTATGCAGGACGGCTGTCTACCTGCCCAGAGGAGCAGCCCCTCAGGCAGCAAATGCAGTCATTCAATCTATTTAGACTCCATTTAAACATTGATGAGGTGAGCTTTAAAACTCATCAGGGTTATTCTAGAGAGGAGTAGAGGAAAACAAATAAATACAAAAAGAAAAGAAAAAAGATCTGCTGCTCCGGATGCTTGCAGAAAACCTGACGCTGCTGAGCTTAGAGAGTAAACAAGGCTCTCAAGAACAACAGTTACTATATTGACAATAGCATACTTGGAGTAGCTGTACAAGTGCGAAAGCTGAAAATGTGATATTGATGCAGTTGAGGTTTGTGTGAGTAGTGGTTAAACTCTCATGGTGGATAATTGAACTTTTGAAGAGACCACATTGTCAGTTTTAGCATTAGGATCAGTGGCTTTGACTGTATGTTGCTGTTTCATAGTTAACCCTTTAACATTCAGTAACGCCTTATTATTCAGTAACTACAGGGATTTCAGTGCAAACTAATACAGCTATTCTTAGGGTATGGAAGTTTGTAATAAAACTTTGGGCCTGCCGGTGAAGCCCATGACTTGTTAAGGGGTCAGTAACTATGCAGGGCAACAGGGCAGAATTAATAGTGCTGCAGGACACTTAAAAGCCCAGGGAGTCTAAATTCATGTTTTCCTTTTAAATAGGATATTTTGCCCTTGTGGATCCACAGTATTCATGTGCCACATATTCCATATGAATAATGTTCAAATGCTCACAAAATAGCCAATCTGTTTTGTCACAATTTTACGTGTACATAATCAGTATTCTACCAATCACAAGGCTGGTGTGGGTTGTCTTTCCCACAGAGCTTTCACTTAACTGTGTTCCCCTACAGTCTCCTTCTGTTTGTTCTAGTCAGAGATACCTAACCAGCTAAATCTAACATTTGAGCAAAAACTAAGCAAGCTAGCATAACTGAGCTAGCAAGCTAGCTCATCTGTCCACCTGTTGTATGTCTGTCCATTTGCTCATTTAGCCAAACTGGATGCACATCCAGCAATAAAGTGAATAAGAACCTTACCATCTTCAAGACATCACAATATAAAAGCTGGATAATATTTTTTATTGAATTGTAGACACAGGAGGGGCAGTCTGCATCACGATCACGACTGTCAGACTGAGAGCTGGATATATAAAGCAGAGCTATGCAAGATTAAAAAGTGTGAAAAATGAAAGAAGAAGCTGATAAGGTGTGTGTGTGTGTGTGTGTGTGTGCACTGCTGTGAGTCACCCTATAAAGCCTGAAACAATCATGTAAAAGTCAGAGGTGTCAGATCAGATTTCAGAAGAGTTTTTCAGACTACGTCATATAGCTTCATATATTATTGCATGCACCAGCTCAAAGAGAAGGTCCTGCTCAATGTTTGGACTCAAATGCAAAATCAACATTATACTGGTGAAGATATGATGACAATAGTAAATAATTCACTTACATCCTCTAAAGACATGTGCTTCACCAGCTTTTCATTGAATTCTTTTTGAATACTCTTTCAGCATACTCACAATCAGATTCATCTGCTCGAGGAAGCGGTCAGAAGCACAACTGACATTACGATGTGTTCTTCCACACGTTCCATGCATTTACTATTATTTACTAAGTAGGAATTATAGAAAAGAACAGATTTGGATAGTTCACTATAAATTAAACGGTAATTGAGAATTCTTACATATCTCCTGGAGAACTACATACTTACAGTGGCTTCTTTAAAATAAAAATACTTGAATTTACTTTACATCTGTTATTAATCAGTAGCTCGTATAAAGAAGCCATAGTTTTACTCTAAAGTTTTACTGCATTAGTGATTAGCTGGAGAAAATGGCCTAAAGGCTTTTTTTCTTTTCTTTCCCTGTCTGTGCATATAAATGGGGCTGTTTCTTCTTCGTGTTCATGATGGATTCATGATAGCTCTTCCACTAAGAGGAGCATTCCCGCCAGCCTCATCCCCACACCCAACCCATTTCATCTTCCTCCCTGCTTGTTCCAGACAGAGCTATACCTCTTCTACCTTCAGCCTCCACCCTGCTACTCAGCATGGCTGACTGTGCTTTATGTGCTCTCTTTCCCGCTTACTGATCTCATCACAGAGTAAAGTGGCAACAGAAGTAAATGAGTGAATGACGTCTGATTTTAACTTTGAAATGGGAGAACATCTACATCAGTTATAAGTCATTATGGAAATTGACACAACTAACAGCTTAGTTAGCTTGTTTTGGTCTGTCTCATTAGTTGGTTAGCCACTATAGGACCACAGGAGGGCATTAAACAACAATACTACACAACTATGACCACACAACTATGACCATAAAAACCATGTAGCAGTTTGAACAGTTCCATTGCCTACTGTTACTAAACTGAGGGCTAGACCTGGAGCTCCACTGCTGGGAAATCCTGCCTGTAGTTGAAGTAACAGTAAAAGTACATCTGCATGAGTCTATTTAACATTTTCGTCACTGGGAAAAGAAAGGATTCCTGCAGAATGACGCAGTGTTAGTGGAATCAGAAACAGTGTGAGGGCAGCTTTGCTGGAGACCTGGCTGCTCCTTACTCCTTGTTTGGTGAATTCCTGACTGCTGAGAGGATGGATGGCCTGGACGTTGTATGGATCTGTGATTTACACCTACTGAAACATGTAGCCGTTAGTTTCCTTTGCTTCACTATAGACGTGAATGGCTGATGGAAAAATGCAATGTAAAGGATAGAAAGTAATTAGTTACTTTAAGTTGAAAACACTGCAAACTCACTGCCATGACTGAGTCATAAATTTGTTACTAGTCTGCTCAAGGCCTATGTGACTTGAGAAATAGCATGAAGTTATCTGCATACAGTACTATGCAAATTCAGAGAACAGAAAAAGTAAAAAAAAAAATAAATAAAAGTTAAAAAAAAAAGTAATTAATAGAAAATTACACAGACGCATCAGCAACTAAATCAATTTTTTTTTCTGTATTTAGTATGTCCACCCTTTGCCTTTGTTGCAGCTTCCATTTTTATACAGGGATATTATTCCATACTTCTTATAAGCACTTCCAAAGTTCAGTTTTAGAAGTTGTTTGCATTTTCTCATTCTCACCGTCTAATGTCAGTGTAATGTCAAGTAATGTCAGTTACAAATTTAGACTCATCAGTCCATAAAACCCTGCTGCAGATGTCCAGTTTTGGTGTTCCAGTGCAATTTTTCTTTTTTTTTTATCCATTTTAATTTTCTCAGTAAGGGCTTCTTGACAGCTACACATCCTTTCAGACTCATAGTGTTGAGTTTTCTTCTCACAGTGGAAGGATGGACAGAAACACCTGTGGATTTTTTCAGATCTGAAGCAAGAGTGGAGCTTGATTTCCTATGAATATAAAAAGCTGTTTAAAACAATGTTCTGTTTAACTAAAGGTGACAGCTTTAGTGGTCTAACAGGTTTTGTATTGTTGTCAGGAATCCCACTTTGTACATTTATTTTAATAATTTTTGAACTGCAGTTTTGGAAACTCCTGCTTTTTTCACTTGATATATTTTGATTTTCCCCTTCATTATGCAAGTGGATTATCTTATAATTAATCACCTCAGTAATATCTCCATTGGAAATGTTTTTTCTTGGGAGGACGCAGCTGTAACTCGTTGGTTTGAAGACTAGACGGAGGGATGAGTTAAAGTTGCAGGAGAGTGTGCAGATGTTAAGAGTGAATAGATTAAATACTGTTAGATTTGATAGCAGTGTTGGAAACTTTTGTGTAGTTTTGTATGTGTACTTAATACGTCTTTCAGCTCTAAGTTAAATAAATGAATAGGTGGTCTCTGACTTTTGCACTGTATGTCAATCCATTTTCACTGTGTTGTCAAGTAAAGTTGATCGTCATATTAAATATGAGTCGCTCAGTCTTCAGCCTGTTCATCCATTCAATCTGCTAACACATGGTACCTGACCTCCTGAGGCCATCTGTACTAAATGAGCATGGATTCACTTATGTTCAGCATAATGATGCATTAACAACTATATATGGACATTTTAATTGTATTTAAAATATGATAACAACTCATCCGTTCCCCTCTTTGCCCAACAGACCTTCTGAATTTGTTTCTGATGTCAGCATCATTTTCTTCAGGGCTCTTTCTCAGCAGTCAGTTGTTCTACTACAGCGCTCAGTAAGCAGCATTAGATGCAGATTGGATTTACCCTGAAGGCTTGAAATGTAGCATTGAGTTTTACAGCTCAGTGCAGTAGACTGCCTTTGCTGTTGTGCTTTTCAGTGTTCTTTTTAAAATTCTGTTTGATTGGGAAGCTGTCAGACATAGCTGTGGTGGATGTCCAGTAGTATCTAAAGCATAGTAAGTGCTGCTGATGTCCTCAGTTGGCCATCTCTGATGTTGTGTGTTTGATCAGCCCTCCTTGAGGACGTGCAGAGTGTGCTGAGTTGCATGCCGGCATTCTCACACACTGCCAGGCTGCATTCCACAGACGTGCCCTCATGTTGGCCAGCAAGGACACCGCTTTTGCCCACACAGAGAGAGGGAGAGAGACGCAGAGGGAGAGAGAGGGAGATAGAAAGAGATAGCAAAAAAGGGAGAGAGGCAGAAAGATAGAGCGATAAAGAGAGGGAGGCAGAGAAAGAGGGACATGTTGCACTGTACATGCTCTGGAACACAGTACGTCACAATGCCCAATTCCAAGAGTTAGCTAGGGTGGTATAAAAGTCCCCCAGCACTGGGCTGTGGAGCTGTGTTCTGTGGAGTGATGGAACTCAATCCAATACATTTGGAAGGAGTTGGACTGTTGTTTGTGATCCAGAACCAGAAACATCCAACATCAGTACCTGACCTCACTATTGCTCTTGTGGCTGAACGCAGTCAAATCCTCACAGCAATGTTTTTATTTAATTAAACTTTAAATAATTAGTTAATAAGACAGATGTTTGCTGTATAAACATATTATTAAAACTTCAATTAACTTAAAATTGTAAGGTAGCCTGAAAAACTTAATTTCAGATAAAAATGTTGCATGGGCAGGTGTCTTTTGGACAAATAGATTCTTTCACTAATATCTTGAGTGTGTTTCTCACCATTACAGTATCTTCTTTGATATGGAGAGCAGATTTTGGCATAAATAATGATTTGACAGTTTTCTTACAACTGTTAAAAGCACATATTGAAAGTCTTTTGTACAAAGGTAAGCAAAGGTAATTTAAACATACAGCCCTCTTAAACTCTAGTACATGCAAACTGGCCAATAAAACATGCTTATTTTCATTAAAATACTTTGAAAACATGGTACTAAGCCTAACTCAAATCTGTGGGTGGCAGATGGAGAGAAATAAGGAGAGAGACTCGTCTGATGCTTTTGATTTTGCACATGTGCACTGATACGTGCACATCAGTATCACTTGTGTAAACTTGCATGTTTATGGGCTGTAGGTGCTGCATTAAGGCATTAGCTTCACAGCACATAAAAATGCACCGGTGAAGAGAGCCAGCACATTGCTTTCTAATGACTCTGAGCATAGGGTAAAGATGGGCAAGATCTTTTCAATTAGGAAAATGTTTATAGCCCCACATACTTATGTGATTTGCCATGTTACATTCTGTATACAAGACTGAGCCAAGTTTTCCATAATGATATGTGATTTTTATCTGGGAGGTATGTCTGTGTCCATGTGCACAATGTCTCTTCACACAGACCCAGCCAGAGACGCAGTCTTCTCTGTGTCTTCAAGAGCCCACTTTAGTCCCTTTTCAGTCAACTTTAGTTGCAACTTTTAGGAGTCTAATGTTGTCTTTGCCTTGTTGCTATACATTCCATTTATATTAAATAAATATATACATGCAGTTACATATTTAAATGTATTTTTTTTCTGCAAAATGAGACAGTATGCACAACTTACACACAAATGTGCTGTTGTTATGTTTGACTGAATTTGTCTGCTTTAATGAGCTTTGAGTAAAAAACAATTGAACACAATGGAGAAGGGATATTTCAGGGTATTTTCGCATTAAGAAGGGTTAAAGGGACACTCTGGTCAAAATGAAAAATGTAATCATCACTGCATCTCATGTAAGCATACCTATTCGTATCCTACAGCAGTGCAACCGTAGTCTATAGAGTGAGATTTTCACTCTATAGTTTCAAAACTAGAAAGAAACCCCTTCTGATGATGTTTCCTAAAGGTGGAAACTGGAAACTGGGTGGTCTTATTTATTTATTTATTTATTTTTGATTGCCAAATGCAAATGGAAGCTATATAGCTAACGTTGCTGCTAGGAAGCGAAATATCTTATTGTATAGCAGTATGATTGTGGTAACTGTCTCATTATTACAGAGGACATTATCATTATCGTTCATCGTTATAAAAAAAGAACAGAATGAACTACTCGTACAGTAGAAATAGCTTGTCAGATGAAGAAGATAACAAGCTAAAAACTACAGTTAACAAGGACGCTACCAGGCTAACTAGATACATTACCTCAGTTTAAGTTCGTTTCTCTTACCGAAAGAGTGAAAACTTTGGAGCTCATTTTGCACTGAATGGAGGTGGAAACGTTGTTTTCTTTACAGTTTTGTTTAACGGCCAGTGTAAAAGTTATTCTTATGCTGTTCTGGTTGTATTTATTAGCCTGTCAACCTTATTCCTACACCCCACTAAGCTCTGAGTGACTTATGGACTTTTAGCCAAGCATAAACAGACAATGTGTTAAATACTAATAACATGATAGAAATATGGTGATAAATAAAAATGCAAACAATCTTTATTGTTGGGATGCTAGAACTGCTAAGCTAGCAGTCAGGATTGGTTGACATCACAGGGATTTCCAGTGATGAAGGAAAACATAAAAATGACATAATTGTGAATTTTGTCAAAACAATGAGGGATATAATGCTAGACTACAGAACACATGAACACAACAAACACTGCATTTAATTCTAGGTTTAGGACAGATTGTCCCTTTAACAAACTGAAGAAATGAAGCAGGTTTTAAATAGCGTTCCATTAGCGTGATGAAGTAAGACCAAAGATTTGTTCCTCTCTCACTCGCACGCAGACACTTGTTTAAACGCGGCTTTGATTCTGATTCATTAGAGTGTTTTGTTGGCCATAATAGGCCAGAAGCGAGCGAGGTGCATTCCTCTAGCTGGGTGACAGTGAGCAGGCCAGCAAGACTCCGTGCAGGTCCACCACAGTTCATGTTTATGCTTAGAGCTCAGAGACCGTGGAGAGAGCCCCTCTCTCACACACACTGAACTGCTCCTTATGTAACAGTGAGGGAGGAAGCAGCGCTATTGGAGGGTCCACTGTGACGTCCAGCTCTAGTCTCTTTTGGGAGAATCAGCACGGGGTCAAAGGGCACTTTGGGATGCTTCTGTCCACTGGTTCTCACAGCAGCTGGAGGATGGGATTCTTTCAAGGGAGCTCTCACATTCCAGCGTTAGCCCACTATAAACACACAGCAACACCCAAAGCCTCGACTGTGCTGCTATTTACACTTTTCTGCCTCTGCTGCGCTTTATGAGGGAGATGCAGGAGGCCTGTGAGGACGTGAGAGCTGAGCACCTGTTGCTGACGTATGTTCTGTGTGTGTGTGTGTGTGTGTGTGTTTGTGGGAAAACCAGATAAAAACAGGAATAGAAAGGGTTTTTATTTTACAGTTCTTTTCAGGGGGCTTATTTTCAGTTTTTTAAATAAATATGCAGTGATATTTTTCACATAAGTGAGTTCAGTCTTAGAAGTTGGTTATATTTTCTGATTCTCACCATCCAATTTATCCCAAACACAGCCACTGATGTTGACTTCTGGCTCCATGTCTCAAAGATGAAACCGAAAAAATTTTTTATCCAGTGGTGATAGTTTTGGTGGTCTAGCAGCTCTTGCATGGTCTCATTTTCTCCATATCTTTTAATCATTTTTGGAAACTCATTTTTTTCCACTTATTTTGCTATCTCATCAGAAATAACTCCCGAGAAGTGAACAACTTGTACTTAATTTTGGTGATTTTGGCGTAAAATTAAATAAATCATTGCTCTCAGAACAAAACCTTTTATCTCCAAAATGGTATCTTCACAGGAGGAGGAACAAACATTCTTAACTTTAAATGGAAATCAATGGAACAAGATTTATTTAATAAACTGGACTATTTATATTTGTCTGTTCTACTTGAAATTGTAACACAATGCAAAGAATAACTGGAGCTTTCAAATGATTCAATAAAAAAACAAACAAAAATGAAAGAAAAACAAGGTTTTTGTGTGACAGCGATGAAATGAAGGGTAGTCTCTGACTTTTGTGCATTGCGGTAGGTACTTAAACATATATTACACAAATGAGACACAAAATAAATACTGTTATTTATTAAATGTTCCTGTTTCTTCACATTATCCTGAACCCTGACCCTTGGAGATCGCACTGCTTTGTGGTGCTGAACAGATGGGCTGAATAACATGCCCTTTTTAGGTGTTCAGTGTGGGACACTTTTACAGGAAATTCACTCTCCCCGAGCCAAGCAGCTGTGTGCCTTCTCATACAGCTCCTATACACACTTTACTCATTTGAGATAATCCTGTCTTCTGAAAGATTATGGGGCTTTTTTGGGTGAGGATACACCATGTTCTGATAAGCTATTCTGATGCACTGAAAGGACAGATGATGTATTTTCCCGCCAGTAGGAGGCAGCAGACTATATAAAGTGTGTACATTGGGATTTCACCCACCTCCATCCGCTTGTAACTTTCTTTTGTCTCTGGAGTCCTGCACATATCTGATCTGCTCCGAAACACGTTTTCAATCCAGTCTGTGTGAGTAAACGTCTGCTCACTCTGGAAATGGAACAGCCAATTTTTTCCAGTCATTAGTCAGACATGTACAGTAAAGCACATGGGCACATTAGCGGAATGCTGAGTTCAGAGGAGTTTTCATTGCAACATAAATCTTTACTTAACTGCGATGCATGTGAAAGCCTTTAAAGTACCTACTTGTTTCATACTCTACACAGTAACCCCAAAGTGTTTTAGGATGAATGCCCTACAGGTCCTGTATTCATCTGTATTTGTATAAATGAAACATGAAATTGTGACTATATAATTTGAAATAAATATTAAATAATTACAGTGATTATCGTAATTCAGTATTTAATGAGTTGTATTGCCATACCAAGTCATTTGTTAGGAATTTCCCTCAGTGTACTAATGACAATAAAACAACAAAGAAAAGACAAGGACAACATACAACATTATAAAACTCATAAGAACTACTGCATTATAATTAAATTAAACAAAATGGAAGAGAAAGGGTGAAGCAAACAAAGCCAGTATATTTAGTGCTTTTTGAGAAGAGGCTAGAGGCCACGTTGGGAGGGGAGGAGGTGGAGGCCAAGAGACAGCCAGCACACACCCAGAGTTTCACTCTTTTTCCAAAACTGAGCTGACCAGACCAGTGATGTCAGTTGGATTGCACAATATGACCACGTTCACAATATGATAATGTGTTCCAAGGTCATGGTGCAGAATTCATTGAACACTTATATGAAAGCTTTACACCTCATGCAAATATTAAATATTCTTTATTATAAATATTCTTTATTATACATATGATGGTCAGCATGTTTCTAGAATTATGCACCCTACTTTTTGGTAACAGTCATTTAAGCCAAAAGCTGCCTAATACAGTTGTGTAATTCAGTGACTAATGCAGTTACATTATTACTACATGAATGTGATATTATTATGGTAATAATATTGGCATTACATTTTGCCTTTCCCTAAATTTCACACCACTTGTGATCCAAACCTCAAATAAGTCAGAAACAGTTAGGACTTGTTAGAAGACACATGACTTTCTGTCCTACCGAAAACAGTCTTTTAAGCTGAATGAGCTATGAAACTCTCCCAGGCTTTTTCAAATGAGCACTGCTAAGCCTTATTTTTAGCCTTGGGTCATTTTAAAGGAGACTCTGTTCGCTATTTTTGTGCCTTCCTTCTAGGAAACTCCCTGTACCTTTTCTCTTTTTTCCTTTTTCTTTTCCTTCTTGCTAAAGTGGGCATAATTAGGGCTCCTAGAAGCAGTTAAAATGAGTGGGATGCTCATGTGATAGACACTAAAAAACACAGGCTTGGTCATCAAGGCTATCAGCAACCATTTTGCTTGTTTGTTTGTTTTTCTGTAAGACATCGAGGCACCCCATGCTCCTCCCAGCATAGTTCCCATTGCCTCAGCTTTTGTTTCTGCTGAATTGCAGGAACTGTCGTAAAGGTGAAAATGCAGCATTGAAGAGGCAGTGAGTTGCAACAACCAGCCCGACGTTCATTGTGCAACATCAGAATGGAAAAGATTGCTGCAGAGGGACAGGAGTTCAACCGGAGAGTAGACCACATGCATTTAATGAGAATAGTCAGACAGATGCAGACCAGTTGTGGCTAAAACTCATCAACCAGTCAGCATTTCTTATTATAAAGTAGGATTGTTCACTTTTGAGCAAGTCTTTCAGAAGAAGTGGTTTCATGCCAGTACTGTTGGAAAAAGTTATGTTTTGAAACATTAATCCAGGCCGAACAGTGAATGAAGAGGTGCTGAATGAACTTTAAAGAGATTAAGCCTTGGTGAATTAGAGAAAACAGAATTCACAATAACAGAGAGCTGTTGGGATGGAGGAGGTGAGATTAAAAAACGTGTAGGGAGGTGGAGAAATGATAGAATTTGAGCGACATTGGCAGTGTGGAATGAGTTTAGCTGCAGAGAACTGTGTGAGAAAAGGGTGGAGGAAGCCTCCCAGCGGCATCAACATCAAGCACATGACCTCACACCTCATTCAAGCCAGGCTATTCTTTAGGCACTCCCTGCAAAGGCTCAAGACTGTCTGCCAGGCTGAGCAGCTTGTTACTGTTGTTCTTCTTCTTGTGTCAGAGGAAGAAAGCAATGAAATCTGGGTTATCTACAAATCCACACTCTGGCACTGCTGCATGTTGGGCGCCTCGCCTTAGGATTCCATGAAAGTTTGCCTAAGCCTAAACCTAAACCTCATAAGTGGCAGAGCCCCCACTGCAGCAAATAGCTTGGCTGAAGATAAAGAGTTAGAGGAGATAACAAACCAAGATGGAGACCCAGTGAATTGTTATTGCTTTATTTTGACAGCAGTAGTATTTACATTCAATTATTCCCGTGTCCATTAATGGGATGGGTCCATGCGCTGTGGCTGAGTCATCTTAATGGCCAGTGGCTATCTTAATGATCATAAGGGCTTTGGTGGTCATACCAAATTGCCATAACGAGAAGCTCAGTGGTCAAAATATGTATCTCTGGGGGGCTGGGGGCAGTGCTGCCAAGCGTTTGCGGTAGCTGACGTTGGGGCGGATGCAGTCTGGTTAGTGGTTTCGCCTGGGAGGCCATTTTTTGGGGAGAGGGGGTTAACATACTATGCCTAGGCTATAATTTACCCCTAGCTTTTCATGCTCTCAGAAACACAGTCCCAGTGTTTTGAGAGAGAGAGCAGTTTTCTCAGGAATCGAGACAGACATGCGGGGTCTCTTGTGGAAAAGGGTGATTTGATGATTCACATTACATCAGCGACCGCTCGGCCCCCAGAAGGCTGAGGTTTTGCCTGAACAAAAGCTGTTGTGAATTTTCTTAAAATTCGAGTCACGATAGTTCATCCATTAATAATTTCCTGCATGTAGTTCACCTCTTTGATATCTTTTCCACTTCGCCCTCCTCCCACTTCCATCCCTTAAAGTTCAACAGTAGTTTACACAGAGTTACCCAACATGAAAGTATGAGTGTGGGTCACAGGCTTTACTTGCTCAACTTGTCTTGGCACGGCTAAGCCTTCACCCTGGTTGTTATTGTTCTCTTGAGCTGGCATGGTTGTCTTGTGTGGGTATCACGCTAATGCAAACGTACAGAGATGGGCTAGAGTCATGCTGGCCCATGACATCATGGATTCCAGGGGCCCTGTCTCCCCGTAAATAAACACTTTGCTCTGGGCTGTCTCTTTTCTCTTGGGTTCTAGGTTGCACTTCTGTATATGGTGCTGTTGAGGTACTGGGCAGACTCTCTTGCTCTTGGACTAATGCTGAAGCTATGTTGCCTTGTCCAAATATTTAGCCTAGCCTGTTTACGCATTGGGCCCAGCCCATGTCTGTCTGCTTTTCTCCATAGCTCTCTGACAGAAATTTAACGAGCATTGCATTCAGGCTCAAGAACACACACAAACACGCTATCAGCTGCACATCACAGTCACTCTTGCCTTGTATTATTACTCAACATTTTTCCAGACTCTCCTAGTCTGACCCTCCACACACTTTTGCTTTTTTTAAAGACTTTTAAGAGTTTGGAAAGTTTTGTCTGTACAGTGTGATCGCTGTCCATGAGTTCATTCCTTAGTAGTTCTCTGGTTTAGGATATGAATATTCTTTCTCAGTGTTGTCTTTGGTAGTGGCAGTGAAAAGAAAGGAAAAAAAAAATCAGGCTTTTATTTAGTTTAAATGATGCACTCAGGGCTGACATTAAGCTTTTTTCGAAGACTTGTGCTACGGAAAAGTATATCTTCACTTTACTTGACCAAATACCAAAATCGACCAGCTGGAGTGCTAAAGTTCAATAAATGTTGTTAAATTAAAAACGTTAACTAGCTAGCATTACCCGTGTCCCACTTTTTAACTCTATAGAAACTCAATGTTATTTACAAAGCACGCTTATAATGTGTATGCATATACACTATAAGTGTGTAAGTAGGCGGTGTCTAATGGTTATTTTGGAGTGCTAACGCAAAACAGCCTTTGTTCTTCATCAGAGTTCACCCAGTAAAAATCATCGCTTTGTTGAAATGATCAATTCACTTCTCTCAGAACTCATTAATTTTTCTTTCATAAAATAATTTGTTTGCATGTTTATTTTTTCTTGCTGTAGTTTCTTGTCTAGTTGGAAAAAATAATAATTCACTTGTCCAACACAAACTTAAATCAATGTTAATGTAGAAATGTGTCTGTTCATCCTGTCTCACTTTTTTGCTGTAATAATGTACTAACAATGTAATAACATTAACTAATTAGTTACATATTAACTTACATTCACATTCACAGTTACATTCACATTCTGAATGCGAGTCCATTCACGTTCTATATTGACAGACTTTTTTATGTTTGTTTTTAGTTTTTTTAATGACAAAAAAGTGTAAAGGATTTTTTTTTTCTTCTTGCAGAACTAGACAATGGACAGTGTTAACTTTTCATCAAGTTTAAATCTCAGTAAAATATCTGTTGCTTACAAACTCAAGTGTGGGGTCAGTTGAAAGACTAGAACCTGTACTTTTGGCAGAATTAATCTTCTTGTTTCTGTGAGCTACAGGTGAGACATAATGAATAAAAATGATTAAAAATGGTTTTCGTTATTACCAGCCATAACTGTGACTTCTCTTTGCTGATGCTCTGTTAGTACTGGTGGCTAATATCCTGCTGCTGTATGGAGCAGTTTCCAGCTGTTCTTTGAGTGGGCTCTGCTGTGTTAAGAGGCTGACCTTTCCAGTTTCTCTTGAAGGGTAATGAGCTGGAGCAGTGCTAGGGCAAGGTGCTGGGACAGGGAACCACCTGCAGGCTTTTTCCACCGTTCGCCTGTTGCCTTCCTCAATCACCTGACCATCTCTCTCTCTCTCTCGCTTTCTCTCTTTCAGGCTCCCAGCAATGACATCCCACTGAAACATGTAGAGACGACGGTAAGCGGTTTCCCATTTTTATAACGTTGTTGACGTGTGGAAATTAGGGTTCTTTATGTCGTTCCAGTCATAATGTACTGTACGTGGTATTTCAGTGAAGTTAATATTACTCCAAATATTACTGATTCAGAGTGTAAATATTTAGCTCTAATGCTGACACTGTTGCTATGCGGTGGCTGTGTTTTAAACCTCTCCAGTCTAAACCTCATGCAGAGCTGAGGCCCAAATTATTGGTTACATTAGCTAAACTCAGCCTCATGGAGGGCTTGTGGACGCAGCATAGGCTGAAGTGGGCCAGTGAAAACACCTCCTGCGAGTAAAGCAGGCGGAGGGAAAACTTCTGCGTTAATGTCATTCTATAGCTGGGACACTTGAGCGAGGGGCCTGTAACCCCTCCCCTCTTCCATCCGGCCTGATCCGTCCCCTGCTGCCCCACCAAAAAACACTCGCCTGACCACAGCTGTGGATGACTAACCGTGCAGATTTTTCATTAATCCAAATGAACTTCAGACTTTATTATGTAGGGCTCCACATGTGAGCTCACTTTCAAAGTACTGTGCATGTGAGTGCAGTATCTACTACTGTCTATCATTATATCATATACTCCTTTTAAAACAGAGGCAGCAGGAGTTTTGCATCTCTGGTCTAAAACTAGCCTGTCTAGCCTAAATTACCCCCCTCACTTTTCTTGAAATAACGTTTAGGCAATGTATTTCTGTGATTCCAAGAGATGCAGTAGCATGTCTCAGAGCTAAAAGAGTACCCAAGGTCAGTATTATGTAATATTATTCACATGGAAAATGATGTTTTATAATCAGATGGTTATCAGAATCAGAACCTTCTCTTATGACGTACAGAGCCATGTCCAGTCTTTGTGTAGCTTCTAGAATAGTGATCCAAAGTTCATCTTGAAGCAGTGAAGTAGCTTATGCCATGATTGTTTTTTCTGTCCTAACCAATTGGATCAAAAGAAGATGAGCCTTCAGTAACAGTTGAAGTGAAGAAGGGATTAGTGGTTGCAGTTGATGTGCACCCTGAACTGTATGATGTCATGGATCAAAATGGTGAAGACATAAAGAAAAAGCAATAGCTTGCTTTGACTAGGCAGCACAACACTGCCTAGCTAATACTAGATCACTTTCTAAAAGGGTCAGAACTTTCTGCCTATAATTACAGATTGATCGACTGATTCACAGATGATTGACAATTATGGTGCTGCTGTTGCTTAGCAACAGGAAGACACACAGCCAGAAGCAGCACAGTGTGACACCCCAAGGAAAATAGGCCGTGCTGTGCTTCTCGTTTTTCTTCCTTCACAAAAAACAGTGTAAACCCTTTCCTTTTAGCTGTTTCATGGTCTTGGTTAAAGAGTAAGGTTGACTGTGCCTTTGCAATCACTAAGCCTACTTTTGGACATTAGCTATGTTCCCTCTAGTACTGCTTTTAAATCCAGACTTAAAACATATTTTAGGCTTGTGAATAGGGTGGTCATAGGTCTGTCTCATGGAGGGCTTGTGGATGATGCATAGGCCGAAGCAAGCCAGTGAAAACACCTCCTGTGAGTAAAGCAGGCGGAGAGAAACCTCCTGTTCTTTCTGTCATAACAACATTTTATACAGTCATATGCAAAAGTTTGGGCACCCTAGTCAAATCATGTTTTGTTGATTGTCTAAGAGAAAATAACACTTGCTCTGCAGAGAACACAACTCTGCACATTTCAATGCAAAATTACTGTTCATTTACTATTTATAAATACACAATTCTTGTTTATTTGCTGGTTTAACATGTTGGACAAAACCTTTGCACAGGCCATATTTTTTTTTTTATTTGCTGAATTTAACATATTGGAAACATAAAACACAAAATGTGGCCTGTAGCACGTTCTGTATTTTATGTTATATTTTTTCCAATATGTTAAATTATACAAATAAATACAAATCGTGCCAAAAGTTTGTATCCCTGTAGATATGTTAACTTTTTCGTCACCTTAGAAAATCAACAAAACGTCATTTTACCAGGGGTGTTTTTTGGTATAAGCTATAATGTATAATGCTGTTATTAAGTAGTGTTGTAGCATTGTTGAAGCATTTTATTGGCCCATTCATTTTACTTTGTGTCCTAATTATATACCAATTGCTTGGTAAACAGTTGTTTTTTTCTGTATGTTTGTCTTTGTGCATTATAAATATATATTTACTTACCTACTTACACTGAGACAAGTGACCATAGACAGTCTATCCAACAGGCAGTCTTGGTCCCTCTAAGGAAAATCAGTCTTGGTACCTCTTGTACTCTGCCAGTGCTTTGTGTTAAGCTTGCTGTCATGTTGCGACAGCTGAACTTTCGGACAAGCTTTAAATAGTAAAGACTCTTATTCTTCATCTTATAGCCTGTACAGGCATTTACTGCTGAGCATCTGTGTTTTATTTTCGCGCAATGTGTCCTGCGTTTGCTTTCATGTGTTTCTGTATGCTATATGAATACAGCTTGCCTTCTTTCCCTCTAAAGTTGAATGCATTGACAACACTACAGTGTAGTTTCTATATGCCAAATCCTCTGGTTTGGGGCTGGTTCCTAGTGTGTTTGAGAAAGGAAGTATCACATTACAAATTGGGGCTTATAGCCTAAGGCTTTGTAACAGCCTGAGTTTAAGAGAAAAAACCTGGTAGTACATAGCTGGCCATTTGACACTGCTTTAGTCTTTGGACATAAACATTTATAAAGAGAACCATCATTTTTCATCAATGTAATTATGTAATCCAGATCTATCTATGTACAGAATACATATAAATGTGTGTACATGATTCTGTGCCTGTAATTCATGTGTCATTTGATAATCTTATAAGAAAAGGCGTAATTTCCCAGTTGTACATCCTGTGGGTGTAATAAAGAGAAATGAACCTCCGCCTGACCCCCCGTCTACCCTGTTCAAACCTCATGGTGCATGCTTCTGTGGATGAGATCTTACGCGTGAAGCCTTCCAGATCAGCATGGTTTAGCCAAGCAACGCTGAGAATGGCATGCCAGTATTTTAACTTCTCAGATTGAATTATTTCACACTGATTACTCCAGGCTTTCTTCACTTTTCCTGTTCCAAAGCCAAAGCGTTTCAAAACCCGGGCCTCTTTGAGGACCAAAATATCTTGAGCTTGTCGTTCATCATGTTGCATTTTTCTTGGCATTGCATCACCACCCAAATGAGGGTATAGGCTTTAGGTTGGCCTGGAAAGTGCATATGGGAAGATCTGCTAGTGTTAAGACATATCTGGGATTGAGAGTGGCTTCAGCGAGTGGAATTTAACCTGCAGCTGGAGCGTTCTGGCACATTTGCACCAAACGCTGCTCCAGGCTCTGTCATGGACATTACAATGTGGTTCTGCTGACGTCTTCTACTGCTTTTTTGTACTTAGTTTCTTAAGGTCTTGAGAATCATCATATGATCCCAAAGTGTGGTTTGTTCTCTATGCCTCTTAGCATCAAAGTTCAGGCAAGCAACTTGTTTTTAGAGATTATTGAGGATTTGGTATGACTGAAAAAGGAGAAAGTGAACGTTAAGGATTATGCTAGGAAATATATATATATATATGTATATATATATATATATATATATATATATATAGCCTTCTTTCCCTCTACAGTTGAATGCATGGACAACGCTACAGTGTAGTTTCTATATGCCAAATCCTCTGGTTTGTAGTGTGTGTTTGAGAAGTATCACATCATATATATATATATATATATATATTAAATTTGGGGATTTTTTTCGGTCATATCCAATTTCACCCACTAGTTAAGACTACCCCAATCACACGATACCACCAGTGCTAGGAGGGAGAAGGCTAGCACAGGCTTCATCTGAAACCTGCGTTACCGAACTGCCGCTTAGGCAACATCATTGGACAGCCGAACATGTTTGGAGGAAAGTGTCAACCGCCAGCTAACCAACATTGTGCTGAGTGATGGGGGCATTCTACCCACCCAGAGAGAGCAAGCCGATTATACTCTCTTGGACTCCCGGCTATGGATGGCTGCAGCATCACCAGGGATTGAACCCCTGATCGTGATCTCCTGATGATTAGGCCAACACTTAGATGGTTGCGCCACTCATGTTTTGTTACAAATTATCATCACAAATTTATTGAAAAATATTGAAAATTTCATTATTTAAAACCAAGGGTATTTTACAGTAACATTCAGTATGTCTAGGGTAGTTTCCATTTGTGCCAGAGGGGGCAAAAAAAGTCAAAACAAAAGGCAAATTTTAAAAACATCAACATTAAGACTTATGCTGTCTTCACATCAGAGCTCAGGGTTGTCTGTGGTTTGTCTGCTCCTTTTTAATGCTTTTAAGCAGAGCTTCAAACTGCATCACCCACACAGTGCCTGCTTTGTGATTTTCAGATGTGAGTTGATGTAAACTTTTTTTTTTCACCAGAATGGGCTGTGTTTTTTAGTTGCGCTGGCTAAAAGAAAGGTGATTACTTTGTTTTTGTTACTACTGGATGGGTCCATTTTTTCTTCATCTTCTTCACTCAAGTGTTTAATAAGAAGTGCATCAGAGCGACAGTTTGTCAGTGTGTCAAAAATCGCATCCAGTTTCATCCATAAATAACTCGGCATGAAAACTGTCTGTTTAGGAGCATGCCAGTGTGAGTCACTCTCAGGATGGCTCACTGCTGCGAGTGTAAATGAAACCAGCACTGGAGTTTCAGACCACGAATCCGAGCACTCACACGTATAAAATGGTACCAAAAAATGATAAATTCTACTTAACTAATTTCATAGCTGTTATTGACAAATCAGTAAGTGGACCCAGCCCTATAAGCTTGTGTTAAAATGTATAATAAAGAACAAACTATATCTTTTGCAGAAGTGAATACAAGTGATCATGTTAATTTGCCATGAGCTTTGCATACACATACGCATTCTCTCAAGCAGCTTCATGAGGGGGATGCTTTTCTTGGAGACTTGAAGAAGTCTCACATATACTGATATGTTGTTGAGTTGTTGCTGGATAGTACTTGTTGAGAATAATGTTTAGTCATGTGGTGATATAAATATTTTATATCACCATAATAGCCTAACCTTTTCTCATGGCTTACTATATTATCACATATTATATTTTTATCTTTTAAAAAAAAATACATGTTTAAAGCTAAACAAGCTATATTCTCAGTATCATTTTTAAATAGCAATACTTTGCAAGTGGTCATACATGTGAAATATAGAATGATAAAACAACCAGCAATGAAATAATAATAATAAAAACTTTCCAAATATTCATCTGTGTGTACAGTTATCATGTAGGCCTATTTGCAGTTAGTTTGACTAAATTGCAGAGACGGTGATTAAATGGTCCGTGATAACATTATCATGTGTAAGTAAGATTGCAGTGTACTGAATTACTGAATGCCTGTGCATGTCTACTTACGTTTGGCTTCACTGTTTATATTTGTCTTAGACACATATTTCTAACATTTAAGCACAAGCTTTAAAATCTAAATGTGTTTAAGGTTATGAAAAACAAATTAGGTGTTTAGTTTAGTTTCCACTTTGAAACTCACAGACAGAATACGTGGAAAGCCAGAAAACCCCTTCTACTGCCTGGTTCTTCAGTCTTAAGATTGTTTAAAGATGAAGATTCGGTAATTGTTTCCTTTAAGCTGCAGCGTGGAGTCAGCTGCTGTGTGTGTGACCAGAGCATGCGGGGTGGAGAGGAGAGCGGACCCAAACACACGTGGGTGGCAACCAAACACACAGCGCAGGAAAGAGGGAGGAGAGAGAAAGAGAGAGAGGGAGAGAGAGGTAGGGACAGAAGGCAGGGTTTGGAGGGAGAGACATGGTGCAAAGTAAGGGAGAGAGAGAGAGAGGGAGGAGGTTGGAAAGGCGGGAGAAGGAGAGAGCAAAGGAAGGAGGGAGAAAACAAGGGAAAGAGAGAGTGAGAGTAGAAGGAAGACGGGAAAGAAGGCGAACTGTGCTCTGGTGTAGCTTTTGGTCCGGCATGTGGCATCCCGTGAACGGCACAGAACCAAAATAGAGGCTTTCTTGCGCTGGGGCAGTGAGAGAGAGCAGAATGGAGGGAGATAGGAAGCGTTCTTTCACAGCCATGAGTTCTGGTGGATCTTTGCGGAGGCGCCTTTCCTCACTTCGTAGCGCCTGGCGCTGGAGCACGGGCTACCTGCTGAAGGTAGGCGTCCGCGACTCCCCACCCCCCACACCCCCATCCCTTAATTTCTTTATTTCTTTTTCTCTCTCTGTCTGTACTACTCAGCTGGCTTCCTGCGTCCTACAGCATAGATAAAAGTGCTCTTTGGAGTGATGCTAGAGAAGAACCACTTTTGGTTCCCTGAAGATATTTAATATGAAGAGGTTTTTTAGAGTTTAAAGAACCTCCAGAACCTCCTAAAGCTTCTGTACCAGTTAAAGGGATTTGCTATCTGCACATCCAAGCTAGGAACCACTTAGGCACCTTTACTTTTAAGTGAAGATCATGAAGTAATAGCTTCTATACCCAAATAATGCACTTGAAGTCTAATAGCCAACGAAGATTCAGCTTCTTTCTGTGGCATTCTTGACTTCTTTGTGTAACCGTGCAACTCCCGCTTTTCTCAACACCCCCCATCCCTCAATTCTCTCTCTGATGGTTAATTTGTCAGGCCTGCTCGTAAGCAGCCTTTCCAGCTGGTTTTGATCAAGACCGGCTGGGACCCCCCAGCCCCCCCATCTTGGCTGCCCTTCTGGGGGTCGTAATTGTGGGCTGATTAAGAAGGGAAGGCTGGGCGTTTTTCGGAGCCTGGCGCTGTGTGGCTCGGGGGGCTGCAGAGGCCTTTACTTCAGCCATAATGCAGGGGGTGTTTTTTTTTTCAGAAAGGGCAGTGGGGGGTCGTTTAGCTCTGATTTGTTTTAATGTCCTGCTTTGACATGGGCTGATCCTGACAGTGTGGTTCTGTGAAACTGATATGTTTTTACTGTACTTTGTATTGTCCTGTGGGTTTCAGTGTTCTTAGCATTTAACATGGTGTATCCATGCCTAAAGCATCAACATGCATGGAAATGTCATAGGCGGAGTTCTCTAACTGTTGATGCGTTGTAGTGTAGGTCTGCTTAAGTGTAACTGGGGCTGAGTATGCCTCGAATCATGTATATAACAAACAACATAATATATTCTTGATTTTTTTTTTTAGTAGCAAGAATGTGAAACTTCTCTAAAACTAGCCTGCAATTCAAAGAGAAGCAAAGTTCCCAGTGCTGAAAAAAACATAATATACACTAAATCAATATAAAGAAACTTTAAACCACATGGAAAATGGTGTTTCATAATCAGATGTTTATCATAACCAGAACCCTTTCTTATGACATGCGGAATCATACCCACCCTCTGTGTCGTTTCTAGAATAGTCCTGAGCGCTGTGTGTAATTATACTGGTGAATGCTGGGTTTTCTTTGTAAGCATTGTTCCCATTTGGTCTTGTCGGTCATACCCTAGCATGTCATTTAGATGCTGAATGGAGGCCACTCTTCTTTCGGGGTTTCATCTGCTGTAGAAAAAAGCCCATGAGTCACACAAAATACTTTTCCACTTCTCCTGTTTTAAACAGCGAGCTCGTGAGACACCTTAAATCCCTGCTATTCATCTGACTTCTTGGTTGGGCTTCATCAAGCCTGTCATTCCCGCTCAGTGCAACTGCACCATGCGAGCTTTGACTGCCTTTAATTTGCTGCAGCACATTTATACTTATGAAGCAGAGTAATGCAGAGAGCTTTCAGAAGGGCAGAGGAACTGTCAAAACAAACAGTCTCTGTGGGTACTAATGAAAAGAAGAGTGATACAGCGGGCTTTAGCGGTGTGGTTAATCAAGTGTCTTGATAGAGGAATGAAGAAATGAAGTAATGATAACTGATCATAACTCTTTGCTTATGTGGCCCCTTGAGAAATATTTATTTTCTCACCTGTGACAGATAGGAGAGGCTAATGTCTGGCTGCCTCTTTTTTGGAAGCAATTGTATTTTTATCATGAGACATACAAGACATCAACAGAATTAATTCTACATGTGCAGCAACAAGGCAAAAAGAAAGTATAGCAAGCAGACAAATGATTAGGTGTATAAAAGTGAATAACAATAGAGAAGTATAAAAAGAGTTGAATGATAATATAGATGTTCTCTAAGTCTAAATCGATGCCCCGAGAACAAAGTAAAAGGTAGAAGAAGGAAGCAGACAGAGATGGGAACAAGTCACTAAGTTGCAACTCAAGTCCTGAGTCAAGATAGTTGTGTCTTGGTTCAAGTCTCGAGTCAGTACAGGCAAGTCCCAAGTCAGTAGTCCTAATCTTTGAGTGCTAAACTAGTTAATATGCATTCCTCAGCTAATTTAAGGTCATAACATTAGTCAATGGTAACAGTACTATAGCCTTTTAATGATAACATATTAGCTGTATATTATTATTATTATTTTTACCCTACTGAGTAAAATACAAAATTCATGGTACACAGGTAACCATGAAAGGCATACAGGTGTACACAAAGAGTAGTGCACTACACATGAAAAACATTTGGCACATAGGATTAAAATAAATACTAGCTCAACGCTAAAACCAGCTTAGCCAACAAAAACAGCCGTTAGTTTGAATTTGAATTGAGTTGACGAATGAAGAAACAAAAACAACCAAACTGAACAAATTTTTCAGAAAAGACAGCAAAATGCTGGTGAATGTATAGAGATAAGGTTGACTTTTTTTCACCAGCGTCTTCTTATTCGGATTTTCCATTCCATAACTGCTGTACCATTGGAACAACAGGAATGACAAAGGTGGAACAACAAATTCCAATACAAAGCTGATGAATAACAATTCAACTTCAGCCTTGTGGTGAATGTTGCACTTGTGTCAGCTGCAGAAGCTGTTTAAAACGGTCTGATGGAGAGAGCTGTGTCAAACTCTGAGTCCGCTGTGTCAAACTCCGAGTCAAACTCCGAGTTTGCTGTGTCAAACTCCGAGTCAAACTCCGGGTTCGCTGTGTCAAACTCCGAGTTTGAGTGTTAAAGTCAAAGTCAAGTCACAAATTTTTCTCGATTGTCTCGAGTCGACTCTCAAGTCATCGAATTTTCGACTTGAGTCATACTCGTGTCCAAGTCATACGACACCACATGTCTGGAAGCAGATGAAAAAGAAAAAGAAGTCTTGACACTTGTATTAGTCTATGTAAAATCCTGCAGGAACTAAAGTCATGACTAAAAGAAAGGACATGTTTCACCTCTAAGCGGCACATTACAGCAAAGTACAGCCTGTGACCAACTTTAACCCCAGTCACAGTGTGGCTAAACATGATAAACATATTCCTCTGAAAGGACTTGAAGAAAACTTTTCAGTAAATATTTATGGTAGTGTGTACACTCCTTCTTGTATGAGCGTGGGAAAGAGAAAGTCTGCTTGTCTTTCAAATTTCAGGACTTTAAAAGGAAATGGAGAGTTATTTTAAAATGCAGCAACCTAGTGCTCTGCCCTTTATGCATTAAAATAATCTAATTTTTTTTGTGTTTTCAGGGCTCAACAAAATCTTCCAAGAGCATGGAGTCACGCCGGAGACCATCCAGGTAGGAGCCACTCAGCTGTTCACCCCTGTCTATCAGTATCTTAATGGCTGGGCACAGCCCTGCCCATGTCGGGCTATTCATAGTGCCAGTCAAATGAAAGCTGATCGTTTTATTGTGCATGCTTTGCATAATGATGACATACAGAGGATTTTATCAACATGTCTGTGCTGTAAAGTTCAGCCTTATACAGAGTTAGTCCACACCCTGAGTGTTCGGAATGTCCACTGCATGGTAAAAGTTTGAGGATACCTTCTTTTTAAATATTTCTTTGAAAAAATTAAATTTTAGTTAGTTATGTGGATTTAGGAAAGGTGTAGAGCAGGTTTTGCCTTAATAATGAAAATCTTTTGGCTCAGAAATGGTTTAAACACCGGTAACATGCGAGTACTGATGAGTGCATGGCAACAAGGTGATACAATAAGTCAGCTTTGGTATTATTCTCAAGGTAGCACTGTCAAAAACATTTACACACGTGATAATGTTTTCCTCAAAACAAACTAGTTTATTATTTAATATCTTTAGCAAACAAATAAAGAAAACTGTTAAAAGCAAGCTATCCCCTATGTCCCCAAATGTTTGATGGAGGTAACTGGCTCACAAAACTTTACTCTAAGTGACCATGTAGGCTGCATTGGCCATTTCAGCTTGTTAGTCAAGTGTACCCAGCCTGTGTCAAGTGTACCCAGCAAGCCGGAGGAGGACGACATTCCTTTCTCCAATTTACGGCGCATAAGATAAACACACTGGAGGAGCGTACAGTTCCATGGGTAAACTGTGCACGTCTGAATTATGAAGAGAATTCAGATCTCCCAAACAGTTTTTGAAGTGGGTTGCTCTTCTGCCTGAGTACGTTGTATCTAAACAACTCAAATGTTTAACATGACTGCCCAGTTTCCAAAATGAAAAGCTTTTGTTCCTTCCTTTGAACTCGCCTGCTTTGCAACTTCATCTCTCCTTGGAGAGAGAAAAAAAGAAGAGACACTATGATCTTTATTTTCCTCTTCCGAGGATCAGCGTCCTTCGTTTAATTCTCGGCGCAGTACGGCAAAGCCCAGTTTTTATCAAATTAGCCTCAATGAGGAAACCATCTTGCAGTCCTTGTGAGCTCATGAAATTGCCATTATAAACTAAAATGTGTAGCCCACAAAGAAGACCAGAATTAAAAGATGAAAGCGGTCTTTTATACTCCATTTCCTGGGGTGGACTGTGGGATCATGTTGTGGCAGGGCAGAGTAGGGCGTCAGCATGGGAAGATGCTTGTTGCCATGGCACCTGTTAGTGGAGTGTGTTCAGCAGATGGAGGTCAGCCATATTTTCTGTAAGGTTGTTGGTGCAGAGCCCATAAAAGATCCCCTTAAAGTAACCTCTTATCAAGTGTAGTCATATAAACATGATTGGTGTCTGAAGTAGGGCTGTCAAAAGATTTAAGTAATTAATCATGATTAATCGCATGTAGTTGTGTAGTTAATCGCAATTAATCACATCTATCTTTCTTTTTCTGATTTGACCCTAAAGAATTTTTTTTTGTATTTAAAGAGCAGTGCATTGTAACAGCTATGACAAATAAGCTTCAACAGAATGTATTTATTACCTTCAATAATTCAGCTTGGCCCTGAACATAAAAGCGGGGTGAACACAATTTCCAGTTTTTATCACCAACATCCAGTGAGAGCAACAGTGTGGCTTGATGTTCCAACTCATCTGCAATTATAGCCCTTTTGCTTTCATACTACCATGTTACGTCTTGTTTTGAGGGTTGCTGGAGCCTTCCACTTTTCCTATTGCTGTTATTAGTTTTCAGGTGGTTGATTTATCCATCTCTTGCAAGCACTGTCCAGTGAAGTCTGCTGAATGTGTCCTCCAGTGCTAATGTTACTGAGTTTACTGATGCTACCAGCTTACTTCAGACTCGATACATTTTGGTAATAAACAAATTCACGACATGGCAGTAGCTGGAAATAACTTTGGTGTATCAAGAGAGCCGTCAATAGTGCCATAAGTGGAACCATTTATTGTTTATAGTTTATATAATTATAGTTTTTGAATGAAAAGACTACAGTTGTGGAGCCATAACAACACCACGCAAGCAGCCGGGCTTTAGGCAGGAACTATAGGTGGTTCGAAGGATCAAACTAGGAAAACATGTTAATGACATGAAAAACTAATACCAATAAAATAAAATGTCATGATGTTAACTTTGAGGCTGTTAGAGTTGTCTTCAAAGTAGACAACAGAAACAACATAAACAAGTCTATTTGAGATTATTTTCCAACTCAGCATGGAGGCAAGTGTGAAACTACCTATTTATGCCATTTGCACATTGCAAATTGGTGGGATGTAAGCTTGCTTACTTATTGGCTACATTAGCATCACAGCTCTAGTATAAACCTAAAATAACTTCACCAAACATGTCTTGGCTGGTCAGTGTGGAATCACTTTTTGTATTAAATGGAGTTACGAAGTAACTAATGTTTGGAAGGAGGACTGAAGCTCCTCCTCCTTCCTTGTTAAGGTCCTATAAATTTGCTGTGATAACATTTACATACCCCACCACCACTCCATCTCCCTGTTCCTCAGTCCTCTCTCAGTCCTACCTCTGTTTTTAAGAAGAGGAGTCCAGCCTGCCATAGCTCAAGCAGTAGCTGCCTAGAACTTCAGGCCAAGTTCTCCTAGTTCTCTCCCCTCCTACACTGATACTGTTCTCTTCTTTTATGTCAATCATATATTGAAGGCATCCTGCAAACTAGCGAATAACTGTTATTCACTAATAACTTATATTACAGTGTAGATTGAAATGTTGTAAAATAGAAAACAAACGTAAATCTGTTTTACAATGCAAAGTATTTTGGGAACAACAAGAAGTTATCTGTTAATAGTAATTCCTTGTGAGAGAATTCCTGCAGATATCTATTTGATCAGCTGGATTTGGTCACCACCTAATATGAGGCATTCTGGATATAGATTTTAATATTTGTTATTATGGTTTTATTTTATTTTTAAGTTCATTTTTGGTGCTGTACAGATTTCTTAATTATCATGTAATCATCTGCAAAACTGTTTATTGTTTAACTTTTTGCAGCTTCCTAAAAATTACTTGAAACCTGCAGAATATTTACATCATATTAGAATAATTGGCTCTATATTATTGAAACCAGTGATTCCAAACTTCTAAACGGTACTGTACATTTGGGGTAAATTATTTTTTTTTTGCTGAAGTATCACTTTAAACTTGTATGTATGCCCTACAGAAACATTTCTGATGCAACATTGAATTTGCCAATTATTTGCAGTGATTATCATTTTGGAACTCCTATTTGTTTCCATATAACCTTTCAGTGTAACATTTGAATTAAATCCTTTTGTCTGTGAAAAAACTGTATAGAGCTTCTGACTGTGCTTTAACTGTGCTGAACTGATCAAAGTGGGTTGATAGAAAGTACAGTATGCGTTTGCATTACTTACATCATCACACCGATCTCCTGTCTCCATCTTTCCACACTCTGATACAAGCCAAGCGCCCACAGCCCCACGTGATGATGTTTACCTCACTGAGAGATGCTTATTGTTTCATTCCCAGCAGAAAGTGCACTGCAAATGTATTGTTTATTGTTGAAGTTAAAAGCATGTGCTTTGTGCATGTGTTTGTTTAAAAGATGCTTAATGTGATCAGTGCTGTAATGTAGTTGCCCTCGAAGAGATGCACAGAGCTTATTGGGGCTCGTAGGCGAAGTAGGGCTATGGGCAGACCCCCTGATGAGAAGCAGATTTTCCTGAGCACGGCATTTCCCCGGGAGGATACCCAAACATCTCTGATGTGCACTTTACACGGAGCGGCAGTAGGACGTCTGTGAGCGCACAGCAGCACATACAAGGAGTTGCATAGACTAGTTGTCTAGTCCAGCACTGGTTCTGGAGGTGTTTTCCTGTTATAACACACTTGATACAACTAATTAGCTATTTTGCAAACCCTTCTGGAGCTGAGACATGCAGAAGGATGGTCCAGCAAACAGCTTTTGGCTTACTATGAAGACAACTTTTTTACTTTTCGTGTAATACTTCATAAAAAAATAAAAACAATTCTGTTGTCAGCTACAAGTATGTGACTACACTGAAATACAGCACAAATACTGCTGCTGTTATAACTTCAAATTCAAGAACATGCAACTAGAGTGAGCTATTAATTATACTGTTCACAGATATCCAGAATACTGTCAGTGTTTCTTTCCTTGACTTTAACTAGGATGAGGAATCAACTAGTTGACTTCTTTTGTAAAATGAAAGCCTAATGCCATTTCTTTTTTTTCCCTACCCCTTGTTTTGGAGTCTCACCTTGCCCCTTGGAACTGAGTTACAAGGGGTAGTGGTTGAAATCTTCCCCTATGAAATGGGACCCTCAAATAAAAAAAGAGAATAATTTCATTAACAGGCTACTAGCCGTGCTCTGTAGGCGACCCTGCCAGTCTGCAGTAATAGCAGAGGAGGGTAAAGTTCAGCGACCTCACTGCTGGTCTTAGTTAAATTTAGGGCATCATATGCTGTCAAGGAGGGGGAATGCAATCATTTATTATCGCCCACCTCTAATTCTTTGACAATATGAAGCTGAAGTTTTTGTTTGAATTTTCCTTTTCTACCTTAAATGGAGCAGCAGTTACATTCTGGCACTTCAGGTGTCAGTACTGCTGGATTATTTAAGGTGGAGCAGGGAAATTTGGCCAGCTAGCTACCTAGACATTAGCATACTATTAGATTTTGTTTGCTTGTTATAAAGAAAAGGAACATAATACATTGAAACGACATTAAACTAGGACAATACAATGGTTATCGCGATTTTTTAGCAGAGAAAATATTCACATTTGTGGGTTTCTTAGGTCACTTGCGCAGCCATCTTACTGATTTTTCTTTTTTTGTCATAACACTCTGTTTGGAGTGCCTCTAAAAACCTCAGTTTGGAGGGTCATGTCATGCTAACACTTTGCCCTACCCCTCCATCTCAACAAAAATAGGGACACCCTACCCCCAGGCGTGAACACCCGAAACTAGGGCTAAGGGCTATGTGGTAGGGGCGAGGGGTGAAATGGGATTGGGCCTAAAGCGATGGCTCAATCAAAAATCAATTTTTCCTTGCCCCAAATGTCATCAATCAACCAAGATGTGTAGCGTTTGGAGTTCTTTAGTCTCTTTTCACAGTAGCTATAAAATGCTATTGCTGCCTGTTTTGGAGTTCTCACAGTCCCACAAGGCTAATGTAGCTAAAGTTGCTTATAAGTACTGAAAGCTTATAGCCATCAGGTTAATATCTTGCAAACTGCATCACTCCCCTCAAATCACGAGTTAACAAATAATCTCAAATTACCTTTCTTAAGTGGATGGATGACATACTGTATAGCTAAATACTATCCTTTTGGCTGACTTTAATAGTCGTGCAACCTCTGCCACAGACAAGGTCAGGACATCAAACCCATCTCCGATCCCCACAGATCCCAGCTGTGGTTCATTTGTACTGTGGTCTGATCTATTCTCAGCTTTTAGCATGGTAAATTGAGGTGGTTAGCGATGGGGAGGCAGATTGCTGTTCTATTATTCAGGCTCCTCATTCCTTAAAAATGACCGAATTGTTTTCCTTGGTCCGCTCAGCCGCATGCATGAAATGCAAGACATTTTCATATCTAGCTTGTTTATCTCCATGATCAATCTTTCAGCGCTTTATTTATTTATTTTTTTTGGTTCAAACCTAACTACGCACCAGATATGCGTTTAATGTACTGTGTCATGCTGACATTTCTGAGGAAACAAAACAGACAGTTTGATTTTAATGAAGTCATGCAGGCTTGGTGAGAAATACAAGACTCTTCTTGATTTTAATGAGTGTAGTGGTGAATATTTTGCAGCCACCATAGCAAACAAGAGGAATACCTTGTCAGAATGCAGAAAGAAACTCACATTGATGGTTTGGAGTGAGCTCACATGTCGAATAGCTTTAAAACTATGTTTACCATATATGGTTATGTAATGCTGGGTTGAAGTTTGTAAATCTGAGTCTCTTAAAAAATGTACTGAACTGTCCCTGGGGTGGAGCCCCTCATGTCACTGGGATGACTTTAGTTAGGGAACATAATTGTACTATATTTTATTGCAGTAATAATTTTTAAATTACATTGCTTCCATACACCCTGCCTTGACTCCTGGCTTCTTTATACTTAAAGTTATGAAAAGGTACAGATATGCAACTGTCTCCTGGAAAAGTAAATGTAGTGTGCCTGAAACTCTTTTAAGGTACACAGCTGGACATTAAGGACCGTGTTGTAGCTTTGAGGGTGCATTTACATTGCTTATGCACAGTACCCTTTTTTTCTGACAGTGTTTCTGTCTGACACTATGTTATCACATTTTTTCTCTTCTCTGTTTCTCTCTCCCTCTCCCATGCCCTCCAGGAGCATCAGCCTGATTCAGTCTATGGAGGAGAACTATGAGGTGGACCTGGTCTACATCACAGAGAGGATCATCTCTGTGTCTTTCCCCAGCAGTGTGGAGGAACAAAGTTACAGCTCTAACCTCAAAGAGGTGGCCAGCATGCTCCGCTCCAAGCACGGAGACAACTACCTGGTGAGTGCTATTCACTTACCTACTCACTTACTCACTCACTTTTGCAGCACTACTGAATGCTGTAGAATTATATTCCAATGCTGACTAATGAATATCTTCTTTCAGCTCTTCAATCTGAGTGAAAAACGATTTGACATCTCCAGGCTGAATCCCAAAGTAAGTACTTTTAATCTTTTGTTTCTTTGTAGATCCACCTTGTCAGTGTTTAGTGTACTCTGTAGTCCATTTGCACAGTTTGTATTACTCATTTTCTAACCCTTCCTCAATGGTCAGTGTCTGACCACAGAGCCACTGTTGGCTGGATATGTTCATGCGGTAGACCACTCTTACCCTAGCAGTGACACTGGTGTGTCTGAAACCCACAGCAACCTCGCTGTGCCTGATACAATTCTAGCGCCACTTACGCTACCATGACACGTCCATGTCAGCGTCACTGCTGTGTTAAGAATGATCTACCACCCAGATGATATCTGGTGACCAGGTCTTGTGGCCAGATACTGACAGCTGATGAATGGGGCACAGGGTGGATGACAAATTCTACATGATAACAAATGGGCAAGATAGGTATGTACATACAGACTCACTCTTGGTCCTTGTGTGTTTCAGGTGCTCGACTTCGGGTGGCCAGACCATCATGCTCCAGCGTTGGATAAGATATGCAGCATATGTAAAGCTATGGACACCTGGATGAGTGCTGACAGCCATAATGTTGTGGTCCTGCACAACAAGGTAATATTTAAAGGAATTATGTAGAAGTATTTTGATGAGTAAGCTAGTATGACCTCAAAGATGGTTTGCTACATATCTACGGAGCCCTGCTAGTGACATCCTGTATAAATAAAAATAATGCTTAGACACAACTTAGTGACTTACTGACACTTTGGTAGACAGCTGAGAGACAGACCTCTACAATACTATTCATAGACTTTACTGAAGCATTCACTGTAAAACATGAAGTGGATATGCCAGTTGAAGGTTTGTAACAAGCTGTGTCATTGTTTAAGCAGAATTGACATGAGTAGTATTGAATCTTGTATGAGAGGTGAATGTACACCACTGCTAGCTTGGCACTAAGATAACGTTGAAATAAGCATTATCATAGCTGTGGTACTCAAGCTACTCATAAATTCACAACTGCCGCAGTCAACACTACTGTAATGATGTTTCTTGTTGAAATGATTCACTCAAAGGTACAGATTTGACTTAAAATGAATTAGATTCAATTTGATAATAACTACAGATACTCTGACACTGCATATTTCAAATTCTCCTACTGCTCTCTCTGGTGGATGCACATTTTTAAACATTTTGACACATAGAGTTTTGTTTGTGTATGAAGTATTCCAAAGGCTTCTTTATTCAAGAGTCTTTAAAAGGCTGTGCGTAATAAGTTTGTTAAGCTACAGTTAAGCCCATTTTTGTAGTTGGGCTTCAGAAAAAAAGATTGCTTTATAGTCATCAATAATCACTAGATTACTTGATTACTCATATAATGAGTAGTGACAGTCTTACAGTCAATTCATTGCTTCAAAATGTCAGCCAACTTATCATCTTGAACTGATGAAGCCCCTCGTATAAGCGCTGAAACATCTTCCATACAAGTGCAATCACATTGACTGGCTGCTACTAGATGGTTTAATTATGTCAATGACTGATAACCTTTAAAGAAAGCGTTTAATGGTGTATTTGTTTTAAAGATAGAAAAATGATGCAGATTCTGAGGAAAGCAGTGTCCTCAGTATCTTGTCAGTAGATGGCGTTCTCATGCTGTTCTCTCCCCTCCCGAACACTGCTGGTCTATATGTGTGCAGTAATAGGCATAGAGAGAGGAATTAAGCAGATGCAGCTGCTCTCCAGTAGCTCTACACTCACCACACTGTTTGTCCTGCGTTAGAGAAGTCATCTGAGGGGGTGTTAGGAAAGGGAAATATTCTTGGTGTTCCCTGTAGTGTAGAAAACCTTCGTTTGACCTCTCAGAGACGAACTGAACTGGGATGCTTTTCTCAAACAATGCTTTGAGCTGCTTCCTCCGTGCTCCTCTGAGATGGTTTAATTACACCATTCTTGAGCCGCAGATAAACGATCTAACTATGATGAAACTGTGTGAACTGAGGCTGTAAAGTTTCCCTCCCTTGTTTTTGGGCCTGTGGTAGGTTTTAGTATCTGTTGGCTAATGGCAGGAATTGCAGTTGGGAGAGGAATGGTAGGAAAACAGTCCCATGAGGAGCGAGGGCCTTATCTGCCCAAAGCACGGCTCATCCTAGTTCCTGCTCGTATGAGAAATGTCAGCATGGTCATGACCCTGGGCGTCCCTCCCATTGCACTCTAGAGCACATACTCAATCACTAACCAGTTACAAAAAAATAGGTAACACTGTACTGTAGGGCAGTGTTCATAAAGCTACATGATGCCTACATAGCTGATGTAAACCCAAATAAACATTTATAAATTAAATGTCTTATTCCTGTAGGTGTCATCTATCACTGCTTGTCAAGTTTGATATTGTAGGAATGGTGTGGAAGAAGATGTGAAAAACATTGTGCATATGGACAATTTACATTAAGAAACAGATCTACATTGATAACAACAACATCAGCAACAACAGCAACAATGACAGTCCCTTTCTAAACCAGGAGCGTGATGCCCCCGAGAGCCACTTTCAGGCTTCTGTGTTCTATGAATGGGTGTGAAAGATCAACTATTTGACTGGTCAACAGAGGCAGAGTATTGTGGAGCTGATGATGGCATATTGTTTATTCTACCATTATGTTTAAATAGTTTTTAGTAGAGTCACTGCTTGATGCTTATTTCGGAATAATATTATTGTCTTGTTTGAAATTGCGGTGAATGTTAATTTCAGTGGAAAGTCACTGCCCCTCAGTGTCAGTTGCTGTCCAGTGCAGAGTAGACTCATTATGAAAAGAATGATGGCAAAGTTTTTTGATGGTGAATCAACTTGCCAATTTACATATAGAGTACCATGGGTTTCCTCCTGGATTCACTGGTTAGTCGAATGTGTGTGCATACAGGGGTCTGTATAGTAGATTAACCATCACAGAACTTCCTTTCATGGTCATTCCTCTTTCACACTTGCACTGAATGTCATCTAAAACCATGCGAGTGAGACCGAGAGCTGGGATTAGCGCTAATCTGCGTATATTCCTGAAACAAAAACACACAAGCATTTTTAACAAGAGATCATAAACATGATGTTGCCATGGCAAGCTGTGTTGTTCTGTATGGCAGTGGAAACTTGAGCAGATGACTAGGTGGTTGAACTATGCAGCCACTGAGAAAGCTGCTGCAGCCTACACGCTATACGCTGTATTAACACATGATCACACTATAAATCCCAGCATAGAAACTCTAATTGGTGCTTCTTCAGAAAGATCTTGTTTTTCACTTGCAGAGAGTGGTTTCTTACAAGCTGTTCATCGAACTATAACATCATACAGTCTCATACGTAATTGAATTTCATGGTTCCATACCTCTCAACTGGTATAATCTCTCTCACTTTCTCTCTCACTCTCTGCAGGGAAATCGGGGGAGAACAGGGGTTGTTGTGGCTGCATACATGCATTACAGCAACATTTCAGCAAGGTGAGGCGTACTCACACGTGTGATCATTTAATGCTGGTTTACTGTTTTAATGTATTTATGTAATTACATAGTTAATGACACAGTTACACTCTTTTAAAAAAGTTACCACTTAGGTTCCCTTGAGCAGTGCATAAAAGAACCATTTCAGTTTCCTAAAGAACCATGTTTGTAGAATAGATGTGTGAATGTGAGGAACCGCCTGAAGGTAAAGAGAACCCTTAGATAATGTAAAGGTTATTTACCAATTTAGAGGTTCTTTATAGAACATTTACAGAATATGGAGGTTCTTTAAACTTTAAAAGGTTCTTTACACTCATACATTTCATTTACAACAATGCTTCACTAAAGAAATATTCAATAAAATTGGATGGCATTGTGCAAAGAACACTTGGCCCCTTTATTTCATTTATTCAGTTTTGACAGATTTGAGTTTTTCTTTTTCTGGCGTTTTTCTGTTTGTTTCAAAGTCAAGAAATGATTAAACCATTTCTTGAAATGAAAACCATAAAACCAAAAATTGTTAAGGATGTTTTCCCTGTTATGAAACAAGACAGTAAACACTAGAGAGCATTTTCTGCATATCCAAATCCTAATATAAAGACAAACACAAATACGGTGCCAACTGAAAGTATCTGTACTTTCTACAGAATTCCTCTGCTTATTTTCAGTGATCTACAATTGAGAAATAATTAATATCAAATTATATGGCCAGTGATATTACATCACATGCTTTTGTTATTGCCAATGATAACTGTGACTTCTAAGCATTAAGGACATGCTGAGTCCTGATGGAGAAAAGTCTATAATCCCTAATCACAAGACACACACCGGTCAACATAAGAGCCCAGGGAGGGGTTAGAGAATCAACCGCACACACACACACACACACACATACACACACATCACTCTATCAGGAGATGACTTGTCTCAAGACTTGAATTATGGACTGATAAAGCTCTTGTAACCTTGTTAGGAAGACTGTATTAGCTATTTTTACTGTCTGAACACAGTACACAGCGCACAGAGCTCATGAAATCATCCTGCGTGCAGTTACAAGAGAATGTCATGTTGCTTTTGCCTTCCATGCATTAGTCATGACGTCGAATGTTGCAGAATGTTGATAATGATGAAGAAATAAACATGTAAAGGTACAGTTATATGCAAAAGGTTGGTCACCCCGGTCAAACTATGCTTTGTTTTTTTTTTTCTATGTTTATTTGCTGAATTTAACATATTGGGGAAAACATGAAATGTGACATATACAAAATATATGGCATGTTTTATTTATTTATTTTTCCAATACATTAAACTCTGGACGTTTGCACTAAAGTATGCAGAAAAATGTTTTACAAATGTACTTCCTGTAGAGAATGTGTAAACTCATTGTCACCGCGGAAATAAACAAAACATCTCATTTGACTGAAGGTGTTCAAACTTTTGCATACGACAGTATTTTAAACTAAAACGTGTGGTCATAAATTGTAATCGAGTCTGAGAACGTGTTTGTTTGGCCTGCAGTGCGGACCAGGCTCTGGACAGGTTTGCCATGAAGAGGTTTTATGAAGATAAAGTGCTTCCTGTGGGCCAACCGTCCCAGAAAAGGTCAGTTTCGCCCCATTTCCTGTCTGCCCCCCGCATACCTCTCCTCCTACAGCCTGTATGAGTTTGACCTGAGATGAGAGTACTTCTGCTGCTGCAGTGGTGCAGTTATACCAGCCATTTTGGGATTACTAAAATCAATTGCTGTCTTTTGTTTTTAGCTGTGCACTGTTTAAGTTAACGCTGCATTTTGATTATAATGAGTTGAATCGCTTTCACCTACAACTGCTGACCACTTTAGTGACCAAATTTAGAGTCCAGTGTTTGCAGAGTTGTAGACTATTTTTGTGCTGCAAAGTGGCTTAATGTTGGTTTTTCAACTTTAAAAATTCACATAATGTAATAGTGAATACTTTGTTTTTGCCAGTCATTATATCTCCAGCTCGGTGTGTGTTCGAGAATTGACTAATTGACACAATTAGTTACCATGCCACATATCAACAATCTGATTGGCTGCCACATAGCACTTTTGTATAGAGTTCATCAATGAGGATAATGAGGAGAGTAAGCAGGGTGTGCATCAGCCGTTTGTTGTCAGTTGTAAGTGTATATTTTCATCTCTTGCTGCATTATAGCATGTGAGGACACTCTCTGTTCAATGTAAATTACCCAAAAAAATTTAAATGAGAAAAATGCATGTCATTTTGCATCACATCACTATATACGTCACTAATATGCTGTGTAAAATCTCAGCGCCCCTAACTCAAAACACCTTCCAGCATCCCTGTTAGACTCTGTCCATTTGGTGCAAAAAGCTGAGCTTAGCTTGTGTTGCTCAAACACTCAAATCCTCATAACTGCATGCCAGATGACTTTAGTTTTTATGGATTTGTTAAGTGATACCAGTGCCTGCATGTGTACCTTCCCACATTTAACTGAAAAGTTCTTTCAAATATGATATCCTTAGGGGTTTTTTGAGCAACGATGTTTGAGATCTGGGCTCTCTGTACTGTTATTTCCTGACCGGCCTATAATTAGCCACAAGTGGTTGTCCACCAGTCTGCAGTTATTATGGGAGGCATGTGCAATGGTAATGTGCCAAATGCCTCTATCTCAAGTCCACACACAATTCTCTACATGAGGAGCCACTTTTTCCATTATGCTGAACTTCATGTCTTTTATACCAAAATACCCCAAACAGCCACAAACAGACATAAAAACCCACACATTCATCAAGACCTCCAGTAAGTTGTACATTGAGTGATGAATGTGGAGTGTTCATGCTGTTAGAGGTTCAGATTTTGCCCTTGCTGTTTGATGTGGCTGACACTTTAGGCTTCATTAGTGATAGTTTGGTGAAAAATACATAGATTTCCCCTTATCCCAAATGTAGGTGAACCACCAGGGGGCTTAATATCTGAAGTTTGCTTCCTTAGTTTTACACTACAACTACAAGGCTAATGTAGCTCACAAGTAGGAAAAGCAAATAACTCACCAATTACCATTGTCTGCTGCCTCAAACTGCATCATGTAAAATAATCTCAAACAGTCTCGCCTGTGTGGTTTCAGACACATTATGACATACATTAGGGGCAGCTGTCTTCAAGCCATCCTAAGCAAACTCTAAAAAAGCAAACTTCAGGCACCGAAAGTGTTGGCTAATCAGCTATGTTTGGAGTAAGTTGGGGTAAATTTGGGGTAAAACTGTGTAAATTAGATTTTTTGCCAAATTATCTTTTTAGACTCCCACTGATGAAAAGCAGTTTTGTGATTGGAGTCCTCTTCAGGACAACCACTGCTCCCTGCCTCTCTGTTATCTGTGAGCCCAAATGGAGCTGCTGCTCCCCTGCATGGGAAAGCTAGCCCCCGGCCCCCAGCCAAAGACCCTCTCACTGTCCCTCCCTGGGGGAGAGGCCTCAGTGCTAAAGTAGGAAAAAGCTCTTTCCTGTTTATGGAAACTGAAGTGCCCAAAGTTCTTCTATGGGTTTTTGGAAGCAGCGCAAAGAGCTCTTCCATTTAAAAGGCTTTATACAAAACAGAACCCTAATAGAATCCGACAGTATATACTGTCTGATATATAGACATTATTAGACAGGTGGGCAAGGAGCTGCTCCAGCTGGCATTAATGATGCCTGTAAGACATCATTACTCTTTATGTTCATCCTTAACCCCCCAGCTGGGAATCTTACTCACTGGGTACCTTTGTTGCTATGGCTTTGAATATGTTCAGCATGTTATCTATGTTAAATGTATGCTTTAGTAAAAGTAATGTAGTAATTGTTACTGTAGTCCATAAAAAGCTGTGTTTCTATTTTCAAAAATGCCCAATCTGGGTTTCGACATTTATTACATCTCTGTTAGGTGCTCAGCAGAAATACTGCTTATTTTAAGTCAAATCACGTCAAAGTTTATTTATATAGCGCTTTTTACAACATGCGTTGTCGCAAAACAGCTTTATAGAAAAAAAACAGGTTCAGGCCCTCATGAGCAAGCCAGTGGTGACAGTGGCAAGGAAAGACTCCCTAAGAGCAAGAGGAAAAAACCTTGAGAGCAACCAAGACTCAGAAGGGAGACCCAGCATCCTCTGGTCAACACTGGAAAACAATAACACAAGAGCAAGATGAACAGAGAATGAGGTTTTAACATTAGTGTAAAATATTAAAATACAGAAAGGGGAAAAGCAGGTGAAGCAATGGCTATGATTGAATAGTTTGAGTCTCTGCATGGGGCAGTATCATGAGGAGGGTCAGTGGCATGTAGGTGAGGTTTGCACAGCTGTGCACAGCAAGAAGTTCCAAGTTCCATGGTGGTCAAACTGGTCCAAGAGATGGGCGAGCTGTTTCTTAGTTTGATTGTCTTGTGTCTGTTTTTGTTTGTCTTTCTGTTCTAGATATGTGCAGTATTTCAGTGGGCTGCTTTCGGGCCACATTAAGATTAACAACAAGCCTCTCTTCCTGCATCATGTCATCATGCACGGCATCCCCAACTTTGAGTCCAAAGGAGGTAAGCTCCACTAGGCCTGAGCCTGGTTTTGAATAGAATAGAACAGCAGTAACAAGTATTTACAAAGCAAGTTATGAGGATATACAAAATGAAAGAATTACTTTGTACCTCTTTGTCGACTCACAACAGATTCCATTTACACTCTTTTTGAATGCTGGCAAGCTCCATCTCTGACGGGTTTGAGCGGTCTGATCACAAAGTGTCCTGGTGTTTACACCTGGCTTTTCTTGAAATACGAACATGATCTGCATACGGAGAACATATGTAGACGCAACCTATGAACAGTCTTAAAGGTTTTTTGAAAAATCAGCACTTGGTGGGAAAGAGCAACAAACTTACTAACAAAGTGCTAGGCTTAAGGTGCACCAAGCCTATTCAACAGAAGACCATTGTTATTTTTTATTATTATTATCTTGTTACTAATATACATCCCCATTATTTTGTGTTCAGATTTTCACAAAAAAAAAATTAAAATGGACAATAAAAACATTTACTTTTGTACACAATTAACCAAGCATGCAAATTCTGTGACCATCGGCCCTTTCCTCAGGCATGGCCCTGTCTGAGGGCTGCAGCTGGAGCTGGAGACAGGTTTCAGGGCCTTCTCTCAGGCGTGCAGCCCAGCTCCTACTGCCTCCCACAAGGCTTTGGAACTGTGCAAGCCTGAGGCGGGGTGGAGAAAGAGAGGAGCTCCTTATGTTTAAAGGACCACACCGAAGAGAGATGCATGTCTGTTTCCATAATGTCATGACGTCTGCAAGCAGATGGCAGCTGAGTTTAGTTCAAAAGATGTGATGATTGGAGAGTGTATGTGTTTTTAGATGAAGAAAGAGGCTGCAGAACAGTACAACTCTATTCTCCAGCCAGGTGCTTTGCTTTTAGGGGACAGCAGTCATGCATGTAGACCACCCCTCCCTCTGTTCCTCCAGCTACACTAAGGCCTTGTTTTCCCTCTCTTTAACGCCCTCTCTCTGTCTCTCTCTTTCTATCTCTCTCTCCCTCTCTCTCTCTCTCATATACCTTCCAGGTTGCCGCCCTTTCCTCAAGATCTACCAGGCCATGCAGCCAGTCTACACATCTGGGATCTAGTAAGAAACAGTCTTTGTTTTTAATGTTTTCTCTCTCTCACTCTGCACTGGCATCATGCCCAGCCTGCAAATGCACCAATCAGAAGCCATTCTGTGCTCACTGGCCCCTCCCACATGCTGTAGAGGACCTGGTGAACCTTATAGGTACACATATACATACACATAGAAGGGCCAAAAATATCTCCTACACACGTGCACATGCATACTGTGCTTTCAGACCACAGATGTGTAAAGTGTAATATTAGTGCTAGTGTTACAGTAAGGTGATTCACCTTCAGCTGAACCACACAGTGCTATGTGGAAGCCCGTAGAATCTGTCAGAGAGCAGAAGGGAAGGGCCAGATCAAGGAGATTATGGTCGTATTTGGATTTACAGGAGAGAGTGTTTCAGTTAGCATGCCAGCTGTAGGGCATTTGGGGTGCCACAGGACCCATTACAGCCTTATGGGCTTAATGATAACAACTTAATGCTGTGCTTAAGTGTTGCGATGGTGGCTCAGTTTCAAAAATAGGTTTATGAAGTAGTATTTCAGGTGCCACGTAAAAAGGCCTGATTAAATAAGTTGTCAGGGTGTTATGTGTGTGAGTGTGGGTGTGCGGCCAGATGTGTTTTGTCAGTTAATATGTCTTTTCTAAGCTTTTGCTGAGAAACCAAGTATCTGTAAGGGGATTCTTTACCCCAATGAATTCAGACACAGCTCCTACATAGCCACACAAATGTTTGTTTTTTTCACAATGTCAGGTCATAAAACATTTGTAACAATCAGCCAATTTATTATTTTTATTTTCGCTAATTTGTGTTGCAATTTTAATGATGTAAATAACATGAGCCAGCTATACTCATGCTGTATTTGAATACTGCTGCTACACCTAAAGTCATATACTAAAGTTTGGGCCCTCCTGGTGGTATTATGTTTTAAGTGAAGACAAGTTAACACATCCTCTACAGAGAACACACTTCTGCACATTTAATGCACAATTACTGTTAACTCAGTGAATTAAACGTATAATATATTAAATAAAAACATAAAACATGGTATGTGCAAAAGCTGTGACCTTGTATTTTATGTTTTATTTTTTTCCAATATGTTAAAAAATAGATAGAAATTGTGTAGCAAAATTAGACTTTATGTTTGTTCCCTTTTTTACGTAAAAAAAAATAATAATAATTTGACCTGGGGTGTTTTCTATACTTTTGTATACCATACTAAATGTGCTAAATAGCATCATCTTCTTCTTTGAACAGTCAGCAGCTAGAAGTGCACACAGTAGAACAGCAATATCCTCCCAGACCCACAGACTACACACTACAACTTCCCAGCATCCTCTGCTCCCGTACCACCAACTCAGAAAGCCCCCAAAAGCCATTGTCACGTCTCATTTATCATGATTACTAAGCATAAAAACATGCCTGCAGCCCAAGTAATCTAGTGAAAGTGTAATATTAATCATGACTATGCAGAGCATAATGTGTGTTTCTCTATCTGTAATTCACAGTAATGTCCAAGGCGACAGTCAGACCACCATTTGCATCACCATCGAGCCTGGACTGCTTCTGAAAGGAGACATTCTGGTAAGGACATGCTATGAAATGTATTCACTACTAGCAAACTCTGCCGTTCTTTTCTTTTCTGGTATGCATTAAATCTGCATTAAATGGCTGTAGTCTTTGCAGGCTTGTTGAGAATGTAATTACCTTTGTCAAGTGACTCTTATTACTTAACTTATTTTGCATTATCCTGCTCTGTTCAGTCACATAGCCCAAGGGTGAATTCTGATGTACTTCTGATGTAGAGCTCATATTTAGACTACAGGTCATATGTGAAATATGGTCATTAAAGGTGAAGGAAGGGATTCTTGGCTGGAGTCCTTCCATCATTTATGGGGCTTCGTTAAAGCGCCATACAACTGCTGTAAAACAGAATGTCAAAGGGGGCGTCAGTCAGACGCCCCTTCAAAAACACCCTAGAAGAAACGAGGGGTTCACTCGGATCAGCGCTGCATTTGCAGTCCGCCAGCCCAGATTTATTTGCATCTCACTCTGAAAAGCTTTTTGAGGAGGACGCCAGGGAACTGAGTGCTTTGTCAAAAGTGCTAATGTTCCGCTCATAGAGGGCTATCCATCCGTTCAGTGAGCTCATCTCAATCTGTCCTTAGCAAGCAGAAAAGAAGCAAAGGTGATTTAGAAAGCGCACTAAGCTGAAGGTGTGCCAGAGACCCAGCATACTGGTATTAAAGAATGCTGTAAATCAATATGGAGAAGGGGTTAGAAGTCTTAACAAATGCCTGTGGGTGCTTACCTTGAGAGTCTGAGGGGTACACAGACCAAACTTTGGAGGAAATTAAGTAATTCACTGTCAGTGTTCCACTTACTTTAAAGTGGGGGATTGATGGATGTTTCTTCCAGTCTAGACTCATGCTAATCATTTTAGGAATCTCACTTCTAGCAGCTTGAGTTTACTTTCTTTGTCGTCTATATTCTTTTGTCTTCTGTATCTTCCGCATATCTGTATGATGGGACATGTGAGAACAATGTTCTGTAAATGTTTGTTTTATTCCTGTGAGATGTTGCAAAAGCTCCTCTCTCCGTTGACTCCATCTTTCACTCAGTGTTTGGCAGTTTGGGTCATTACATATGAAGATTATTGCTGTTCTGAAGAGGAGGCCCTCCGCTTTCTGTGGTAGCCCTAGACCAGGGCAGAATACTCCGATGTAGCAGCCCAAAGCCACAAGATGTTTGGCCTCCTTTCCCCTCTTCCTCAATCTTGTTTTGTTTATTTTGCTTCTGTTTCTATGAGTAGAAAACCTGTGCATTTTCTATCCATCTGCCCCAAGCAAAACAGCTTAATTACAGCTATCCCAGGCAATAGAGTACAGGATACAGTTTCTTCAGTGGCCAGTGAGGACATTTTTATTCCCTCATCTGGGGTTTGGAGCGGCCGAGCAGTCTCATATACTAACCCAGACAGCCGTATCTGGCATTGTTTCCCCACGGGAAGGCTAACAAGGTACTGGTGATCCACAAACCCTCAAATAATCTAATCTAAGCTGATTAATAGGGCTTGATGTGAAGGATGGCTCTTGAATGTGAACACTGACGTAAAGTCTGAGAGGCTGATGATGTGCCACACTCCTGAACGTGGTATGCAGCCATAATGGGCGAGACAGCTGCTGTTCTGGCCGCAGCCTGTCGTCTGCACATCGTTTCAGTAAATCACCAAGCTGGATATGGCTGTAGTACCTGTAATTTTTGGGTCTTATGGAATAAGTAAAGGAGTGCGTACAAGCCTGCAAACTGCATTTCTCATCACGTTCAGTTCTTAAAGCAGTAATTCAGTAAACACAATGACTTCATTTGAGATAAGGGCAATATTGTGTAGATTTGATTTTGTCTTGTGTGGGTGGACTGCATAATAATGCTTTTGTGAAGCCCAATTATTTATAAGTCGATGAATGACATTTGTACGTATGAGAGAGAGAGACTTCTGTGAAATCTCTTCACTTTCAAATTCTGCTTACGTTCATCACTGACAGGCCCTGTGTATGTATGATGTAATGCTTTTAATGACGCTGACTGTTATGTACTTTCCTCCACAGCTGAAGTGTTATCACAAGCGCTTCCGCAGCCCTTCCAGAGACGTCATCTTCAGGGTGCAGTTTCACACCTGTGCTGTTCATGACCTAAGCCTCGTCTTTGGCAAGGATGAGCTGGACGAGACATTTAAAGGTAAAAACTTACTTGAATATTTAATTCAAAGCAGTACTTTTTTGGTCTTCTAAAGCAATGTGAAAAGTTTAGGGTAACACTGACATTGTTTTGTATATGCTAATTTTATTTCTCAAATAGATGACCGATTTCCTGAATATGGGAAAGTGGAGTTTGTCTTCTCATTTGGCCCGGAGAAAATCCATGGTAAAAGCTATGTTTGTTTTTACCAAGTCCTGTTTTTGGATACTAAACATGTGTGTTTATATTGAAAGGCTATCAACAGACATTGTGAAAGTTGTGCCAATTTATAGACACTGAGCTTAAAAACATTTTGTTCTGCTACATCTTCTGAAGGAATGGGCCATCTAGAGAATGGGCCCTGTGTCTCTGTGGACTACAATACCCAAGATCCTCTGATCCGCTGGGATTCTTATGAAAACTTCAACCAGCGCTGTGAAGACTCCATGGATGGTGAGTAGACACAAAACTAATGTGGTAGCATATTGTTTATTAGTTTTTAATTGTTTCTTTATTTCGATAGATTTCTGTTGTAACTGTTTTACATAATGTATTAATGATCAACAAAGGAAGAGTCCCATCAAGATCAAGTAGCTATTATGGTCATAGTGATGATGAAAGAATGATCTGCTAATGAGTAAAATGTGACCAGATGATAGCTGTTCTAGATATTTAGTTCTCACATCTGCTGTGTATTTTACACAGTATGAATGATACATACTGTCACTGTCCAAAAAAATGTATATAACATGTATCTCCATTTGTGTCATTATTATTTTTGGGGTGCATGTTTTTCTTTCGGACACTGACGGTATAGACATAAAACAGGTGGACAAATGCCTTTTGAACTGGACCAAAGGGCAAGGAGTTGGACATGTAGTTGCTGAACTACTTTCTTTAGACTTATTGGCTTACTGCAACATAGTATTTGGGATCATTGAGGCCATTTAGTACTCCAGTGTCTAACCCATTCTGTTTTAAGAGCAGAGCAGTAAGTCTAGATGTACTAATTAGAGTGAGAGACAGTGGCTGATTGAATTAGATCTAATAGAGTTTACATTGCATTCCTCACTTTCCTTAATAAACCAAGTAATAACAAGGTCACAATGTCTACACTTCAAAATCAAAGAAGAAGTAGCCACATCATTGCTGGGTTGTTCACTTGTCACACTCAGATAAGGAGGCTTCAAAGAGAGCCTGTAAAGATATAGTCGTTTGTAAAACTTGTGCAGTTACTGTTTATTTGAGAAATTTAACAAAATCAAAAAAAAAAAAAAATGTGTCCTGCACAAAAGTTATACCACTTGATATATTTATATATTTTGTTTAGTTTTTTCCCCCAACCATGTTAAAATTAGCAAATACTTAGAATTTGTGAACTACAATTAGTAGAAAAACGCTGATGATAGTTTAACTTAATGATAGTTTTCTTCATCATTAAGAGAGCAAATCAAATAATGCTAATTGCAGGCTTCTCTTCTTATTAGCTGTATTTGCGTTCTACTATTACGCAACTATTCCAGTAATGTACTAGAGTAGAACTATTCTGTCTAGGCGCCAGACCCTTGTATTACTCTCTAAACCTTTTGGCTTTAATTTAGACAATAAAAGCATGTATTACAAATACTAAACAGACACTGTCATGGTCTTCCTCTTGTTAGTAAAATGGCTGTAATTGCGGAAATGGTGTGGTGTGTGCTGAAGAATTTGTGGGTTGAGGGGTAAATACTCTAGTGAGCATCGCATGAGGACACCTGACCACAATGTGGCTGGCCACCCAGTCCTCCCAGCCTCTGTGCCCCCACCCCACTTACCCCTGCTTTGTTGATTACACAGGCTGCATGTGAAACATTCAAGGTTTTGGCCACCTCTGTAATTCCTGCTGTGATGAAATGGTCAGTCTCTGACCAACACTATATATTGTCATTGTCCAAAACAGTTTCAAATGTATGAAACACTGAGTTATGTTGTTATTTAAGAAAATATCCATACACAGTGCATTTTGAAAGCCTTTTTTGGTGGGAGTTGACTACTATGATTGACATGCTTTTTTCGAAAGCAGAAGACTGTCGGGAATCAAACATATCTGTATTTATCTCTCTTTCACCATGTTTAAAAGTATAAAACCCCACGTTCCCTCACCTCTGTTCTTACTCCAAGCCTTCTGAGATGTCTAGCAATAAAGCACCCGTCCCTCTTAAACAGTCTCCACTTTAAATAGGCCGGGGCAGAAATAGGGGGCCACTGATCTTTTGGCTGCTGCCTTTCAAATGGGAATGTAAACCAATCTGCCTATCCATCTCTCTGGTTGGCTAGAACTGTTCATCAAGAGGCTTGGTCTTTTACTAACAACCCCCCCCCCAACACCCACATCCACCCCCCCTCACCCCCGCAAGCTTCTGAGACTGAGCCAGCTGGAGAATAACATGTGAGAACATTCTACATCATATGGTCCACAGCCAGCCAGTGATGTAGAAAAGAAAGAGCACATTTGCACGTGAATTCAGATGGCTGTCGCACATGGACAAAGTCCCATTGAGCCGCAAGAGCCAAAGGATGAAATCTGGAGTGCAGATAAGCAGCCGGACGTCATGCTTTTGTGCTCAAGCTCATGACCACATTCTGCTAGGACTGCAAGAAAGACTTCCATTCGCAGGCGGATAATTTTCTGAGAGGCTGTTGTTGAAACAGAGTCAATGAGGCTCAGGAAATGCTCAATATTTAGACTTCTCTATCTCTTGCATCATTACTAAGCACCAAGGAAGCAGTTGGCATGCAGGCTAAATCAAATTGCCGTTCGCTGAGGAAGAGGGAAGTGGCTGACTAGAATCCAAATACCTCACACTGCATACATGGTGTTTTTTTCACTTCTAAAACATTCATAACCATTCTGTAAATACAGTCTTGTGGTAGACTTTAAAGTTATGTATATGAGTTCCATTTTTTACATTTATGCATTTGGCGGATGCTTTCATCCAGAGCCACTTGCAATTTAATTAAGCAGTAGAGGCGCAAGTTATTCTGATTGGAGGGAGCGGAATCCTATATAATGGCATAGGAAACATGCAGTTTGAACTGTATCAAAACCACTGGTTTGAATACCAGTCCAAGGCTTGAAACTTTTGATACTGTCTTGCTTGTTTCTACCACCACTAGCATTTGTAGTCTTGCCATAGGACTCTAATTGATATAGCTTGATGTGGTTGCACATGTGGGGAACTGAAGCACATTCTTCCAGATGGTGGATAGCAGTGTTACCTACTATGCTGTAAAAAACCCTATAACCACATGTAACTTATATAACTTAAGAATAACTCAGTCTGTTTTCTTTGTAATTACAGAATAATGATGTGATAAACCTGGGAGTTTAAGGAGTTAATAGATGATGCCTATTCAATGGCACATTATTGCTGTGCTAATGTAGCTTCAAGCTTTTATTCTTACATAATTGAATAACACAATTGAATAAGCAGTATTTACCAGCTGCTTGAACCTACCTGAAGGTCTGTTACCTATTGTGTGGAGCATACTAGTACAAGTCAGAGGTATTGATCAGTTCACTTATTTATGCTTGGAAGCCCATCTGAGACTAGAGTGCCATCGCAAACCTCACTATTTCACTAGAAAGACAACCACTTTCTGTTAATACTCTCAGCCCTGCCTTTGCTCTGACAGGTCTGTACGCTATAATTACAGTAGACCAGTCTACAAACGAGAGGGGTTTAACTTAATCTAACACGAGATAATAGAGATAAATGCTTTATCTCCACTGACATGTTAATGGCAGAGTAATAGATGTCTTATCTGCTCTCTGCCCTGACCTCGGATTTAGGCAGCGTGTTGGGCAGCTGTTGGCAGGGTTAGCTTGTACTGAGGCCAGTCTGAGCCTGCACAGACACTGTGCTGTCAGATATGAGTACGTGGAGTGACGCTGCACTTGTGCGAGTACGACCTTTAGCTATAATGCATTACCCTGGCCTTCTGTACAGTAATGACGCAAGCTGTTTGTGCATGTTTCCAGCAAAGAACAAGCACTCAATACATGCAGCCAGATGTATTCTTTACCATTTTCATTAATATCACATTGACCCTTAGAGTTATTACTGTCATTTTGCTGTACAGTGTAAATGTAATTGTTATTGCACCATTAGTTACACAGCTAGTTGTTTAATTATATTTACATTTATTAAAAAAAAAATTCTGAAACAGTAAATTTTAAAAGAAGGAAACATTCTAAACTTTAATATATAGTAATGTAACAAGATTTTATTTTTTATTTTTTTTTTTGAAGCATCTCATGGACCTGGCTTGTAAAGTCATGCACTTGCTGCCTCACTCAATCATTCATGTTAAGAAGGCTGAAAATTCTCCACAGGGGGCCGCTATAAGCACTCATGTAGCTTTTAATGCTTCATAAAAATGGCGCTTTGCATCAATGACACTATGTTTACCTGCATTTCAAGTAATTTTGTACCATTTCTATTAGTTCACTTGTCATGGAATGTTCAGAGTATAAAGGGTGTAAATAACATAGAAAAAGCTTTTAATATGACAGTGGCAATATTACAGAGTGGCATAACAATCACAGAATTGTAGTTGTTTTCTTGCCCCGTGCTTTAAAAGACAGAGCGAGAGAGAGAGTAAGGACAGGCATTTTGGCTTTAAAAACTCACTCCTTGTTTATCCAAGTGAGGCAGGGAAGTAGTCTCCATTCCAGCCCTAAATCTCACGACCTCATTCGCAGGAAGGACCACTGGGGTCTTGTTTACTGTGGCTCTCCTCATATTTGGCCAGGGCTCAATTCCAGGCCACAGCATTTTCCAAATAGTTGGGTGAGAAAAGTGCAGTGGCAGGGAGATGGGGACGCTGACAGAGGCAGTGGGAGAGCCACAGGCAACTCCTCCAGCCTCTCCAGACACCAAAGCCCTCTGTTGTCTGTCACTAGAGGGGGAGTGACGCAGAGCATAGCTTCTGTTCACTACGCACATACTTAGAGTTCAGCTGCTCAGATCAGAACCAATGAGCTGCTGGTCCTTAGGGACAAACAAAAGCTCTGTTCTGAAGGGCAGCACTGGAGAGGGTTTAAACCAGGGGATGCTGTCTGGTCTCAGGTAGGCCTTGAACTTTGATGAACTTTATGAACTTTTTCTTTTGGTTTCCAGTTTACAGTACATGCATGAGGTGATATTGATAACATGGTTTGCCTCACATAGCTCACACAGAAAGCGTTGAGTACATAATAGGTGTTTTAAAATGTCCTTGTGCCTCACGGAGAGCAGCTTTTATTTCTGTTGATTCGCAGCTTTTCACAGTGTTACCCAATCAGACTTAATGACTTTGTGTAGATTAGTGGTAATTTGACAGTTTTAGGTGCTGCATTTAGTCTTGTGTGTTTATCCAGGATTTTTTCGGCTGCAGTTTCAGCTGTATAATTACATAATCATCGGCTCATTTCTGCTCTAACAGCTTCATGCCACAGCTGAGAAGCCACTCAGCGGTAAATATTTTCCATGCTCTCACAGGCAAAACTGATTTTCATATGGTTAGATTGAATGTGGTTAACGCATCTTTAAATGTAGCTTTCTTCGGCCTCCACTCTGCTTTTGGCCGTTTGGGCACCACAATGTTTGTGCTACATGTTGAAGTGCAGCTGTGCTTTGTAGGGAGCCATTATGCTGTATTTTGTGTGGTTCAGTGTGTGAAAGAGCAGTTCTTACATAAATAAATATGTCCACACTAGAACTGGCTCCAATTAACCCCTCTTATAGCTGGCAGCAGGAGCTCTCAATCATCCACCCAGTTTCAATTCTTCTGAATGGTTAATAAACAATATGTAATAGCCTAGTCACTAAAAGGCTTGTTAACCCTTTCAACGGGCTGTATTGTTGAGTTTGAGGGGCCTTGTGTGGGCCAGACAGACTCTGAGCTAGCGACGTTTTAACAGGCATTCCCACAAAGAGACGGGTCTGTCAGCATAGTACCAAATTTTTACTGCCTCCACCTGTTAACACATGACACCAGAGAGGCACATTTTGCATTTTCTTCCAATGGACGTGACCCCTTGAAGGCTGTTTGTTGACGTGTGTGGTCTGTCCAGTTTTATGGTAGTTTTATAGACACAGCAGTGGCAATCGTCACCAGTTTGTGCCATATGCAGAAGATTTCTTGGCAGGACTGGGACTGCAGTGGCAGGACTGGGACTGGGTCTGAGGAATATCTGCAATCACCCTCTGTCTACATTCATGCACTCCTCATATAAGGCTCGGTGGTGTTGTTTTAAACGATGTTGTTTAAATAAATTAGGCTTTTTCCTTAAATCAATTCAATCATGACCAGGAAAGCCATACACAAAACATCGTTTTATTCTGTATCGTCAGTCCAGATGGCAAGAAATCTCCAAATAAAAAACAATGAGTCACCACCAAATTAATTTTTTTCCTCCATGCAGACCTAGCAACTTCATCCAGCCCCTTCACTATCAATCAAGGTAGGATTGTGATTGGCTGGCATTGGATGGACGGATGTAAAGAGATCATGACTAATGTGTCAGTTAAATTAAATGGGGGCAAGTTGCACAGGTAGTTCTGGAGGTAGTTCTAGTTTTTTTTTTTCCTACTGCGAACTCAAGTTCAAATTCTGACATGGATTGGTCGCTACAGTATTGTGCAGTATTGTGCTACAGTATTGTGTGTGTTAATATACAGTCAGATTGGCCAGTAATAAAGGATATTTGTTATTTTAGTGTCAGGAAAAAAGCAGAATACAAATGTTTAATAGAAAATAATGCAGAAGTCTCAGCAACTAAATATAATATCATTCATTACTTTATTACAGCATCTATTCTTTTCTGAGGACTTGCTTTCAGTTTCTAAAAGAAAGTTCAGTTTTAGAAGTTATTAGCCTTTTTTCTCTTCTCATGATCTAAGTTTTGAAACTTATCTTTTATCTTATTTTCATTTGTCTTTCCTTATTTAAGTGGATTATCTTATATCTGATCTTCTCAGAAATATCTCCTGAACATGTCAAAACATCTTGTACCTAATGGCCATTTTGACTGGAAATTAAACAGTTGAATGGTGGTCTGTCACCTTTACACAGTATTGCATGTACAACAGTTACAGCCACAACTCATCCAAACAGAAAGTATGAACAGGCTGCAACTAACATGGAAGAGAAAATTGGTAAGGAAGAAACATGTCAGTGAGAAGATGATTAATGCTCATATCACAGCCTCTTGTGGTATTAACATCATAATACATCCTTCACTCTTATTTATAGACTGGTAGACAGGAGTGTGTACCTGTATCAACTAGGGACATTTCCTTTTCCCATACTGCTTGGCTTTGAGTTTGGCACTGGTGCAGTGCAGAACACATCACTGTCTTCTCTATATCACTCTTTCTGTTACTAGCAAAAACCATCTGCCCTGTCCCAGACATGCTTTGCTTTGTGTAGCTGTCTGGCAGTGTACACAAACCATGATACAGGCGTTTTAGAGCTGGTGCTCTGATGTGTACGCATTCCATTGCAGAGAACAGAGCAGATTGGACTGCTGTGTATACACAAATGAGGAGGATTTCAATCTTATTCTTATTCTGGCTTTAGGGATTAAAGTGCTTTGGGTCCAAACTCAGACAGTGAGAGTTGCGTAACTCTCAAGCTGATCTTATGAAAGGCCCTGACTAAAAGCTTGACTTTTGAGTCTCCTCTTTGCTATATAATAGGCACAGAGGCTTATTTGTTAAGTGTTCTTGCTTTATTGGGCTGTTGTGTTCCACTGGACATGGACTTTCTGAGCTGAGACGTCTTTGTAAGCCAGTATACACTTTGGAAAAAGGAGATCTTTCTAGCACTCATAAAGGCTCTTTGGCTCATCCTGCTGGGGAAACCATTGAAGGTTCCATGCTTGGCTGACCTTTACTTTTGCGATCACTCTGTTCCTCCAGCTGTTGTCCATACGTTTCTCCTCAGCCTAGGTTGTATGTCTGTAACGTGTGAGCGTAGGTGGAGGACAGGAGGACGAGGAGGAGTAGCAGGAGGTCTCGTTTAACATCTACTCAGGACCCACTCTTCTGTGTTTATAAGACACGATTGTCTCGTTTCCTTTACATTCTCCAGGTCTGTATGCATGCCTCAGCATGGGTCAGATAGTCACCCTAAATAGCTCTCGCTGACCTGTGACAGATGGTGATGGTGTTGATATTTACAAGACCGTGCCTTTGGCTCTGTCCACTGTTCTCCCATTAGCTCTGCTAGAGTAGACCACAGGAGATTCCTTAACTAATCGCTGCTCCTAATACAAACGTGCGGCTGGTGTTATCTTCTCCTTTCCTGCATATTATTGCAAGCCACTAGTGGCCACATGTGGTACATGGTGTGTCTGGAATATGTTGAAGTTAGTTGAAATCTATCCGCAGTGCCAGAGACTGCGTCATTGTTTTAGCATTTACTTTGTAGTCAAAAAATACATTTGGGAATTTTTGGTTTGCTGTAGGAAGTTAAGTGATTTGGTCCTGGGACAAAACAACTGCTGAATCACTTGCTGCTCAGCACTCTGATGTCCTGCTCATTTCGATAGTGACCCAGTAATCACTCATTCTGTTATTGTCTGCCAGCTTCACTAAGAGTTTGTCCCCAAACTATTTTGTTTTAATTGCTTCCATTAATTGCTCTCAGTTGCTTGAAAGAATGGGATATTTCAGTGGAGACATTTGGTTGCATAAGCAAATGGGGAAATAATCATTTTAGGGAAAGAGAGCCAGTTGTACTGCAGATAGTCTGTGGAACACATTGGCTTCTTCTGAACTTAACTGTTCCATTGACATAACAATTCAGTCGTCACTAAATTCTTTTACCTGCTTTTACTCTGGGGTCATTGAGGTGGCTTGAATAAGAGAAGAGAGATGTCAAGTTGTAGTACCCCTGGAGTTATTGGAGCTGAGCATTTTTTCTTATGCAACATTCAGAGGAAGTCTGTTGCCCCGCCTAGCAACTGAATTGAACCTTGGGCCTGGAGGACCACTGCCCTGCATATTTTGAAGTCTTCCCTGCTCTGACTACTCCTTTCTGAGTTGAAGTGGGTGTGCTAAAGCAAGTTTTGTGATCTGATGCGTCTGCATGCACTCTGTGAGAGAAATGGACAAGTCTTCTCCCAGACCGTATCTGGCCACTATATGGTGATCAAAGAGTTGTTCCCTGCAGACCCCATCTTTTCCCAGCACTCAGAGTGGAGGTTGATTGCTTTTCCTGAGACTCTACGTCAATGCTAATGAAACGTTAGCCATGAATAGCCTCGTGCTTTAGTCACGTGGAGTGCTGTGTGCAAAGAGTTGAGTCTCTGCTAGACTCAGCAAGGATATCTGATTGGCACAACAGTGTCGTCAGTGTGCTATTAATGTGCTATTTAGTGTAGGACGGCTTTAGATTGGCAGAGTTGGTGTATGTTGGATGGCTGCTTCCATGAAACACATGTCTTGTTTATGCAGTGCAGTTATTAATATTTTATGTTAGTATATGCTACAGACATATCCACTGAGTCATGAGATTTTTTGTCAGCCCACTCTGAAATGTTACTCCTAAAAGTGGCAATTGACCTTTGTAAAAATGGCTAATGGGAATGCAGAACGGGGCGGATTTACTGATGCCATTTGCATTTTTTTCATTCTGTTCTACGAACACAAAGAGCCTTCTCAGATCTGATGATGCAGCCACATACATCATATCCCACCGGAGGATGAAGGCTCATTTCTTATATCCACTTTCATGGCCTTCTGTAAAAGTGCACGCTCCAAAACATCTTTAATGCATATTTAATGTGCTGTGCTTAAGAGCTGCTCTTACAGCAGGTGGAGCAGACAGAAGAGCCAGCGTGTGCATGGACAGCAATTTACCCCCCTTTTGAAGTCTGCTCCACCTGCTCCAGAGCCATGTCAGAACTTCAATGCTGCTCAACAAGTCTTTACACTACATGAAAATCATCAGCTAAATTATATAGAATCTAGAATAGAACTGTAAAAGTTGTTCACATTCACACTTTCATTGTGTACATTTATGCACATGCATGTTTTCTTTGTACTTGCACTGTCTCTCTTTCTCTTCCTAGTTCTCTATCAAGGTGCTATATGCTAACTTTACTACCAAGTCTTCAGTCCCATCCAGTCAGATTTGAAATGCTTCTCAAACAACTGACAGCTCGTCTTCATTCCTAATATGGCTAATCGATTTAACTAGCAAATTTGGTTAGCAAATAATATTAAACTACAAACACTCTTAGGTAGCTAGCTTGGTGCACATGCGTGACTTTTAGTACATTTAACAAAAGTAAACTTATTTACTATATGTGGAAAAGGGCTACAGTATGAACAAATGTTTATTTATTCATACTGATTTAGCTTCCTCAGTCATGACAGCTGTATCTGGCTTTGCGAATCAAACAACATTACAGTCAAAACTACCATCCTAGAGTTCAGCACTGTTTGCCTTTCACACAAACCGAAGGAGCTGGAGCTTCCATTTTAATCGAGTATACACTCTAACTATTCTTTAAAGCCTGTGCATGTACACTCAACCAACTGTTGACCAGTAAAACGTTGAGTACCTGGACTTCACAAACTGTAGGGTTTATCTTGCCCTTTATAGCTCTGCATATTAATTATGAAGTATGTTTCTTATTCAGTACATGCTAGTGTCAACATGAGTAGATATCCAGCAATAGTAACTGAGTGCATTGATTGAAGGCATGAATGGCCTTGCCTTTGAGTGCTGTCTGTGCTTTTAGTGGCTGGGGGCAGGTGCTGGAGGTGACTGTACTGTGTGTTGCTTCTCAGTAGACACTGTTTTTCATTCTTGTGCGTTGGCACGTTTCTCATATAACATACCGTCGTCCCTATTTACAGTGTACTGGGCTATTTCTGACAGACACACATACACGCCCTCCTGACATTCAGACTGGACTCAATTCTCAATGCTCATTGTCTATAATCCCTGTAATTTTACACTATTCTCTGTCTTCCTTTTGTACTTATGTCTTTGAAAGTTCAGGTTTAGGCCAATTTATTCTTTGAACATTTTGGGTTTATGTTTCTCTAGAGCATTTCAAAACCACCATTGCATTAATTTTCCTTTTTTTTCAATTAATTCATTTTTTAAGATATTTGGGGCCATCTAGAGGTTCACTCAGGGTCAGGCTCACAGCTAAAGTTTCAGTTACTTTTTCATTTTGCAGATTTTACTGATGACCAGTGACATATAAACTCTGTAAATCGGCTCAGTGTCAATGCAATGGTGTAACGACTCGTTTAACCTCATCACAAACATCCATCAAGGGACCCATTGGCAGTCTTGACATCTTACCCACCACGGACACAATAATAATTACCCCTTTTTAACAGCTGTTTGCCCTCTTAGTCACAAAATATTAGCCTGTGCACTCCTGCAGTGGGGCTTGTATACCTCTGCGTGTGTGAGGAGATGTCATGCAGAGAGCAGAATTTCCAGGTTACTCAGATGTCTGCACTCTTACAGTTCACATGAGGCCATCATCAAACAGTTGGGACACCACAGCAATAATGTTTTAATAAGTATTTTGCTGGTTGCATGTCATTTATGCTTTAACTGGGGCTAAAAGTTTGGTCCAAACCCTCATACAGCCTGAAAACACACATCGAATCAGCCTATCACCAGTCAAAGTGCGAAATAAAACTTCACAATTCTAATGATAGTGGCAGTTAAATTACTGCATAGCAACAATAATACCTGTCTTTAGATTAGCAAGTAATCTAAAAAATACTGAAAAAATATGACATAATAAAATAACCAGCTGATCAAGAAATGCTATATATATATATATATATATATATATATATATATATATATATATATATATATATATATATATATGCAATTTCCCATTCCGTATTTTATTTCCCATTTCCCATCAATTCACAAGCGTGGGCCTCATGGACATGGTGCTAAAGTCTGTCAACAACATAAGTGAGTAACGCCAGCATGCCAGATTAAGGTGCAGAATAAAGTAGAGAGAGGAACTAAAGCAGGGGAAGATGCAGAATAAAATCTGTTCAGAGTAGAAGGAAGGCGGACCATGGGAATCCAAACGTAATCTGAGCTGGACCCAAGCCCGACACAAACTTGTCCCAACCTGACCAAATTTGACATAAATAGTTTGGTCCAATCAAGTTCTAACATATTTTGTGCTATAATGTCAGTATATGAAGAACAGAGACTGCATTTTCATCATTGACACTATTTGGCACACCTTGACTTACTGGTCGTTTTATAAGGGTCCTTATACATTGTTAGAAATAAAGATTCAGTGCAGGTACATTTTTCATTCATCAATGTACAAACTATGTAAATGTTCTCTCAAAGGTATAACAGTGGTTTTAAGGTCCAGTTGTGTACCTTAAATAAGTTTTTCTCTCTGGAAAAGTACATATTTGTACCTTTTCAGAACCAAATTTTTCAAAACAGAACATTAAAATAAAAAGCCTGGAGACGAGACAGGTTTTCAGAAGCAGCAGCATTGCTGAGGTTTTTAAACACATTGATGGTTGTGAATGGTCCACCACACAAAATATCCAGCCATGTTTTTGGTCAAAAACTGAGCATTAATTAGGAGCTAGAGGATGGCTAACACATTATTGATGGTTAACAGTCTCTAACTTCCACTAGCAAGGTGGACCTGTATGGTAAGTATTTCTAAGTGGTCAGTGAGTGGAGAGTGATTTTTTTTCTCATTGTCTTGCTGACTTCTAAATTGCATTATGCTGAGAAATATACACTCAGCAAACAGGACATTGTGCTGATCTAGTTTGGTCGAGAGCCAGCGCTGGGTCCTTGAGACCTACCTGAGCCTTGGTGTTTGGGATCAAGGGTGCTTTAATGGTTCAGCCATTGACTCACCACGAGTGGACATCAATGAAATGTGAAAGCAGATACTGTTTCACCTGCTGGCTATTAAGAGGTTCGGATAAGGAACAAACAGAATAAATCACATACCCCACTTCCATGCACACACACAGCGAGCTCCCCCACTGTGCTTGTAAATCATTATTATGACTGAAGCCAAGGTTTCTTATACCATGTTCAAAATAGCACACTTCTTTTACCCTCTTAAACCAACACTGAGCTTAATGCCATGGAACTCCCCTGGAAATCATTACCTTCCATGGCTCCATTCTTACATAAAGCAGTCATCAGGAACTTTACCTATGACCAGGCACCCACAACTTTATCCCCTACCTTTATCCTCATAAGCTCATGTTATGAAATCAAATGTAATCTAGCACAGTGTTTCTCAACTCCCAACACTAGATGTTTTTATTGTAGCACAGCAAAAGAACACTTGCCTTAACTACATGTTCATCCGTGAAGCCTTAAATTAGATGAATCAGCTTGTGCTTTGTGCAGGGATACAGCAGGAAAGTATGGTGTTTTGGGTGAGTTTGAGACCGAAGTGAAGCTGCTGAATTGCGTGTGGTCTTTAATTGGAGCTCAGTCTTCACTGTTCTTGTATCGGAGTTCAGCTAGACGTTTCTCATACCTCTGATCAATAAGCTGTTTGCATAGCTGAATTCTGCGCTACAAGGAAAACATTGTGATTGTCTGCCAGTGCAATGTGCTGACCTGGGACATGTCACTGCTCAAATCAGATAGCATACACACATAGACAGTGGCCTCAGTGTAAACGACTCCTGTTTGCTTTTAGTCCTTTTCGATTGTAAGTTATTTTCTTTTCCCTCCCGCTCCTTTGCTGAGAGATGTGTATGTCATGGAAAGCTCCTGTTAATTTTTGCAACACGGTTGGGTGGTATGAACTTTTCCATACTGTGAAGGGTGGAGGGTCCTGCAAACATTCACGCTGCTCTAAGCTCGAGCGTATGTACTGCGGCATGACTGGCTCTGTGCTGCATGTTATATGGAAGTAGAGTAACACTATTTTCACTTTTGCTCATCGTTGAGAATGAGGTAGAGGGCCTCCTAGGGTTTGTCCCATTTATTTTTTTATTCCTAATTCTGATAGCTTGGAAAGTCTTGGCTATTTGATATCATGATGCCTTATATTGCATCCATTGATTCACTCACTCATGTTTTGTAGGCTGAAAATTGTTTCCAAGGGGGAGCTATTAGCACTAAAATAGCATTTGGTGCTTTGCATCTGTAACACTTGTGTCCTTGTTAGAGATGAGATTTATTATTATATATATTATATATTATTATATAGTATTTGTTTTGTTTCACTTTCGCTTCTCTACACTCATCACTCAGGGGGCAACTCATCCCATTCTCAGGAATACCTAGGTATTGGTAGCCAGTTTGGTTACACAGTGTAAATGTCTGAGGAAGGCTAATTTATTTAATTTACTGTGCAAATGGCCATTAAGTACAAGTTACTTATTTTTCAGGAAGTATTTCTAAGGAAGTTAGATATAAGATAATGCACCTGCATAAGGAAGGGGAAAGTCAAAGGAAAGCATGTGGGAAAAAAACAATTTCTAAAACTGGAGCTGTTACTGAGAAAAGGAAATTAAAAAAGCAAATCAGACAAAGAAACTGATGGCATTCTCAAATGGACAGGCCACTCCAGAGCCCAACATTGAATGTGTTTGGGGTTACTTGGGTTGTGAGAATCAGAAAATGCAACCAACTTCTAAGACTGAACTTTGAGGTGTGGAAAAATATCCCTGCAGATTTCTTTGGAAAATTGAAAGCAAGTCTCTTTCAAGCTGTAATAAAGGCAAAAGTTGGACACTGAACAAAAGCTAAAAAGTTTTATATAATATTTAGCTGTCGATGCTTCAGGGTAATTTTCTGTTAAATATATGTTTTGGACTTTTTTCTGATGCTGAAAATAAATTTGTACTTGGCTGTTTTGACTGGAAATTAAATAACTGAAGGGTGGTCTTTGACTCTGCATGCAGTTTAATTTGAGCCTGCGAGTCCTCCTCCTGTGATTATGGGTGTCAAAGGGTGATATAGGTTGTCACACACAGATGAGAGTGAGTCTGTGAGAGGATCTGAGTATGTGAGTGTCAGAGAAGAGCGTGGACAGACAGAAAAAGGCCCTGTGATGTCACAGTGTTAGGCATCGCTCAGCTGGGAGAGGATAAAATCACGCCCATCTCAGCAGGGTTAGAGGACGCAGAGAGAGAGAGAGGGAGAGTGAGAGAGAGACGGGTCATCCTTTAGAGAACGTTTTGGTCAGACTCTGTCAGAATGAGTTTTGTGGCAGTAGTAGGAGGAGTGTGAGCCAAGCCTGCTCCCCCTCCACAACTCGCTAATGTTCAGCTAGCAGAAGAAAAGGGAGCAGAAGAAAAACTGCAACTCTTCAATACACTCTGACAATTGCAGTGGAGCTTGTGGACCGGGACGCTACGACAGGTAGGGAGGGTCGATCAGCTCCTCTGTTTTCCTTAAGTATTTGGAACTTTAAATAATAACACCCTTTCAGAGCACTTTACCGTGTTAGATATTTATACGAGTGCTGCCATGTGTTAGCTATTTATACGAGTGATGAGTGGGGAAGGGAGGATGTTGAGCGTAATATGGTAACCATGGTGGATCGCTGGAGCTCATAAGCAGGTGATAAAAACGCACGCTGAAATAGAAGGCGGTTCCTTTTTCAACAGAGAGGTGTGTCTCCTTACATTTGTAAAGCCGGCTGTCATGAAGAGTCTGGAGGCTAATGACCACATCAGGTCTTCACATGACACCATTGAGTCATAAGGGTGTTTTTAGGTGTAAATAAAACATGAGAACTCTTTAGTCTGTCTGATCCCACTGAGGCAAATGTCACGGTTTAAGTTTTAATTAGGATGGAGTTATGTGTGAAGTTGCTTTGAGCGTTGTCGCTGAGCTGAGCGTCTCTGCTTCTCTACAATTCTGGAAAGCCTCAACAAAACTGGGGACTTTCTGGTGAAACAGCAGCCAGTGTTGGACGATGGGGGGAAAACTCACTTTTTCCAGGTCTGGCTATTAAAGGGAAGTGCTGGCGTTAAGCCTGGTCTGATTGAAACGAAGCTAACTCACGCCTTTGAGCCAGTGTGTTTGGCCCGTCCCTTTAAAGCACATCTGAAATGCTCCCAAGCAGTACTTCGGTAAGAACACTGTGCACTATGTGGTGTATCCTATGCAAACTAGAGGTGCTGTTGTGAAAAGAGTGCTTGTAGTAACTAGAAATGATCAGTGTTTGGAAAAAGAAAAAAAAAATCCAAAGGAAAAATACACAATTGTACACAGTAGATGCCATCTGTATTCCATTGTAATGATCCAGAATTGAATTGTAATGGGAGCCATTGAATTGATAAGTGAGCCAGTAAATGTGTTGTGTTTTGTTTTTTTTTTCCATTACTTAAATCAGGAATTATATGTTTTACTGTATTACTTTGCAGTACATTCCTATTTGCTTAAATTGCATTTATAAGACTTTCTCAGTTTGCAGCTCTTTTTGAAGAGGCTTGACAGACATCAGCTTATGTATTTTGATCAAATTCTGACCCTACTAGGTCAAATGCCTAAATAGCCCAGGGCAGAGGTCATGACTCAGAGAGCCAAGAACAACCAAGAGGCTGCTAGGTCGACTCAAGCCATCTATCTAATATGAAAAGAGAAAGATGAGGCTTGGTAAGAGGGAAAAAGCGTCATTCACTCGCATTGTCCTAATAGTGAGTCATTTTAACCATCAGCATGTTCACTTGGTGATCATTTTTGAAATAAAAGGTTTGGAAAAAACAAAAAACAATGGCTGAGCCATTATTGATCCTGTGTTTTTGGCTATAACAGAACTGGAAAGCATGAATAAATAAACAACTTCCTGCTTTAATGCCGTCTCCTGATATTTTGGGTGCTAATATGTGAGTTGCAGGATACTGGCTGGCAACATGCTTTTGGTCATCTTCTTGTATTCCTAGAGCAACCTCATCTGCAAATTTTGATAATCAGCCAGACATTTCTCGAGATTCACTTTGAACACCCATGGAAGTATTTTTGTTTTTCCAATTAGTATTTTTTTAATTAGTGAATTGCATGTATACGTCACAGAATTTATTAATTCTATTTTAAATGCCCTCTTCACGCCTGTAATATAGCACTATTTTGAAGCATGTAAATAACTGACTGTTATTTAGAAGAGCCTCCACATGGCTGGGTTAGTGTTACAGTGTTACAACTAAGCCTATCTAAACAAGAGAGGTCCATATCCTCCCAAGTAAATTCAAAACAATTACATTTTTAGATGTATATATATATATATATATATATATATATATGTATGTGTGTGTGTGTGTGTGTGTACTGCTTTAGATAAAATAAATTTAGCAGTTTTTGACACAGTCTTTTTTTTTGCTAATAATATTTATTTTGATGCATATATATTTTTATATATATTTTATATTTTATATATTTTAGGCTGGAATTAATGACCAAAATCAACCATATGGCTACATGTGGCAGATTTACTTTATGAAATGATGTTGATAAATGTGTATTGCCTCTATTAAATAAACAAATAAAGTGATATGATGGAAAGCTCATTTGGTTCAAACAACATGTTACATGTAATTGTATTTAATAAATTGTGATTGCATCACTTTACCAGACTTTTTACTGACTGTTACAACTAGCCTCTCAATCTGTTACAATAATCCCCACCTATGGGCAAGTTGTAACATTTGCACTCAGATCACTTTTGGCTGGACTGTTCAGAATAGCAGGTGCTGGTAGCAAAGTTTACATTTAATTTGCATCAGATACTTGCTTGTATAAAAAGTCATGCTCAAATATTATACAAAATATTTAGTAAAAAAAACAACATGCATTAAGTCTTTCTCTCCCCTACTTACTGTTCTTACATTAACTTTAAAATAGCTCAGTACAGCCTACAGCTTAACTTGTATTGCCTTGTGCTGAAGTTTTCAGCAGCACAGTGTTCTCAGCCATGTCATCAGATCTGAGTCTCAAATACCCTGCATTAAAGCATCATGGGAAATCTAGCATAGGTGTTCCATGCTGGCTCTAACTGAATCAGTGATGTTTGGTCTCTTTAACGCACACACACCAATACTTTGCAGCCTGTGGATGAGTAAATGTCTCTTAGTTATGCACATATTTCAGTCTCTGGGATGAACAAGTGCCACATTCACATATAGTGAGTTTAGCTTCAGGACAGAAGGCAGCAATTTCAGTGTTTAGAGTCACAAATTAGCAACTATGAAGCTGTTTGTTCAAATTCTGTCTTGGCACAATGGGAAACTGAGGGTGGCCTTGAAAAAGAGAAGTAATTTCTCAATAGCCCCACTAAATGAAGCAAAGTAAAAGTTGATACTGCAGAGCAAGCAGTGGCTCAGTGGTTTGGGAAGGTCAGTGTCCAACATAATGTGTTGTGACAAAACTCAACCACAAGAAAACAAAACCATCATTGTCAGAGCTGCAGACAAATAGACTTCCCAGCTGCCCAAGCCAAAAAGTGTGTGTGTGAGGGTGTAAGCAGTGATTCCTTGGTTCCAAGAAGGCAGGAAATGCCTCCAACCTTTACTTGTGAGGCTATTTTTCCACGGGTGAGTCAGAGCTTTGGATAAGAAGCCTCGTAGCTCTCTTGGGAAGCTGTCGTTGAATCTTACCCAAGGGTGGGTTTGCATGTGTGTGGGTGTCTTTATGGAGGGAGGGGTTCATAATAGCATGAAGTAGAACTGTAATACAGTCGATTAACGCATTATTTTCCAGTTGGTCTCCAGTTCCTTTTGTTTAACATTCAGTAGGATAAACAAAGTAATTCATCAGCTTTTGGTGCATAGCGATACTCTGTGACTCAGCATCACTTTTTGTCTCCTGTTGTAGATTACGTAATAGTCTTGCACCAGCGCACAGTCATGCAGCATTAGTTGGATGCAGGTGTTTTTGTGCGTAAACACACACAAAACACATGTTTGTGATTAGTACTTAAACATTTAAAGGCTTACAAAACAAGCTTCTCTAATTTTACTGCTGTATGCCATTGCTTCACTTTCCTTTCCTTTGGTGTAAAACAATTTAGAAAGATTCAAACAGATGCTGATGCAGTTGGCTGTTGAACAAACATCTAAGGACTAGTAACAGACAACACTTTGTTTCTGTTTTTCCCGCAGACGTCATTCACACACAGGGTCCACTGGACGGCAGCCTGTACGCAAAAGTCCGAAAGAAGGAGTCTCTGGACGCTACAGCCAACGGCCTCCCAGCTGCGGTTGAGCACGCCCTGCCCCCTGTTGACCACGCCTTGTCTGTGAGCAGTGACTCGGGCAATTCAACCGCCTCCATCAAAACTGACCGCACGGATGAAGCCAACCAACAGCCGGCACCAGTAAGCCAGCCGCCGGCCCCCCAGCCCCTCAGCCCTGAGGAGAAGCAGGAGCTAGACCAGCTGCTTAGTGGCTTGGAGGCTCCCATGCACCGGCCGGGATACGCAAGTGGCCCTGGGGGAGGCGGGGGAGGCGGAGGAGGGGGAGGAGGTGGAGTTCTTCACCTGGTCCCGGCTCAGGTCCATGTGAATGGACATAGCAACATGGACAGGGAGACTGACATCTTGGATGATGAGCTGCCCAACAGCCAAGAGGGCAATAGTGTGGACAGTCTGGGGACACTGTCCTCTTCGTTCGAAGGCCGGGCCACACCTGCTGATCTCTACTACCAACCTGAGACTGTCATAAATGGTCAGGACGCACCCTATCTGGAGAAGGGCATACAAGAGAAAACCCCAGAACCTGTGACATTCCTCCCTGGCTCCACTCAGGATCAAGTGGGTGACTCTGGACCCCTGTCCAGCAGCTATGCTAGCCAGAATGGTAGCATTTACCGCTCGCAGTCATTCGGTGCCACACCCAGCAAAGACTTTGAGCTGAAGTCTATGCCCAAAGCCCCTGCCCGCACCACCAGTAGCAGGGATGCTGTCCAGAGGGGGCTCAATGTATGGCAGCAGTATGGTGTCCCAGAGGAGCCAGTGACAGACGGCATTCATTTCGGCCCAGCACTGCAGACCCACAGCCTGCCCGAGTTTCCCCAAGCCGCTTCACAGCGAGAAATCGAGCAGTCCATCGAGACTCTGAACCTGCTGATGATGGACCTGGACCCGGCCCTTAGTAATAACACCCAGGTGCCAAAGTCTTACAGTGCTCCATCCGGCGATGGGGTGGTGGTCACTACCCAGCCATCCTTCGCTCAGACGCAGGCTCGGCCCTCCTATCAGGCTGATGTGGCCATACATGCCCATTCGGGAACCTTTCCAGCAGGATTCAACCAGGTGCAGCAAAGGAACGTTCCATTTCAGCAAACTCCATCTCCGGTGCAGCCCCAGTTCACAGAAGCACCACAGCAGGTGGTCAGCCTTCAGAGATCTGATGCATACCCCCTTTCAGCTGCTGAACAGGATGGTCCTATTCCACTCCAATCCTCTGGGCCCTCCCCTATGGTTGGCGGTCTGCAGCTGAAGCCCCTCAATACATATCCTGCTAGCACAGTCTCTCAGTCCCCTGATCCACTGGAGTCAGACTCACATACTGTCCCGCACCGGAGCTATTCCTCTTCATCCTCCCCACTGCCCAGAGAGACCGAACCTGAGGACAGCAACTACAACCTGGAGGGGCTGGTAGCCCACCGTGTGGCAGGCAAGCTGAAACCTGTTTTAATCTTCCATGCTGCAATTATTACTGTCAATTTGTTATGCTACTTAAATATGGTTACAGCATTGCATAACAAATGACAGTTACATAATGAATTACATTTGATTTGACCAGTGATAAGGGCAGCCTCTAACTGTATGTTCGCATTATGAGGCAACAAGTCAGTCACCCCAAATCTTAATGACACACGTTGATGTGCACTCTGTCCAGCTTCTGACAAAAAAGTCTTCTATATATGGACATTATAAATTTACAAGTGTATATGCTTCTCTTCTGTTTGGGGTCTTTGTGATTGTTTTGAGGAATTTGTTGGAGCCAATGATTGAGATTGTTGCGTCCCCGTATCACAATTCATTTGCATGAAACTGAGAAAATCTCAACTGTATTTGTCACTCATCACTGAATTGCACCTGCAAATCTTCTTCACCTACAGGCAATGACTGGTCACTTTTCACTCTGTCGCCTGCTAATGTGAACTTAGGGCGAGAGATATTCGTTCTGCCTCTTCACTCCATGAATGAGTTTGTCAAACCCCATAACAGAGTGTGAGGCAAAAGGTGGAATCAAAGGAAGCAAATCAAAGACAAATGCTTCCTGTCTTTTCTTAGCTACCCAGCTTTTTTAGGGAGCATGCATAGATTGGATAACTGGACTTCAGAGGCACACACAGCCGTGTCTTTCTTCTGTGTTTGTGCGTTGGTGCTGACATGAGCTGAGTGAGATCACAAAGAGAGCATTGTGTAAAGTGTCGCTGGCTCCAGCTCTGCTATCAGGCCTTGTTCCTGCACTGTGGCCGCGCACACTCACTCTGCCAGAACAGAGCGCTCGTACAATGCATCTGGAGAAGTGCTTAAAAAATCTGGTTCTGAAGCGCTGAACAGGGCCCCGTGTTCCCCTCTAAACAAAGCAGCATAAAAAATCAGCTGGAGATAATAGAGTAAGGATCACTGAATGCTTGCAGGATGTTCACATCTTGCTTTTGAGAAGCTCGGTCTGGGCAGGTAAAAGAAATAGTTTTGCCATGAAATCAAATTCACACTATTTCCCCCTTATTTCAAACTCAATCAACCAGCCAAGACATACTGTCCAAATCGTATTTATTTGGTTTTGCACTGGAGCTGAGAGGCTATTGTAGCTAACAAGTAATGTTAGCTTATACTCCTCCAGTTAGCATAGTGCAAATTGCATGCCTAAATCAACAAACACTTGGCTCGGGCTTATGTGGTTTCTAATGCTGTGTAACACACAAATCTATAAAAGTGGATGAATATAGGAATGAAGTGATATGAGGGCCCATGATGCTGATATCTGATGTTTCTCATGTACATACCTGCTGATACCAATACATAAAAATGTATAAAATGCACCTAAATTAGCAATAGAAAGAATATAACATTTATTTCTTTAGAATTACATACGCAGCTCTTACTAGCAATTTTAATGCAATAGCCTAACATTACTTACTTAAACATTCCCTTCTTCTGGAGTATAATTATTATGTCATCAAGTCTCAGTATTAAATATCGGTCAGATCTAAACATCTGTACAATATCTATCTTTCTTAAGCAAATGTCTGCTGACACCAGTATGATTCAGATATAATGTTAGTAGTCATGTAGGTGTCATAAAGCCCTACAAATGTTACCTTCCAGTAAAATGTTCCATGGGTTTTTGCTGAACTAATCCTTTAAGCCAAACATTATTTGTCCTTTCCAGTTCTGAGGAGCGTTTTGTCACAGTGTCAACCAAGGTTAAAGCATTTTGCATTTGTTAAGATTTGCATGATGTCTCATGTGATCACGGTGAGGGTAGTTGAGTCAAATATAGCCTTTTTCTTATTCCCAGGCTTATTCCAGATGCAAATCTTTAAAGTTATCACAAGTGTAATTGACCAGGACTGTTCAAATGTTTGCTTCACTGGGCAAAGATAAGAAAAGCAAACTGCATAAGGAGTCTCAGTTTCAGAGTCTAGGAGCCTCAAGTATGAAGCTATACATTACTACAAAGTAGGGCTGTCACAAGCTGCGTACTGAGTGATAGGAATGGAGAATTTATTGTGGCTGAACACAGTTGCCCTCTAGTGGTGTCTCTAGCAATGAATGGAAGCCATCAGACTGCATCTGTATTTACAAAGTGCTGTAAATATTGACTGCAGGCTGTTAGGGGAAGCTGGGACGTGTGTTGAGGAGCATCATGGAGGTTGCAGAGGTGAGATCCTAATAAGTAAAACTGTTTTCCCTTTCATCTGGAATGGCTCTCCAGCCATACATGCCCCATCTCAGGCAAACATAAGCAGAGAGTTGTCTCAGCTACGCTAAGCCTCCAACCTAACAGAGGAAAGACTCTTTATAAGACTGCCACATTTCTCTTTTACTAGCATGCCTTGACCTCTGTTGACACAGACAAATATTGGTAAAAAGCAAGCGACCGCAGGAGAGACAGATTCTTTTGGGCTTCTTCTCCAATTTTTTCTCACATTCGATCACTGTTCCTTGCGAGCACTTAGCATGTTCTCCTTATCAGACTAGGCCCTTTTGGGGATTATGGGAACACTTTGCTTGCACGTGTTGTCTGAGGCAGGTTCACACAGATAGAGCTGATTGTCTTAAAGGCAAATGCAGGGTAAGCACATACCAGCGCTCATTTTTGATTTACCACTTGGATTATTTCTGAATTGCTTTAGAATTAATAAAATATGGGGGTTTTGAGCTCCACCCTCTTCAGATTTTAAGTAACAATGCCACAGTGAAGGGCCAAAATGCTTAATACTGTTTGATTTTCTGCTCTTAGATTGCATATGAATAAGAGATCCATGCTTATCTAGGATGATCATTATTCTTTGTCTGGAAACTAGGCTGATTAGATTTTAGGCTTGTTTTTTTCAGGCCATTGTTAAAAGGTAATTCAACCATTTTTTTTTTAATTTAAATAGCTAAGATATAAACAAAGTTATTCAGAGTGGTTTGATGTGAAATGCATCATTCTAAAGAAACCTGCCTAGACAAAACAGTTCCCAGTGGTGATAGGAACCAGACGCCTGATGGATTAATGCCTCTAAAAGCTCCTTCGCACAAAGTTGTTGTATGGATTTTTATGAATATGCTGCCTGATGCATAAGACATTGTTTTACTATAATTTGGAGATAATATCCAAAAAACATCTTTATTTGTATAATAGACATGATGACCCCTGGTTCCTATTGCCACCACTGTAACAAATCTTAGTTGATACATTTCTCAGCAGTTAGCCATTTCACATCAAACCACTCTGCATGACTTTGTTTACATCACATCCTTTGGAATATGCCATAATTTGGGAAATTGTTAAAGTTCTTCTTTGAACAACATTAATTTTCTTTTTTTTTTTCAAAAAATTGATTTTTTTTCTTCTCTCTTTCTCCTTCCGTATTCATTCGTCCTGTATGTGGACTGCTCATCTTATCATCACCTCCTCTCCACCCTCCTCTCCACCTTCCTTTGTCACCTCCTGCTGCCCTCCATCATCCCTGTGCTCCTTCCCTCCCTCCTGGTGTAGAGTACACTGCCCGCATCCGCCAACTCACTGACCCATCTGACCGAACTCCTCAACCTGACCACCGCCGCCGCTCTCTCTCCTTCTCTGGTTGGTCCCTCTCTCTCTGTCTCTATCTGTCTGTTTGTTTCTTTCTGTCTTTCCGTCTCACTCTCCATCTCTCTCTTTTTCTCTTTCTGCCATATATCTCTATTTTTCTCTTTCTCTTTCTTTCCGTCTTTTTTTCACATTTCTCTATTTCTCCATCTGTCACTCTCTTTGAATCTTTCTCTCTCTATATCTACCTCTTATTGCACATTGCGAAAAAATAGGTGATGGCAAGTGGAACATATTAAATCTAGTCAATATATCTAATATTTCTCATTTTGAGATTGTTGTAAAAAATAATATGAGATTATTCAACTTATTTTTAGTTTTTACTTCATTTTATCTAGAGAAATTATCTTATTTCTGACATGCAGTGCTCAGGACTGATTCTTATATCACTCACTCGCTCATCATCTAAGCCGCTTATCATGCTGGGCTGTGGGAGTGCTGGAGCTTATCCCAGCGCTCATTGGGCGGAAGGCAGAAAACACCCTGGACAGGTCACACATAGCAATGACGTCTTATTCTGTTGACAGATAATTTAGCTTAAAACCAGCAAAATTGTCTAAAAAATATGTAGAAAAAGGTAAATAATTGGTCAACTTTATTTGGATAGCCTACTCTAGATGCTCATCTTGCATTTAACTTGTATTCAGCTAAATATCTATTTAATTTACCTTACTTTTCCTGAACCTGCCCTAACCCTAATCTTTTAACCCTAACCTCAACCCGAAACCTAAATCTAACCCTCATGCTGGTGTTTAACTTAACTGTGGTACTAAAACTAACTCCAATTCTAACACTGTTATGTTTCAACAGACAGTGTTAAAAATTTGAACATCTATAGATAATCTTTTGGGGGCCATCCAAAGAATGTCAGGCCAAATCATTTATAATACTCCTACAATAATGTCATATTAGATATCGTCTGATTTAAGATGATTCCACTTACCAAGATATACATTTTTGCAGTGCTTTATTCTCTCTCTCTGTAACCATGTTTATCCATAACACCTCCTTTGTGTGGAATTTCACTTTATTTTCTCTCCAACTTCCCCCTCAAATGAACTCTGCTCTGTAAGACATGAACTGACTCTGGCCTTTCCTGCCTTCTGTTAGTCTGAGTGCAAAGCGTTTGCACCCGTTTGGGTCTCGCGGTTTGCTGACGACCCCAACAAACTAATTGCATTTGTATTAGTGGCTGAGTGAAGGTTTCACAAGAGTGAGACGTGCACAGACAAAGGCCACTCTGTCTGCGTCCGCCGAGTGCATGTCACAAGATACAGTTTGCCAAACTAGCCGAACAATACGGAGGCGTAGAGACACAGGATTCTTTCAGGGCCTCTCCTCCACGTCTGCTGTAGCATTTAGGAGCGGACAAAGCGTAATAAATCCTACTCGGTCCCTGAACCACTGTACAGCCCTTATCTGCCATTAGGGAATAAATGTCTAGGACGTGAACTGCGTTTTATCCTCACTGTACAGCAGCCAGATGCCAGCTTCCGCTCAGCTCTTCCGACTCACATCAACTTCAACAGAGGCTCCACAATAGCCTAAAAGTAGGCTAAGGATCTCTTAGACCTCATCCCAGATAACATTTCTCTGTTGCAGGGAAAGAGTGAGCTCTTTTATGCCTAGAGAAGTGAATGAAAAAGGAAAAAAAGCTTTTGTCCTTTCCTCTCCTGTGGCTCCTCTGCAGATTGGTTGAAGATGAGAGGGAAAAAAGGCCTTGGGATTTCTCTACTGCTCCAGCTTGAGCGCATTAGGCCTGCACGGTTGCCGAGGAAACGGTAACAGTGTTTGACACGCACAGCTGTGGAGCAGTGCTGTGTCATTCCGTCTGTTTTGCATGTTTCTGGTCCTGGCTTGAAGAGGGACGACTCTTCCAGGGCCCGTTGACAGGCCAGGATCCAGATCCGTCCTAACACCGGCCTCTCCTCCCAGATCAATAAATCCAAGGTCTTTGTGTTTGACATCACTCTTGGATACGGCCTCCAGAACTGTGAATAGGCCGCAGATGGATGGTGCTGTACGTACAACTTTGTTTTGACTGTTAGGAGTCCCTCTCTTTGTAACACCATGAGACGACCTTATCCTAATCCATCTATTTTGTGGCCAGAAACCATTTAAATGATGAGATTTACAAAATTTTCCTCTTACCAAAATCCGCAATCGTAATCTAGCTATTTAGACATGTTTAATATCAAAAATTTCCTTCTTTAGCATCCTGCTGGAGCTACAGATGGGTGACAAAAAAAAAAAATGAAATAAATAAACAAAGTGAGTGCTTACAGATGGGTGTACTACATGATACAGTAAAGCAGTTAACATCCTGACAAATGCATTGAAGTGTACATTCAATGCACTAGTGCATTAGTGTGATGTGTAATGAAAAGAGCAACTGCTTCTCAGGTGACTGCAACTGTCAATGGGCATGACCTGCAACTGTCAATGGATGCGATCAGACTGTGTCAGCATGAACAGTCTGGCCACAGCTGCACTGAGAGGGATGAAGGACATAAACTCCTCATTCCAAAGATGAATGCACATGCACAAAGGGAGAGTGCTGCAAAAACCATAGGCACTGGTCTACAGTGATGTGGAAAAAAGTGATGGTCAGATGAATCATGATGTTCACTATATTCTCCACAACTGGGCGAGTGCATGTGTGGCTTAGAGAACCAAGAGAACAGTAAAGGCCTGAATACTTGCTCATACAGTGAGGAGCTCCAGTGGCTCTGTTATGGGCATTTTGCTGGGTCCACTCATTCCCTTACAGGAAAGTGTCACTGCCAATCAATTTAAGGATATTCTGATTAATGACTTTTATCCTATGATGGAATATTTACATCCTGATGCGAATCTCTTCTAAGATGTGAGTGCTACCATCCTCTGGGCAATAGAGGACACTAAATTGTTTGATGAGTTTAAAAATAGTGAACGTCATCTGTCAACCAAACTGATGTCAAACAGCTATGGGAGATTTAGGACTGATGCACTCTTCACCAGCATCATCAAAACACCTACTGAGGGAATATCTATTTTGAGGAATGGTGATCTATCCCACCAGTATAGCTGCAAAGACTGCAATCCATGCCAAGGTGCTTTGAAGCTGTTCTGGCAGCTTGTTGTGACCGAACAGCTTACTTAGACACTTTGTTTGCGCATGCATAAATGATCACATATCTACCAAAAGCATGCAGAGTTGTTTATCTCAGATAGTGTCTAACAGTCAAATGCATCTCAAACAGAATTGAATAAATGGTTTCTGACACTGAGTGTCTGATGTAAAACGAATAAAAGCATGTTAGGTAGCTGATAGTAACAGCCTCGAAGCCTGAATTGTGTCCATTCTTTTATCCATAGACAATGTCATGTGTCAGCTTCCATTACTTGTTATCAGCATTAGCTTCATATATCCAGTGCACCAAAGTAGCAAACTTCAGACGCTACCCATGTTTTGGCTGATTGGCTGCTATTGGGCTAAGAGGAAAAATGTGTAAGTTGTGGCCAAACTCTTGCTTTAAATGAGCATGCTCTCTTATGACTGGCATTGTGGGTTTGGGCCTGGCTTCAACAGCCACAGTGCCCACTAGTCCCTGAGGAGGAATTGATGGCACTGGAGATGTGGAAGCACCAGTGTGAGCAGCTATTGGTCTTTGTTCTGTGGCTTGGAGCTGTGGATATACCACGAGGCTCACTTGCTCCATGACCGGGAGAGAGAGCTGGTAAATATTTTGCTCGAGCTGTTGCCTGGTTTCCGAAACACTCTGTTGTCTCACACCAGGGTGTGTTTCTGCACGCCCCCGTCTGGGGTGGACTGCAGTGGGATGGGAACAGGGCTGTGTATGACTATGCAGGCTGATTTGGAGACAGCTGGGATGGTCTGAGGACCTGTCTCATGTGGATGACAGAGGGAGGGAGGGCTCTGATCTTGGATCAGCTGCTCTCTCTTTATGTAATGGAATTCTTTAGTGTGTTAAGTGTAAAAACTAAACCTAGATCACCCTGTTTGCATACATTTGTTGTTTTCCGTGTTTATGTACTACATTTTTATGTTGATGAACTACAGGAGGTCAACAGGATGGCTCAGCGGTTTTATGTGGCTACCAAATGGGCTCAATTTGACAATTTATCCCCTTTTCACAGTAGCCGCAAAATGTCCGCCTGCTTTGGAGGTCCTTCAGTTTTAGCACAAACCATTTTTTTCTTTGTTGAAGTATATTCCAATTGAAATGCACATGATTTACAAAACGTATGAATGTTTTTATTTCATTTAAAAGCCATTTTTATGGTGGCAGTACAGTTTGAAATGAAAGAAGCTGCAGTTGTAGCTATAATATCTCAGCAAGGCTGTCTCTGTGGAGAGGTGTGACTTGTTTGTACAGCTGGGGGTACCTCATCCCCCTCCTGGTTAACCCATCATTGCTTGCTAGCAGCTCAACACAGAGTCATAACTTTTCAAACACAGAGAGCCAAGAGTGTCCTAGTTAATCGAACAACAGAGTTAAAAAGAAAAATATTTTATTTGATCACGTTAATGAAAATGCCATAGTCAATTAGGAGACCTGCAGAAAAAGGTTAAGGATTAGCAAGTCATTGGTGAGTATGGGTGAGCCATTTTTATATTAAATTTTGCCCTCTCTTTTGCCCTTGATATTTCAGTACATAAAAGGACTTTGGTGTTTAAACGAATAAACATCCATATTTACAAAGACCAGCTACTGGTGAGAGTGTCCTTTACTCTCCCACCACTGCCACTGGTAGCGAAAGAATTTTACACAAATCCTGTTTGCTTTATAGATACTGCTTTTGGTATCAAACGTGACTCGATGAAAAAGAGCTTACAGCCTGCTTTGAGGTCGATCCAGAGTGTTAGCAGCCAAAGCACATTAACCATATGTGAGGATAAATTCGTAGCATTTCTCTGATGTGCTACTGGAAATCAGGGCTGTTTCAATGAGTGCATTGTTTGTGGTAAACACTTCCAAACAGGCTTCAATTGTTAGATTTCAAAGCCCTTTGCAACTTTAATAAGAAAAAGAACAGTCTTAAAAGGTCATTGGCAGTTTCACCTAAGTTGTTGTGAAGCACTTTGTGACTATTATTTGCAAGAGATCTGTACTGACTAAAGGTTACCGTGTTGTTGTTGGTGGGGTTCGCAGGTGTCCAATCTCGAGAGATGGCCCTGGATGAAGACTCAGCGCCAGGACGACGCCGGACTACAAGTGAAGGACAGTCCCATGAGAAAGATGAGAGCCCCACCCATGTCCGTTCTCCCATTCGCTGTATTTCACCAGAATTGGCCAATACAATTGCTCTGAACCCAGGGGGCCGGCCTAAGGAGGTAGACTTACCTCCTACTGCCAATTTTTTGTCTAAATGATATATCTGTGGATTTTTGAGCCGACTTGAAATCTTGATTTATGACTTTTGCCTTTTTTTTGTTTCATACGAATTTGTTGTCACAAGAAAAGTTATTTTATGACATCGACAATAAGTTGTGGGGGTTTGGTTTCTGTTTATATGTGTGCAAGTGCATGCAGACACATGTATGATTGTACATGTTTATTTGTGTGTGTGTGTATTGACCTGTCTTCTGTTCCTCTAGGGACATATGCACAGTTACAGGGAGGCCTTTGAGGAGATGGAGGGGGGTCCCATAAGCCCCCCACCAGTTATGGGCGGTGAGGTCTTCCCCCAAACCCCTGCCTTCCCCGTCTCGCCACAAACCCCTTACTTCAACCTGTGTAAGTTCCCCAACTGAAGGAGGAGGGTGCCGTAGAGCTGAGGTCATTTAGCCTGTAGAAAGATAAATAACTGCCCAGTGAGCATCTAATATAGTCCCATAGGCGCGGTGTGGAGAAGAGTTTCAATTCACAGTGTGAAGCAACAACATTATCCACCTGTCAAGCTCTAGTGAGGCATGAATGTAGCCAATGTAGGCTGTACACATCAGTATTACTTGTAGTACCACATGCTTTGCTCTAGATTATCTACAATATATGTTCTTGGGTCACTTCTGGTGACCTCAAATGAACGATTATCGCATCACATCAGTAGTTAACCTGTAAATGTTTTATATTGTAGGTTATGAAGTGTTGCTTTTATAGTGATGGTGATATATTTTGACAAATACACTATGTCAGTGTGGTGGTGGGTCTCTTTTCTTTAAGAATAACCTCTTTATTCCTCTTTCTCCACAAGAATCTTTAAGGGTAAACCAATATTAACACCATGTCTATAAGCCAACAATAGGCAGTGCTACGAATAATAGCCGAAGCACAGTCCTACCTCTGGGACATTATGTAAGGCCCAGATTATCACTCACAGATGAGTCGAGGCTGTGGATGTTAAAAGTTAGACTAAGTTCACGTACAGCATAATGCTCTCCAGCAAAGCTTGTTCTTTGTGTGCCGATATCTGGCGAATAGCGTGCATTTTGTTGGCTCATAGACATTCCTAAAGGCTCGGACAAGAAAGACTCGTCACTCTCTCCTGTTCTCCAGCAGTCCTCATGTTTGCACCATGTGTTGCCATTAACAGTTTGGAATACTTGAGTGAGTCCATATAACCATCAAGCTCTCAAATACACTGCCCGCCAAACGTTTATGGACACCTAGCTTTTCAAAATGTTTTTAAATGAGCATGTTTTCCGTAAATGTAATGTAATGTAAATATTTTTGACAGTGCTACCTTGGGAATAATACCAAAGCACATTTTGTCCTGTTGTTGTGATGTCAGCAGTGTTTAAACCATCTTTGAGGTAAAAGAATTTCAGTGTGCGCTTTCAACAGCAGCTTCAAAACGAATACTGTCAAATCACTATTAAGCCAAAACCTGCCCTGCATATCAAGGAAAACACTTTGATGAACACAGAATGTACCCAGAGTATTAAAGAATAGCACAACAAAACCTTTACAGATATTTTATCTTACTTACTTGAAAAGTACCAGTTCAAATCAAGCATTACTCACAAAATTATAAAAGAAGGCAAAGTGTCCCCTTTTCCCAAGCACTAGCACTCAGGCCAAGCTGCGCTCATGTACATACACTCACTCAGTAAAAGTTCCTTTTAGAGAAACCAGGATAGCTCAGTTTTAATCACCTCTTACCTCATCTTACCCCCTGCACCCATACCTTGCCATTGGGCCTTAACAACTGCCTCATAAAAACCTCTTTACAAGGTCACAATGTGCAGACCCCCTCAAAAAGCCAGCGTCCGATGCACGCTCTCGACCTGCTCTGTTTTCTTTGGCCCTCTGCTGCATTTCTACGTACCAGACATGCCGTCTGAAACCCGTCCAAGCCCTGCTGCTTTGGTTGAAATTTTACCCCCGAAGCTGCCTTACGCTTAGCACAAATCCAGTCGTTCTCTAGAGCGCCGCTGTCACGAGTGCCTAAATGAGGCTTGACAAGACTTATTGTAATATCAGTCTATGAAAATAGAAAAATATGATTCTTCAGGCATATAGCTTTTATGAGGCACAAGCTGGAGATATTTGGTGCACATTTTACTTTTCAGCACTTCGTAAAGCGCTTTGCGGTGTTTTCTGGTGGAATTGCGCTAATGGCAAAAGCATTCTCGGGGCAAACGTGGACTTCAGGGTTTTTAAAGACGAGTGGGGGGTTGCTTTCTTTTCCCCCTTTGTGGATTTGTGGGGAGCAGGAGATGGTGTAGGTTGTTCTTTCTGGTTGGTGTAAAGAAGCCCACATGCTCCGAGAGCCACTTTAAAGCAGCAGCAGCATCACTGCGGCCCCCTTCTCCTGCAGTGAACCGGAGGACCACTGAGTCTTCCATTAAACCCTCACCCCTTACCCCCCCCAACCCCTTTTCATGTTGGGCAATTTAGGCTGTCATACAAAGAATTGTATGGGATTCTTTGGTAAGTGGCGGATGCACGTACTGTTCCAGCCCCCACTGTGTCCCAGTGTCAAACCTGCCCCGGGCCTCATAGCCACTGCTCACATCTGAACCCCCGCTGCTTCAGCAGGCATGCATGTGGAGAGCAGCACTTATGATCTGACATGCACAGATAGTAGGGGTGGAAGAGCAGCGTAAAACCTAATAGAAATCGTTTAAGATTTTTAAAATTTGAATAACTGCATATCACTGCTGTCCAAAAAAACATGTATGTTCAAAATGGTAACTTTACAGGATAAAGCAAAAGCATTCTTAACTTTTATTACACATTAATAGCATTTATATTAGTCGTTCATCATGACATTTTAACAAAGTGTAAACGATAGGTGCTATATTTAAATAATGAAAAAAGAAAAATTAAAAAATTAATACAATTTTTTTGGACAGCTATGATATGTTGGAACTGGGCATAGATTTTTGTTATTTTGTAGTTGATTTTTTTTGTCATTGTAAAAAATATGAAAGTTGTTCAATATGAATCTCTCAATTCCATACACATAGGTATCAAACCATACATTCAACAGTCTAGAGTAAATAAAGTACTCAGTTTAATAGCAATTATATTGCATCTGTAACAAAAAATTAAACAAGCATACCCACATTAAAGTCAGACCCTCCCTGCTCTGAAAGTATTGTTTCTTTTTTACTTTAAAGTCAAGAGCCGGGCGGAAAAGCATCCTCTTTGTAAGCATATATTAGCTTGTGGCTAGGGTATTATTGTAAAATATTGCACTTTTATAGTGTTGGATCTTCTAATAAACTGAAAATGGAAACATTAACAAATTAACATAAGGCAGATTTTTAGGCACTTAATATCATTTGTTGCATTGAAAAATGTTTCAGACTAAGACACCACTGTATCGTATTGAACTGATCATCATGAGCGTTGTGAATCGTCGAAACAGCCTTACTGAAAACCAGGATCATTGTGGTCACTGATATCATAATAGGAAATTTCTATACTGCCCCATTGCTGACATCCACTACACAAACACTAGCCCATCACTGAAGTAGGCAGGATTTTAATCCAGCCCAGAGTGATGTTTCAATCTACATGAGTGCTGCTCTCTGTTCTACTCATCATCTAGACTTCAGTACTTTTCTACTTTTTTCCATTCTTTATTCCATCTTTTTTTTTGCTGGCACCACTATTCACCGCTACTGTTGCTGAGCCACTTGTGTTTTGTAAGAAAGTGAATAATGGCACAGATGTAATTGTTTGTGCGTTTCTATGTTGTGTTGTGTAACGTGTTTTGTTAAGGCGTGGTCGTCTGCATGACATGACATGCTGTCTTATCGTTCTGTCAGTGAGCAAGCTCACAGTGAGTGTTGAACCTAGCGTGTTCACACTTAGAACTGGGCACTTGCATGGCCTAGCCAGCGAGCATGAGGCATTTGCACAAATCCAGATGGGTCACTATAAAAACTCTAGGTCAAGGGTGCCCAGTTCTGGTCCTGGTGATCCACCACTCTGCAGACTCCCAGTCTAACGCACCTGATCCAGTTAATGAAGGCCTTCAGAGGCATCTGAATATTGGAGCCAGGTTTGTGGGACCTGAACCCTAAAGGGAGTTAGATCTCCAGGATTAGGATTGGGCACCCCTGCTCTCTATAGTCATCTTAACAGCATTGGATCTGTGTATCTGTATTTTTTAAGAAAGTAGTTTTGCTGCTGTTAACCCCTTAAACCTTAGGCTAAATATTGAGTTATTAACATATGTGTCAACCTTTAGAGACAGTAAATCTTTATTATATATTATATATATTATATATTATATATGTTATATTTTGTCTCAAAACTGTAAAAAATCACTGATACTCATATAGTATATGTATAGTACATTTCTGCCATTAAATTCCTTAGCAATTAATCCAGTTCTGAATTTATTTCCTGTAATATATGCATGTGGTGATTGCTTTGTACAGAATCAGACAATTTTTTTGTTATTTGACAGTTAAATGGCTAAACACTGTCTCACATGCAGTTAAATATACATTCAAAGGCAGTCAGAGAGAAACTGTGAGAGAGAGCTGAGTTAGATTGTGTTATGGGATGAGCTGACAGAACAAAAAGTCTCTGATGATGTAGCTTCATCTGCAAAGTGAGACTGAGGGGAAAATTTATCTTAGGTTACAACCCAGATGCAAAACATCTAATCTTTGGCTAAGAGGCTTTTATGAAACCCAACCCAGATTGTTTTTCAGCCTAGCAACCGCAATAAAACAGAAAGTGAAAAACAAATCTGAGCATGGCTGAATTCTTGATGTTAATTGGCCAACGTTTATAAGTTTATGGGCAACCTGTATTAGACGAGAATCCATGTTTTATATATATAGGCAAATCGTATGGGCTGACACCTTTACATTAATCATGAGACTTATTATTTCACAACAATAATTTGGAACAAACAATGAAATGTTGTTATGTAAAGTTACGCAAAGTTATGTAGCTAAAAGAGTAAGAACTAGTGTGAGTCCAGGGTTTTAGGGGTTAAGTACATTGAACAACGAGTGGTCTTTGGACTTCTCCTCCACATACTGTGGTCTTTTAGTGAGTATGTGCAGATCTATGCTGTTAAGACAAATGACCTGTACAGTCATTATGCTGTATGGTAAACTCTTTGTGTTTTCTCTCTCTCTCAGGCCGCTCTCCTCCAGGTTTGGCTAAAACACCCCTGTCCTTCCTGGGCCTGAAGCCACACAACCCAGCGGAGATCCTTCTGAACCAGACAGGCTCAGGTGAGCTGATGTGTCCATACACACACACACATGCGACTTAACAGAAAGCCTCTTAGCACAGCACCGGCCCCTCTGGGCAGCCGACACTATAACGTGTCAATAAAAAAAAGTGAAGTCCAGGGTAGCCTATAAAATTGACCTTTCATTTCTCTTTTACGACTCTCTCGCCTGCTCACTTTCTCTGTCTTAAACAATGAGCTCATAATTCCCTGTAAATGAAACAGCCTTTGTGTTTCATATGTGGTTACATTGGCTGGATCTCACCCTGAGTGTGTGTATGCAACACTGTGAATGAACATGTGAGAGGGTAAAAAGTAGAGAGAGAGAAGGCGGAGGAGCTTTATTGCTCTCCTTCATGGGAAAATGTGTAAAAACAGTCTTCAAAGGCTTGGCTTCAAACTTTTTGAGCTTGATATTTAGATAGCCAACAACAGCCACATCAGAATATGAGAAGATCCCTAAAATAAGAACTGATAAATGAGCCTTTAGAATGTAGAGTTCTTTTTGAAGATGTCTTGAGGAGCTGGTGTGTTTGTAACCAGGAGTGTAAGAGGAGCAGGAGCAGAGAGAGTGAAAGAACTGTTTGATTTGTCTGGCTGGCTGAAGAAGCTGTAGCTTCTGTCTTTAACGCTGCACTAGTTTTAGCACTGTTCCTAAGCAAGTTAAAGCTAATGCCTGTAAGACCTTTTAATACTTGCCCCTTTTTCTTTTCTCCTCTCTATTCTCTTTTTCTGCAGTTAGCATTGCATGTGTTATTTGTTATTATGCACCACTTGTCTAATATGTATAAAATGTCCCTTGCAGTCTTGCGATATCTCTTCCTCTCTTTAATATGCTCACTATCTGTCCTGCTCGTTTCATCAATGCCTGCTTTCTGCCTTTGTCCAAACCCCTCTCTTTCTGTTTCTGTCTGATTTTCTCCTGGCTTTCCCCCTCTGTTGGTACAGAGAGTGAGGAAGAGGAAGGTAAGGGTTTCATGATGAAGAACAGTCTTGTCACTCCACTGTCCAGTCCATCCCTGTGTGCTTTAGTTTCACCAATGATTTCACTTTTGCACTCAATCCATCTTCAAGCCTGGATCACTCCATTGTCCCAATGAATCATCAGACTAGATTCCACACATTCCACATAGAGTGCACATTGTTCACTTTGTTTGTGTCCTTCATAGTGGAGGAGTTAGAATGAACATGGATTCTTGACTATCAGTGTGTCAGAGATCAGGGCCCTTTTTTTCTTGTAATAACAACACAGCTCTTTAACAGGGACCTTTGTGTCACTATGAGAGCCAACAGATTGGCCTGTGGATGCTCTCTGTGAACACGATTCCCCACTCAGGGTACAGTAAAGCAGATGTCTCTCATCTTGAACAGATTCCTTCAGCTTTAATAGACAGGTTAGCCAGGGGCCAGCAGAGGAAAAGCCCTCAGCTGTTTACACCACATAGAGAGATCTTAACTGTACTGATTGAGAGTGGCCAGGATCCGTAGCCAATGTGTTTCTCAACCACACATCTTTCAGAAGTGTTTTATGTGTCATGTTACTGTAATCATTATTATGATATATATTAAGCAAGGCTTCAAATCATAGCTTTTAAGTAGATTCGCACCAAAATGAAATTTCCTGGCTGAAACCGAAATTCAAGACACATGTGGATAAAAATGGAAACCATCTTTTTATGCTTTTAAATAACATACTAAACAGCTACAAAGCACTAAAGAAAAAACACAGTTATTATAAAAAAACTGCTTCCAGTGAGGCAAAACTGACTACAAACATAAAATAAACTTACTAAAATTATTACTGTATGTACAGAATGTGCCACCAAATCCAACGTCATCAACAACAGAGAACGGCTGGTCATTTAAGGCATTGAATTCCGTTATTTTTTTAGTTCACTTTTGTACTTTGACACTGCCTTTTGTGACTTTTTACAGCCTTTTTTAAATCTGAGTCTAGAAACAGAATTGGTATGCTCACAGGATCTTTCCTGACCAGTGAATACAAATCATTTGTCTAATTTCCCTTAAAGATACTGTGAAATAGATCCATATGGCCGACTGTTTTTTCTATTAATCTGCTGACACTCCCTTTGAACGCATCAGTGCTGACCAATGCAGGAGAGCGAAGGAAATGAACAGCATTATTGATCACTGTTTCTTGTTTTCATTATCATTCAAATGATTTGTGACACTTCATTGTAGACCTATTTAAGTTTTGGGGGCAGGGGGGCTTTAGGCCAAAATATTCTGCCTTTGTTTTCTTTTGGCCCAAAACCAGCAGTTCCACTTTTGATCACTTTCAGCCAAAATGTTTTTGGGGCCAAATGTCGGTGCATCCGTACTTTCAGGTGTATATATATTTTTTTTCTCTTTTCTCTGTGATGGAATATGAAAAGATAACAGATGAATATCAGCTCAGAGTTTCCAAGACTAATCAGAACTGTGTAGTGTCTGTGTCACCCTTCAGTATCATCAGCCATGTTTCAGCTGTGGAATGTTGGAGCACAGTATGCTGTCACGTCTCCAGCAAGTGATGAAACCTGCGTGTGTGTTTGCAGAGCCTCGGAGCTACGTAGAGTCTGTTGCCCGGTCAGCAGCAGTGGCTGGAGGGCAGCCATCCTCACCCGTGTCTCCTGTGTTTGACAGCAGCAGCTTGGCCAGAGGAGCCGCCCCCTCTCACTCCTTCAACACCCCACTGTCTTCCAGCAGCCCTGTGCAAAGCCCAGAACTGTGAGCGCTGATGGCTTTGATGACTGTGCTCTCCAGAACTGTTTAGAACTGTTTTTTCAGCCCCAGTACTTAGTTCACAAAGGGCTGAATGTTTAATCAGGCATGTTAGAGGATTAAAACATTTTGGGCATGGGCATTTTTAGGCAAAATCCTTAATGTATTTTTAGGACATATCAAGCATCCATGTGCACGGAACAGGAAAAAAACTTGCTCAGCTGAAACTTTTGAATGTATTTACCATTTACAATAGCGCAAAGCAATAACATTACGTTAATGACAGTCATAACTGTACAGGCATGTCTTTCATTGACTACACTTGTGGCAGTTGTTTTTGCAGTAATCTATAGCCTTTTCTGTTTAGGCTAGTATTAATAATAAGCCCTGCCCACCAGCCTACATTTCCCTTTAGAAAGATTAAGATGTCAGTGAGTCCTGCTGTGGTTGTTACTAATTGAGAATTTGTTCCTTTTCCAGAGAGCATCCAGTGGCTGATAGTGGAGTGGGCCTGAGCACCCCATCCTATGGAGCAGTGGACTCTGGGTTCCGTCCTCCACCCTCACAGACCACATCCCACACCACAATGCCCTCTTACTACACCGCCCCTGGCAGCCTGACAGGCAGCTATATCAGTCCTGATCTCAGCCCCTCCTCTCCAGAGCCTGTTCAAGTTAATGCCATAGGTGCCAAACCTGCCCTGAGCAGTCCCGGCACACAGCACCAAACCTTATCCACCAACACCTTATCCAGCCCCATCCTCCAGAACAGACTAGCCAATCAGGACAGTCCAATCCTGGACCGGCAGCCATCTCTGCCCAATAGCCTGGACCGACAACCATCACCGCCCAACGGCTATCAGCCTGGAGTGTCCAGCAGTCCCCTAATGGGTAGACATGGTATGGTTTCCCAGGCAACGCAAAGCAGCCCGATGCTGAGCAGACAGATGCCCATTAGCCAGGGGACGCAGAGCAGCCCCACTTTAGGCAGGCAAGCCCACCAAAACAGCCCACCAATGGGGTATCAGCCGTCCCTCGTCCAGTCCATTGTCCAGCCCAACCAAAGCAGCCCTGTGCTGAGCAGACAACCGTCTTCATCCCAGCCCGCACAGAGCAGCCCCGTCCTGAGCAGACAGACCTCTCTCACTCACCCCGGCCAGGGCAGCCCTGTCCTGGGCCGTCATCCCTCTATGTCCCAGGTGAGTCATGGCAGCCCCAGCCTAGACCGGCACCCCATGTACAGTGGCTACACCACCCCAGATGAGCGGCACGGGGCACTGTCCCGCCAAAGCAGCAGCTCAGGGTATCACCCTCCCTCCACACCATCCTTCCCTGTGTCGCCTGCCGGATATCCTGACAGCCTGGGCTTCAGACAGGGCAGTCCAGGCCTGCAGCCGCAGCTGCCCGAGAAAAGGCGTATGTCCAGTGGGGAGCGGCCCAACGGCAGCCTGTCTTACGGCACTCTCAATGGGAAAGTGTCCTCACCCATGTCCAGCGGAGGGAGTACTCCGAGTGTCCATTTCTTCCATACACTTCCTGATTTCTCCAAACTTAACATGTATGGTAAGTAGGGGTGTATTAAAGTGTCAGAAATAGAGGTGGACAGTATGACAATGTTTATCATGATTGTGATAAATTACATCGCAGTATGCTTTTCTAAATATATCATGGATATTGCCAGTACTTCAAGAAGAGTGACCAAATGCATGTTTCATTATCTTAGAGTAACTCATGGGCTTGTTTAGACCTGTTAAGCCTGCTTAACTCCGCAGTGCAGGACAGCACGTGAATAAAATTCATTATATTCACAGTTTTTGATAGTTTGATAGTATTTTTTAAATGTGTCATTACTGGTTCTTCTTACTGGTTCTGTCTGTTCCACCTTATTAAATGTCAAAAAGACATATTATGATGCATAATGTGTATCATGATGTTTTATTTTTGCCATATCACTCACCCCAATTTGGAGGTGGCTGTTTTGCATTGATTTTGCAATTAATCTACTTTGTTAATACTGCCTCCTTTCAAAAATAAGTCCAAACATACCAAAATAATAATAATAATAATAATAATAATGAATTGAATCATGGTGGAATTTCAAATTATTATGCATTAAATTATTTCATAAAGAATGGTAATGAAATTGTAGTGAAGTTAGAGATGTTCACCCCTAAGGCTAAGGCTTTCAAAACACCAAAAACTGTCAGAAAATTGTCACCAACCTGCAAAAGTGAACCCCCTTGGTTACTATTCATTATTTATTTATTGGTATTATCTATGTAACTTAAACACCTTTAATGTGAAAATTTACAGAGAATTACATTTCTCTGCATGAGTAACTGCTTGAGTGTTGAGCTGTAGGAGGCCCCAGTGGAAGTGTTAGTTCTGTCAGTTGTATATCCAGCTGAGTCGACTGTTCTAGGCGCTACCATATAATAAACACTGTGCTGTATTTTTGTCATTATGATAGAATGTGACCTCTGGCTGTCTGATAGCAATTCTGTGGTTAAATCTGGAACTGCTTCCAGAATACTGGAAATAATGTCTGCCTTATTTGGAGAGCAGTGAGCTTGTGGTTAATATGAGGCTGTTAAAGTCAATAATTCAAGCATGCGGATGAGGCTATAGAACTAACTTTAGGCTGAGAGTGTGATTGTATCACAATATCCCAAGTTTGTGTGTCTGTGTATTTGTGTTTGTTTACATGTTTACTTTTAACCTATTGCTGCAAATGGGAATAGTCTAATCTGATATCATTCCCCAAGGGTGCCTGGTCTGACCTTATGTCCTCTTTCTAGATGGAAGCCCAGAGACCAGAATGAATGTAAAGTTTGTCCAAGACACTTCCAAGTTCTGGTATAAACCAGACATCTCCAGAGAGCAAGGTAAGGTCTTAGCATGTGTGTGCCTATATGCATTGAAGAGGGGGGTGGGTCTGATTTATCTACATTTAGTTTGAGAGATGAGGCATATAACTCCTGTAAACAACCCTACTGTGTCCTGACTGGCCCTGTTTTGTGTATTCATTATGAGGTCAGTGGCTGTTGCCCTCCACATCTGGTTCTCCTGTGAGACGCACTCTTATTGGATTAGACAATCTGCACTGAAGATAGCACTAAACACAAGCACATGGACTGTACCATATGCATTTAGTTAAGCTTAGCGAACATCTGCATCTGCTGTGTTTCTTAACTCAAATACACGCTATAAAGAGCCCACAGAACCCTGCATTGCTATGGACTGTGTTCTCTCAATCTGCATCATGTTTAAACACAGTGGCACACAGTGGAGACCTGCCTCATGCAATGTATAATTCAACACATATGGCTGTAATATTCAGATTCTGGATCAGATGTGATAGAATAAGGCTTGAAATGAAAGCACAGTAAATGTCCAGGAACAGGGGTGGTCATGCCTGGTTGAACTCAAAACAGAATGGCTTTTTTGCTTGAATCATAATATTGTCATTTCTGATAAGAACGTCAGGTTACGTTGGCACTGTACATGACCAGATTCAGCCATGTGTACTACATGATAGGAGATAAAATAGGAGATAATTTTAATAACAGTCCCCATTAGGCACAAATATGGAAGCCCATTCCCATCAGGTAGAAACAAAACTGGCTCTTTTTTCTCTTTTTCTGTTTCTGGCAGCAGTAAGTTACGATTTTGACTTAGTATCTTAAAATGATCACTTATTTTCTCTAAAATTTTACCTGGTCACTTTAAATAATTACATATGTTCTCAAAATTTTGACTTATTGTCTCAAAATAACATATAATAAAACTTAAAATGACAAGAATTACATAGTAACTCAGTATTTTGACATAGTAAGTCACTATTTTGAGATACGAAGTAAGAAATTATAAAGTGACAATTTTTACATACTGCTGCTAGAAACAGAAACATTTTTCTCGCCCATCTGGCAGTAAAAGGCTTCAATACACAAGAAACCACAAGCATGCTCCAGGTAGCAGAAAAAAAAAATATGATTTTTCTACACATTTAAGTTGTAGTTTAATGATGAAAGGACATGGTCCATGTTTACAAACTGGGATTCACAAGTTAGCTGCATATCTTTCTAGTATCCACCAGGGGGCATTCAGTCTGATAAGGTTAAATACTGCTTATCCATTAACAGTTTATTAACAAGTGTTGACCCTTATAATGAGTAAACTCTTCTGTTGTTCTTGCTCGTCTTGCTAGCTATCAACATTCTGAAGGAGAGAGAGCCAGGAGCCTTCATCATTCGGGACAGTCACTCATTCAGGGGCGCCTATGGCCTGGCTATGAAGGTGGCCTCCCCGCCGCCCACAGTGCAGCAGAATACCAAGAAAGGTATTTGACAGTGCACCCTTAGGCCATGTCCTCCACTTACAGATGCTTATTCTCTATCAGCACACTCCAGAGAAGCCCTTTTCACATAATCGTAATGGACATCTCAACACATTGCTGCCAGGAGCTCACTGGAAGCTTCTCCACTAACCCACAGCCTGTCCCTCCTGTCGAAACCGATTCCAGACAGGCCTGTCTGATTCTGCCCTAACCCATAATCCATCTCTCAGCATCTGATCAACAGCTTCTATCCACATATACTTATATGTAATACAAGTGTTCAACAAAGTCCTTGATGAATCTGTGTTGTTAAGGAGTGTGGACGAGGACAGCTTTCAGCACAGCTGCACTTAGCTTTGTGTGTGCCTGATGTTCAGAGAGAATTAACCACACTGCCTTAAGGTTATTGTGGTAGAATTGACCCAGGCTAGCACATCTTTCTTTAGCAGCAAAAGCAGCTGTTATTTAGAGAGATTCTATTACAGTAATGTATGTTCTTAATCCAACACTACAACAAAGATATTATAGCTAACACAAGATCACAAGACCTTTTGTTTTACTTGTTTGTTTGTTGTTTTCTGATGTTTTCAGATCCTTGATATTATAAATTCGCAAACTCAGTTTATATTTTCCCATTTTAATTTATGGAATGTTGCAGGTGACATCACCAACGAGCTGGTTCGCCACTTCCTGATTGAGACAAGTCCGAAGGGGGTCAAGCTGAAGGGCTGTCCCAATGAGCCCTACTTCGGTCAGTTTCTCCACACATCTCCTCTTCATCCACACAGAATGTGCAATGCCTCACGTACTGTAGTCTTGAATTGTAGTGAAAATGTATTGTTTGTGTGCTTGTGTAGCTAAATCATCAGACATGTTCACAAGGCGCTTTGTGCAATTTGAGTCTCAAGTCTCTGGTGTGCGAGTCCAAGCCGAGTCTCGAGTCTTTGGGCTGCGAGTCTGAGTTGAGTCTCGAGTCTCTGGAGTGTGAGTCTGAGTTGAGTCTCGAGTCTCTGGAGTGCGGGTCCGAGTCGAGTCTCGAGTCTTTGGGATGTTAGCCAAAGTCAAGTCTCGAGTCTCTGAGGAGTGAATCTGAGTTCAGTTTCAGGTCTCTGGGATGTGAGCCAAAGTGGAGTCTCGAGTCTCTGAAGTGTGAGTCCGAGTTGAGTTTTGAGTCTCTGGGGAGAGAGTCTGAGTCTCGAGTCCCTGGGATGCTAAGCCTAGTTGAGTCTCGAGTCTCTGGAGTGTGAGTCTGAATTGAGTAAGGTTGGGAATTGAGCATTTTGTTCATTTTCCATATTAAGATTTATTTAGTTTATTTTTACTCACCCTAAAATTTCATTTCATTTAGACTGAGTCTTCAGTCTAGAGTCCTAGTCGAGTCATCAGTCAACATGCGACTTAAGTGCAGCTCAAGTCCGAGTACCCATATCACCACATATCACCACTGAAATTACAGTGAAATCCAAGAATGCATCTCAGAATGTTTTTGTGGCAACTCTAACGATGGGTGGAGGAAAGACGCCGGGGGCAGGTGTGAAGACGGAGAGCTTTCTTTTATTATTATTTATACACAATGCAAAACACTCGGCTTTTCAGCCCACAAAGTAAGACAAGACGCTCGCAGGGACTTTTCAGTCCTTTCTTTCTTTCTTTCTTTCTTTCTGGTTCAGCTCAGCTCAGCTCAGCTCTCACACCTTCATAGGTCTCCTTCTCTCTCTGGGCTCTGCCACCTACTGAAGGAAGAGATGGCTATAAGCAGGCTGGCAGAAACAAGGCACAGGTGAACATAATCAGCTACTTAGCCCGCTGGTTCAGCCAGACTGGCTTCTCCATCCCACATTCAGCGCTTGGCCACGCCCCCTTCTCCACAGTTTTATTCAGTCATTTTTCTGTTGTAATATTTAAGAAAACATCTCTTGAATCTGGTGGTCACAGTTGCAGTGCCCCAGAAAGAAGTTTAATTACAGAACTCAGGAATCAGTTAATCACTTAGTGCATCTCAGAGGCCCTCTCTCTAACTTAGTTTACATTTATTTATCTAATTTAAGCATTACAAGCTGGACTTAGCAGCTCACTGAAGAAGTACTTTCTCCTTCTGCCTTCCCTGCTGTATATCAAAAACAACATGTGACAGCTTATGTAAGCATTCTCTTATGTTGAAACATCCTCTTATGTTGACCATTGCATAAGTGTATGTTTATTATGATAAAGAGAGGAATGTGAGAATGAGAGCAGGTGTGGGTGAAGACTGGCAGAGCTGGCCACTGAGGCATTCGATATGGAGCTGTCTTCACTTCTCTTGCCCTTCCTTGCTCAGTAGTGCACACTTTGGGGTGAGACTCTGCCAAGTCTCACACAGGGAAAGATGGGCCCCGTTTCAAGTATACAGAGAGAAAACCCGACAAGCTTCTTCAGTTACCTGTACTACCAATAATGTTTGTGTTTTTTTTTTTAGTTTAATTTTGTTATTTGGTTTAGTTTGTTTTTTTAGACTAAAAGGCAGATTAAAAATAACAGTGCCAAAATATATATTTCGGAGCAATGTCATAGAAAAACCACCACTTGTTCTATAAAGACTTTCAAACTCATCTTTTCTCCATTTGGATAGTTTTCCCTGAACCGGTGTGTTTTGAGTCACAGGGTTTTCTGTGGTAATATGCAGAGGAAGCAGATAGATATAAGGTGCCAGAATATTCCTTTAAAGAACTATCCTTTGTAAGGTTCTTTAGGGAACAGCAGGTGGTTCTTCTACTACATCACTCCTAAGAACCCTTTTTGGCACCATTATTTGTAAAGGAATTGTTAGAAAAGAAAAATCAAATCAGTCAAGACGTTTGGCTTCCAAATTTTGTGTCATTAGTTTAGCACTGGAGCTACAGCTAAGAAACACAAGAAGTTAATAGTCGCCCAGATCTTTTCCATACAGAACATCCCTAAAATGTCTCTGAATCCACTCAAACCACATGTCTTTGTTGTGCAGAGTTCTTGAAAAGATTTGGGTAACTCTCGACATATTATTTGTTAGCAATGTTAGCTTCCTAGCTCCAGTCCTAAAGAAGCAAAATTTGGACCCCAAACATGTCTTGGCTGATCAGCTACCTCTGGGGTAAGTGGTAAATGGTGTAAATTTTTCATCTAAGCATTTCTAAAAGAGTGTTATAAATCAAATGATAATGTAAAAGTTGTTGTGTTGCTGTTTATACCTTTATATAACTGCAAATGTTTTGGAAATTGTCAATAACATATACACTGAAGGTTCAATAATAACATAATGCTTCCCAATTTATTGCCCATCCATGCCACCAGTGTAGCTTGCTCTGCTGAGTAAACAGGAGCAAAAGATATGTTGTAGCCCCCCTCGAGCTGCCTTATCCAGGAATTAAGCCAAATGTGATGGGAAATTGCCAGTAAAAGCTTAACATTGTGAACATTCACCAATTTGCCAATACTGTCATCCTGACCTTTTGCTGAGAAGGACATGCAGACTAGAGCTATCATCATATTCTCTCTGTTTCTAACAAGGTTGGATTGACACTGTTCAAATGAAGTATTGCATGGCAGTGATTCAATGCATGACCTCATAGGGAAGTTTGTCATGTAAAGCATGTCCTTCTCTGATTTCTACTCTCATAAATCTAATTCCAATTTGCTGCCCCCACTTCTCTCTCTCTCTCTCTCTCTCTCTCTCTCTCTCTCTCTACCAGGTTGCCTTTCTGCATTAGTGTACCAGCACTCCATTACTCCACTGGCTCTGCCTTGCAAACTGGTCATACCCACAAAAGGTAAGAAATATGTGTAGAGAAATATTTGTATGTACGTGAGGCCTTTTAAACATGACCCCTCTTTAGTCACTCTGTCATAGTGATGTATGGTTTCTTTGCTGGTGTGAATAGTTCCTGAAGTGACCAAAGAGCCAGGGCAGCTGGTAGTCTTCCTCAGCCAGCTGTTAGGTGTCATGCATGTTTGAGAGGAGCATGGGACTGGGTAGCTCGTCCGTGCTCTCTCAAACAGTAAGTGGCAAGGTGTGAGAAAGGCATGTAGAGCCCCAGCGGGGTGAGAATTCCCTTCAGGGCAGTGTGAGCTCATAGTTAGTGTTGGACAACTCTCAACTTCGCTCTCCCTTTTCTAGCTTGTCATTCACAGTGATTTAAGTTTTTCACATTTTTAGTTACAAGCAATGTGACCTCACTCAAAATGAGCCATTGTAGAAGTTGCAGTTATCACCAGCATTAATTTGTTATAGAATTTAGTTATTACTGGCAATAATTTGTGATAGAATTTAAATGTAAATGTTGACCATTATTTAACTTACTATTTAATTAATAATGCACATTGAGCATAATGACAATATCTAGAACTCCAGGTTACAAAATAATCACAAAAACATGTGAATTGATTGATTAATGAGAAGAATAATTCTAGACTTCTAAGGGTTAAAAAAAAAAAATCACAAAAATATAACGCTATGACGCTGATCTGTTGATATTTGACAGCTCTATCGTTGAGAATGGGAAGTCAAATAGCAGTGAGTGTAACAGAACAGGCCCGTGAATGACTGTGTTCTTCCAGAGAGAAAGACAGGACACGCTGCCCAGTAGAGAGATCTCCTTAGTAGTGGACACAGTCGAGGTTGTTTTGCAGTTCCTCCATAGTGTTGCTTTAATCTTGTTTGTCACATGATGTTTTAACATGTGCCTGATGTGTTTTTGCAGATCCCCATGAAGAGATCCCAGAGGTTGCCACGCCAGTCAACCCAGCCACAGAACTGCTCAAACAGGGTGCAGGTAAACAGACACTGATCGTTTGTGTTGTCACTCTTTTAATAGATGCACTTTTCCTAAGTGCTTGTTTCACTTTCTCTCCAAGTCTGTCGTTATTGCGAGATCCCACACTCTCAGAAAACCAGTACTAAACTGTCACTGTTGTGGTACCCCTCTTGTCACAGGGGTGGTACCCTTAGAGACACGTCTTCAGTACCTTTAGTTAGGGAACATCATTGTACCATATTCCATTGAAGTTATATTTTTTAAGTTGTATTGACCCCAAACTAATAAAAAGCTTGTCACTGTTGTACCTTTGAGGGTACCTTTACTTTACCTATTACCTTGATGAATGAAAAATGTACCTGTGCAATACCTTTTTTTCTGACAATTTGTCCATTTACATGCATTTAATAATTCAAAAATCAGATTTTGTCAGTAATCTGATCGCCATGTTTACAGATAATGGGAAAACTCCATGTCTACATGAGTCAGACAATAATCGGATTTCTGCCTTGTAACCAGCCAAAACTCACAGAAGACGTGACTCAAAAACTCAAACTTAATGTTGTGACTTTTTTCTAAACATTGTGCCACTTTACTGAAAATATGAGCGTACATCATCTAGAAGATGTTTATTAGATAAACATTAGAATATTTAAATCCTTCATTTTGTCAAGCATGTAGTTGGTTTCAGCATCGCTGTTTTGTTGCCATGCAGACTTACATGCTCAGACTAAGAAATCTAAAGGAAATCCGAGTAAAGATATACATGTACTGAAAAATCTGATTACTGACCCAAAATCCAGCTCTCTTGGTTGGATTTCTAAATTTCTGCTGGCTACTTGTGTTCTGATATCACTTCTGAAGCAATCCCATGTTTTTCTTCATTGTGCGGTCACTGCTGTGTGACTCTAGGCCAGAAGAGCCCTGTTGATTCTCATGGTAAACCCAGTGTTACTTTATTTTGTGTGCTTTTCTGTTTTGTCCCATTAATAATCGACTTTGACTGATGCATCCTAGACAGACAGACTCTCCTGTGTCTCTAGACTGTGCATGAGGGAGTGTAACAGAACACGAAGACCGTATCTGTATCTATCTGTTTCTATCAACTAAAACTCAACATGGCTGCTGTTTAATGTACCGTCAGTTCGCCGGGCTGTTTTTATGAGCGCTGTTTGAAAAATCTTCAAATTCATGCAAGAGAGCATGTTTTGAGATGAGTGATGTTGAATTGCATTGCATGAAATGTTCAAGAATACATAAGTTAAGAGAGAAATATGAAATCTAATGGATACTAGGATACTAACAATCCTGTGTTGTATGCGTAATTGAAGGTGCAGTTAAAATTCTAGTTCAAAATGTACAGATCTCCTAGTTTAGTACACAGTTACTTGTGAAATACAGAATTAACATTGAATTGCAGTTTTAAATACACATCACTGTCTGTATAGCTTAAAAATAGTAAATATTGATTAAATGAACAGAGTGTGACGTATTTGTATGTTGTGTTATTAACCTCTAACAATTTTGAACCCATTATTTGTGTTTGAATTTCCAGCATGTAACGTGCTGTACATAAACTCAGTGGATATGGAGTCTCTGACCGGCCCACAGGCCATTGCCAAGGCGATCTCAGAAACCATGGCAGCCAGTCCTACACCCACTGCCACTATTGTTCACTTTAAGGTGTCATCACAGGGCATCACCTTAACAGACAACCAGAGGAAGTGAGTTCATCTCTGTGATATGTGTAAAAGGATTCATGCCAAACTGACACACTTGGTTAATATGATCTCTATTTTGTCAAGCAGATTTATTTCACTCTTCTCTAACATAGTGTCCTGTATTCAACAGGCTTTTCTTCCGACGTCACTACCCTATCAACACTGTCACGTTCTGTGATATTGACCCGCAGGAGAGAAAGTATGTATTCCTCGCATCTTTTACTGAAATGTACATGCACTACACCACATCACGTTTCAGTTTGAACTAATACTGTAATGTTACGCTCCTTTATTTGCCACAACACATTAAGCTTTGTTACTGTGCAAAAGCTAGAGACCTTTTCTTCAGTCAAAGCAGCCAATAAGTACAATTAGTTCATTTTTAAGTGTGGGTAGCACTGTCGCCTCACAGCAAGAAAAACCTAGGTTCGATCCCCCTGGCCGGATGACCAGGGTCCTTTCTTTGTGGAGTTTGCATGTTCTCCCCGTGTCTGCATGGGTTTCCTCCCACAGTCCAAAGACATGCAGTGAGGCCAATTGGACATGCTGAATTGCCCCTAGGTGCCCCGAGACCCAGAAGGATAAGTGGTTTAGTGTGTGCATGTGTTTGTAAATCAGACTACTAATGACCATGAAAGACCTGGTAAACCACCAAAACTGTCACCATCAGATAAACAGCAGTTAAAGCTTTCATCATTGAGAAAGAGGAGAAATTCAAGCTTCAGGTCTGAAAATAAATCTTGGGAATAGACAGAAAAATCAAAAATGTATCAAAAAATACAATAGAACAATAGGTGCACAAGAACACCAAAACTGGATATCTGAGATGTAGAGTAACGTGTTATGGACTGACAAGTCTAAATTTCAATTACTTTACATCATGAGAAGCAGAAGAAGAATAAAGGTTGGAGTTGCTTTTCATTAAAAAACTGAAAGTAGAGGTTATAATAAAGACAAAGGTGAACACACTAAATACCGAATGTGCATGTGATGTTAGATTTAGTTGTTCAGCCTTCTGTCTAGTTCTGTGTTAAGAATATTTTCTGCAAATGAAATAAACAGAGGATAAAAAGGCCGTCTCTGACTTTTGCACAGTATTGTATATCACACCCGCCGCCATAGCTGTTAAAGATGTTTTAAAGTGATTGTGTTGTGACTCGACTTGTTTTATGGTTAATGTCTTTACAGGTGGAATAAACCAGAAGGTGGCACTGCAAAGTAAGTACCTTTGACTGTTTATAAAGCTTACAGCAGTAATCCTTTATTATCAGTACTGAGCAATTATGGGTATTTACGAGATGTAAATGCTTCTCAGATCATAAATTTCTCTCACTAAACTCACTAAAGTCTAAAGAGTCTTGTGTCTGGACTAGATCCCTCTCACTTGACCATAAGTTTTGATTTTATCATCTCTCACTCCACTTAATTGACTGTGATCATGTCCACATCACAACCACATTCTCACACCCACCCACACACATATACACACACTCTCTGTCTTAAAGCCTATCACACTCTCAGAGCACTGGAGCATGTGAGTGCTTTCATGGCTCCTCTGGGCTGTGTATTAAAGAGATGGGCCTGTAAAAGGCTGCTCATAAAGGCACCACAGCACTGATGTACTGGGCAGATAACTGAGGCAGGAAGAACAGATTAATAGATTCGGCAAAAGATGAAAGCACATGATATTAAGGCCAAAGCCAGTTCTGCTTGGGTAAGATGTTCTGTGGTTTAGGGGCTAAAAAGAAAAAATCAAGTACAATAAAGTATTATGAAGCTGTGTAAGTTACAGAACAAGTTTCAACATTTACAGACTGTGTATTGAAGAATTCATCCTTATGCTGTTAAAGTGTTTAGGCTTAAGCTAACTGTAGCTCCATGGACAGTACTGGGTCAGAGAATGTCCATCGTTTCCAGTCAAAATGCCTGTTAAGTACAAGCTATTTTATTTTTCAGTATCATGAAAAAGCATCACATATATTAAACAGAAAAATACACAAAAGCCTAAACATTAAATATAATATCATTTTTAGTACCTTTGCTGTATTACAGCTTCCATTCTTTTTGGAGACTTGCTTTTAGTTTTTCAAAGAACTCTGCAGGAATACTCTTCTACACCTTCAAAGAAATTGGTTATATTGGGTTGTTTCCCACAGCCCAAGTTTTGGAAACTCCTATGACTTTCCCCTTATGGATTATCTTATATCTAATCTCCTCAGAAAAGTAAAGCACTACATAATATATTGTTTTTCAAACCAGCCCTGGGAGGCTCTCTACCACCTGTTAAGGGCTTAATAATGAGCTGAATGGCTTCAGGTGGGTCACCATAGGGGAAACATTAAAATATCCTGTACTGGGACTCTCTTCAGAAGGTTGCTTCACATCACTCCCTTTTTTTTTTAAGATTTAATATAGACTGAGTGGTCACAGGAGTACTGTTCCTATCGTGTAAAAAGCAGCTGTGACTGTACTGTAGCTTCCAGCCATATGAATACCTACACCCTTAATCACCTTTTCTTCTGTTGAGCTAACTGAGAGCAGAGCACTGCGGGTAGAACTAATTCAGTTAACTGCATCCATGTATGCAGCTGCCAGCGTCCACTGTCTGTACAAAAGAGATTTGAAATGGTAATAAGCAGATTTGACTGTGAACCAATAAGTTCGCTTGTATCCCACTGTGAGTAAGGCGCTTACTCATACGAAAAATGTGTTACTCACTATGATATCTTTCTGATCTACTGAGACTAACATGAGCTTCTCATTTTACAATCATCTAAGGATTCACTAAAGACTAGACAGAGGACATATAGGGCCCATCACTGGATACTGGTGACAAAAGTCAGAGAGTTTTGAAAATGTCTATATTGGTCACTAAGACAATGATTTCTGGTCATTTTTTTAAAGATTAGAATGAGATGAGTGAGAAAAATCCCTAAGTCTCAAATAACTGCTCTCAAATTAATGTAGAAACTTTCATTTTGACATACTTGACAAACTGGCTTCTTTCTGGGCCACATCATTACACCCTTTAGTGTTTCTCCTCATTGAACACACCAGATTCATTTCATCAGCTAATTAGCAAGGCCTTTGTGAATTGAATTCAGAGCGTTAGAAGAGGGAAAACATTAGTCTCTGCAGAGCTGTGGCCCAAGAGGAAACCAGTTTGACACTTTCTAGGAGATATAGAAGAGTTTTCATGATCTTACAAGAGCTTACAAGATTTCATCTCGTATTTTGCTGTCCTATGACCAGCATTAGGGTGTTTTTCCAAAGTACGTTTGGCATCAGAAAATTGGAACTGTGGTTTTTCTCTTGGTCATCAAATTCTTCACTCTTCTATGTGAAGATGAAGTCACTGAGCACTATTACATGACCAATAGGTGCATTAAAATGCAAACTAGATTGGTATGTTGATGTGTCAATTGCTATTTTTAGAATGATGAAACAAGTGTTTTTGCTCATATTTTCATACTTCACAGTGACAAATATGAGCGTTGTTTGATTCTGCATAATTGTGGACATTTATGTGAGTGTGAAAGTGCATTACATCATTGCGTATCAACCAATAAGTAAGCTAATTACACTCAGAAAAAAAGGTATGAAACTGTCACTGGGGCAGTACCCTTCTTGTCACTGGGGTGGTACCCTCAAGGATACACCTCAGTACCTTTTGGTAGGGAACATAATTGTACCATTTATTTGCCCATTGCAAAAGATTGTGCAATCCAAATACAAGAGATAGAGATTAGATATTCCTTTAAGTTGTCAGTCTCAAATTCTCAATTAGCACCTACTAGTCACGGTGGACAAACACATCAGCTGAATACAAGCTGTGTAAATGGAAGCTTTCCTACTTTATCTTTAAATCCAGGTCAAAGTTGAAAAGAGCAAATTATAAGCTGTCTTCTCTTCTTCTGTTTCAGGTTCTTTGGTTTTGTGGCTAGAAAACAGGGAAGTACAACAGATAATGTCAGTCACCTGTTCGCTGAGATGGACCCTGACCAACCCGCCACTGCCATCGTCAACTTCGTCTCCAAAGTGATGATTGGCTCCCAGAAGCGATGAGCTACTCCAGGAAACTGCGCTTTTTTCCCCCTTGGAGGACTGCTTTCCCTTCTTTTCTGTTCTGATGCATTCTTTATTCTTTCGTTTGTGTGTGTTAATATTCGGCCTAGTGTTGGAGCACTCGCACGCTTGCGTGTGCGTGTTGGGAGGCGTGTTCAGATGGTCTAGAGAGTGGAGTTCAGGTGGGGACAGAGGAAGTGCAGTGAAGAGGAGGAGTGGTGTGGTGAGGAAGAGGAGAGAGGTGATCTTCATCTCTGTGCAGGGTTAACTTCAGATATGAGGGACTGGCGTCAGTGAGTGTGTTGTTTTTTTGTTTTTTTTTTTATAAAATAAAAAGGAAAAGAAAAAGTTCAAAAAGAGGGATGATGATGAGACTGATATCAGGCTTTTGGATTGATATACCAAAGATCAGACAGCTGTCAGGATACATCTGTAATTATTTGAAGGGTTTTTTGTTTGTTTGTAAAATAAGACTGTTTTTTCAGAGAATGTTAAAATTTTCTCTATACATAAATATTGATACTGTATTTTGTTTTCTTTGGAAATGGCATCTATATTTTCTTGCTAAGTACATTTTGCATGTTATCATGTGTGTCCAGGCAAGTGCTAGGTGGCATGAGGCCTGTTTCACTGTAACAATTCACATATACAGACCAAACCGTTCACTAGCAAAAACATACGCGGGCCAGATTCCGCTTCATGCTCCTTTTTCTGTTATTGGTCTCTTTGAGAAGTTTATGAGGTCTTGTCCATTCAGTCCTTGAATATGTAGCTTCCATGCGTATGTGGTGGACTCCAGAGTGGCCCTGGCCAGGCTGAGAGCTGGATAAAGAAAATTGGCCCGGGGTATATGTTCCAAAATATTCTCAGTGTAGGATTGTCCAATAGGAACTGTAGGATTGTCCAGTAGGAATGTCCCTTACAATAGAAAAAAGAGTACATTGAATTTACTTGATTCAAATGAGTACATATTTTCCACATTGATAAAATATATTAGATCAAAGCAATTGTTGCTGCACTTAAAGACAAAAATTCATCTAGAAGTTATGTAGATCAAGTAAATCAAGTAAATTCAGGCCATCACTTTTTCACTACACTTGTCCTCCTGTTGGACAGGTCTGCCTTTAAGTTATCTGGCTAACTGAGAAATCCTGCTTTGGTGGTGAAACACCCTCCAGATCCTGTCCTGTCCATGCTGTAGTCCAGTCGCAACCATCTGGAAAGCTGAGTGTCCTGCCCTCCCTAGCACCTGCCTAGGGAAGGGAATGCTTCTGTCTAGCAGTGTCCTCCTTCTCTCACTGCTCTTTCTGGTCATTAATGGGGCTGTCCAGCCTCTGACCTCTGTCCTCCTCTTATCGGCTGTGCCCCTTGCTTTTTACAGCTTCCTGCTATGAGGGCTGCCCATTTTTCACTACTATGTTGTCTTTAATTCAGGTCAGAACAGTCAGTGTAGTGCAGAGATTTGGGTTTATCAGTGCAAACTGTATCTGCAGGCCTTATTCAAAACACACACACACACACACACACATACACATACCCCAAAGTAAGCTAAACTATATATATATATATATATATATATATATATATATATATATATATATATATATATATATATAAATAACAACAAAAAAAACATCAAAAAGTGACTTTACTGAGTATTTATTATTTTGCTACATTGCTCTATGTTAACTCATATACTTATGCATATATTGTATAGTCTACATAAAGATTCCAAAAGCTTTGGGAAAAAAAAAAAATCAAAAATAACTATTTTGGCTAAGATTTCAAAATCAAGAGGTTTTGAGAAGCATCTAGTTATATATGATGTAAAGTGTATGTATTTGAAAGCTTGTTATTGTGTTGTTTTCTTTTCTTTTGGATATAATTTTTTTCACTGCCTTGACTTGTATTGTTTCTTTAAGATAGGAGCTGACACTGCTTTGGTAGAGGGGAGAATTACCCCAAGCTCTTAACGTTGCTTCACATTGAACGGGTTGTAGACGGAGTGCAAGGACTGTTCAGCATGTAGAAAGTTGACCTGCTCCACTTACGCTTAAAACATGTTGAAATACCCCATATTTCCAACTGTGTAGGACACTTGAATAGGCTAAATACTGTTTCCCCCAAGAAGTGAATGCCAATAGTGCCATCATGAGTCAAAGTCAGGTGTTGCATGTTCCTCGATTTCCTTGCATATCAGGTCCACTGAAGCTCTCCTGATGATTCGGGCTATTACTGCAGTGTTTTAACTGTAATTTGAGAAGAAATTTCCTCTGTTTGATTGGATTGAGCATGTTGTCTATTATGGTGATATGTCTGATTGGGCATATTGTCGATAATGTCACACTTTCATTCAAAACCCTAAACATCTATGTCATGGCCATTACTGCAGAGGTGTTTCTTTGATGTATGAAAGCAAAAACAATCTTACTTTGTTATATGTAAATACTTTATTTTTGCCAAAGACTTTATTTGACTTTTGTATGCCTTTGTCTGAGTATCGATCACTCCGTAGTGGATCAGTGTGCCGAAGGACAGCTCGTTGTCTTTGATGAGGAGTGCAGAGACTGGGTTGGGTGTGAAACTGTATAGGGCTGCTCATTACCCCTTTAGCCTTAAAAACTACTCCAATAAGGTTTCAAAGCACTTAACTGTCAAGAGCTGCGAGAATAAAAAGCGAAAAAAAATCTCTGAACATCTTTCTTCAGCATTCAAAACAGTATGAGTAGTGATGTGCACATTAGAAATCCTTCTGCTCAGTCGTATGTATTGCTTGCCTCATTAGACATTTCACTTGGCCTGTACACTTAGATCAGCTCACTTCTTATTTATTATATAACTCGCCAGCAAGAATATTGTTATATCATTAAAATTGGCAATGACTTTTTTTTTTTCTGAAGATCGTCTCCTTGAGAAAGTCCTTCTACCCTAACAAACCTTTCACATTTCCGTGTGTAAGTCAGTAAGACAGTGTTGGGCACATTAATTGACAATAGCTCTTGGCCTAGAATGTGTGAATGTGCTACTATTGCTGTACAGAACCATGTGTTATTTGCCTTATATTGTATGGCTTCATTGTTTTTTGAAAGAAAAAATACATATTAAAGAGCAATCCAAATCAGATACATTAAAGTACACTGTTCCTTGAAAGCCTTTGGTTCTTGTGTTCTTTCATATTTGATCTTACATTTGTGACAATGAATAAACATATCATATATGCAGTTTGACTCTCACTAGCTACAATTATTAGAACTCCTACTAAGTTGGTCTACCTTGCTGGATAAAGACTATTAAAGACCATCTGTAAATGCAAAGTGTCTATCAGTCATTACTTCTAACCCTTCCACAATGGTCATTTCTGATCACAGAGCTGCTCTTAGAGGGATATTTTTGGGTGGTGGACCACTCTCAAGCCAGCATGACACAGATATATAAAAAACAGGAATGAGTACCACACTCATACCAGTGAGTGCACTTTCAATGCCTCTCCACCCACTTAAATAATATTTGGTCAATAGTGGCCCTATGGTCAGAAACTGACTAACGGTGAATTGAGAAAAAAGCAGCTGATGAGTTGTGCATGACAGCAGATGTGTAATTGTAAACCTATATAGTGAACTTATGAGTCAGGTAGGCCACAGAAAATAAATAAATAAAAAGCACCTGGTAGATTTAAATGAAAGGTCAGAATACAGCATACTGCATGTCCAGCCCTTGTACTTATAAAGTCTCTTAAATCCTCTCAGTCATCTAAATCACAGCATGGACTAAGCTGAGCACAGGCAAATGATGGAAAAGTTACAATAAAATTTTACATGAATAAAAACTGGTAGGTTTTGCAGAATTATTTGTGGTTTCATTATAGATTAAATGGAAACATTTTAAATGGTTCTAACTGAACCTAATTCTGTATAGCAGAGTCACCAGCTCTCCTCTTGGAGATCTACTTTTCTACATGGTTTAGTTCTAACCTGTGTCACACATGCTGCACCTGCTTACCTAACACTAATACATCTGATCCAGCCAATCGGGGACTTCCCAAGAAGTTCATTATCTAGAGCAGGTGTGGAAGAAGGTGGTAGATCTCAAGGACCAAGACTGAGCACCCCTGATGTAGAATGAGCACTCTAAGTTCGCCAGCTCTGAATAGCCACATGCCTGGGAAACTGTAGTAAAGGACGATTTGGTCTCCAGTACCTAATGATGTAAGCATTGACTAAAAGGACAAAAAACTGAAGAATGGACACTACGTGTCACATCTCCTAAACTATTGTGAGAAGTGGTGCTAACTTGATTACTCATGTCTGGCTTCTTTCTTTGTCACATTATTCACTATGAAATGTTACAAGTTTGGCTTCTGTGGAAATTGTACTTAAATGTGATTTAATGCTGCAGGAGGCTGAGGTGTGGTCAGGCGTGGGATGGGGACATTCAGTGGGAGTGGTTGGTTAATCAGCTGATTCTTCGCACCTGTGTCATGTTTCCTCATTATCTATTTATTTCGCCTTGAGCTCAGGCTCTGTTTGATGTACCTGATGAAGGTACATCTACAACAGACTAAAAAAAGGCTCTTATCTTCTGCTGAAGGGAAAAATACAACATTTAAGTGCAACAAAATCAACACTCCAGTTTTTTTCTTGCACCCTCAGTCAAAAGTTTATTGAGTCTTGTGAAAAAGTCATTTTTGTATGTTACCGATTACACAAAATCATGCATCAAATGCATGTTGACTGTTATGTTCTTTTATCCCTAGCTTTCCTCCAAGTCAGTTATATTGAAATGAGGCCATTACAATGACAGAACATTTCAGAAAAAGTAGACTTTTCAAAAAAAAAAGCACCATAATGAGAAATGTTACATCAACCAATCTAAATGCCACAGATTGGTTATGTAGTTAGCTACCATGCTGTTATCTGCTCTCTATTGCTGGTGTAACTAGCTAGCATGCCTATGCTATGCTAGAACAACATCCCCATGTTTCCCTGTATCTCTAAAGGTCTGTCCTGTTAGTCATAGCCAGAAACAATGAACAAGACTGTTAGTGATTCATTTGAGGTTGTTCACACTGGTTATCACTGTTTGTACTGATGCATAGTGACGAACTGAACTACAGGTCATAGATGGGATGTGGATTTGATGGTAATTTAATTTAAGTGCCTTAGTTTGTGGGGATTTCCCCGTTCTTTGGGCCAAATCATAAAGAAAATTCTCACTGGGTAAAAACTGTATCCCTACAAGTACATCTGCCTGGGGTTTTCTCACTGCCTCTTCCCTCTAAGAGGGAATTCTCTAAGAGGTGCTAATTCACTTTTTAGTAATTATCATTAAGAGATGGCTAACTAAACGCATATAGATTAGACTTTGGGTAATGCTAAAATCTTAAAAATGAATGAGAAATGCTGCTATGGCTACAATGCGATCAGTGATCTAACAAAAAAATGCAGGGTGTATAGACTTGCACTTACAGCAGATGACCACTTGGTGTCAGTGTTCATCCTTCAGACAGTAAGCTGACTAAGACGTGTCTGGGCATCAGGGAAGAAGAAGGCCAAGCTGAGGTTATCTGCCATTTACAGCAAAGAAAAAAACAAACAAACTTGTTTTATTGATGCTGGTTGTGAGGTAGATAAGGCCTCAGAAGAATTTCAGGCGCTCTCTGTTGATATAAGTCCCCCTTTGCTGAGCGCATTGATGTGTGACTCAAAGAGCCGTCCACCCCCAACACCCAAACAGTGGAGCCGGTCTAGTCCCACAGTTTACACACACTGTATCGCTCCAGGAAAACATCCCTGTTTGACGTTACGGACAATGGAAAAGTACAACACAGCTAGTGATGCTGAGTGGGTGTGTGGGTTCCCTGTTCAGTAGATTAACATTTTTCCTGTAAATATCATTGTGACTCTGGAAAATGGCAATTTGCTCTTAGCAGGGGGTCCAAATGACAAGATGGCCAGCATTAGGCAGTTCATTTGAGGCCAAAGAAGGGATAACCCTCTAATCCAAGCAGGCTTTGTGCACCAGGGAAGAAAATCTGAAAATCAATATTTCGTCTGGTTGCTGAGTGGAGTAATCTTTCACAAGAACAGGTGTCTCTTCGCCCAGCAAAGCCTCTTGTCCTTACGTCACACACCAAATTGAGGCAGCTTTTGGAGGGAAACCTACTTGTATGCTGAGGTCATGTGGCTATAGCAAAAATTACAGTCAAGTGAAGCACTTCTGCCTCTAATTGATGACAGCCACCTAGTGTTTTTCATAAGGGTTCAGACGGAAGAAGCTTAACAATGAGCAGCCACGGAGGAAATAACTGTTGAGAGAAGCTTCCCATGATGGGCAAAGTCATGTCTAATTGTGTAGGATTTTTTTATGGGGACAGTGGCATGGTAACTGGTAAATGTGACTCAAATGGCCTTCAGATTTTTTTCCCCATTTAAGCTCCAGAGGCCAAAGCGCCACTGACTCAGTTGAGCTTTGGAGCTTTCTCCAAATACACAATTCCGGATGTTATTTCAATGTTTTGCATGCGTGCCTGGCCTTCATTTTTTAGCCTTTAGGATGTTATTTTTCTCCCTTCTCACTTCCTTCCACAAATAAGAGAGGCAACTTTCTTCAGCAACACAACACTCTGACACTGGACTCGGGCGAGAACCCCAAAATTGATGTCAGTTTCCCGGTAAAAGACTGCGCTGAACGTGTTTATGGCTGCATGTCAGCAAGAAGTGTCCAGGGATCTGCATTTGGCTCACTCGTTGGCAAACCGTGCCCAGTTCACAGAAGGGCTGCAGTAGCTTTCACGCTTTCGTTGTGATTCATTGTGAATGAGCGCTATATACTTCATTGCTTCCATTTAAAGGCCTGGCCTGAGGATCAGCGCTTGCACCAGTCCTGCAACTATCCCAGGTGCCTTTATTAACAGTGGTCAGAGCACATGGAGTTCTCTCAAGGCTCAAGGCTCTCTCATTTGTGGGGAGCTTAGCCCCCCTCTCCCTAATCCACGCTTTTCTCTTCAGCAGGCAGGTCAAGTACGTCTTTGTATAAATAGCCTGCCAAACAGGGGTCAGAGGTCAGGGCCAAGCAGTGCCTTGGGGGGATTGAGTATGAAAGCCTAGGAGGGATCAGTTGTCTCCTCTTTTTGGAACAGGAGGGGCACTGGGAACACCTGAGTGATTCGCAAGGGGGTGGGAATGATCTAGATGGAGAAAACACACCCGTCTCGCCGCCTGCCCCCTTGGAGAATTCGCTAAGAGGGGGCAACCATCCGGCTCCATTTTCCCTAAACAGGTCAGGTGCTTTTCCAGTTTCAGTTTACGAGCTGCTCTGCTGAGGCTGTTAGCAGAGGCCGCAGTCTGCAGCCACACATCCCCACACGAAACACTTAACCTACTGTGCGAGGCCTCGTGTGAGTGAATCCTTTAGGAGCTAGCGCTCTCTCCAGAGCTCCAGTGCTTTGTTGCTTTGGGAGAGAAGAGGAGAGGATGCCTCTTGTGTTAAGCACTAACTGCCTCTCAGCATGTCGCAACAGATGGCCGAATGGTCAGCTCGGGTCAGCTCGGGTCAGAGCTGTTTGTGGTTGTTGTGACATGGCTAATGCTGTGCAGCATGCAGGTGGATAGCTGGATAGTGACCTCTGACCCCTTCTCACCTTCCCCCCCGCTTTCTATAGGAATGCTCTAAGCCTGGTGTTTCCAGACCATTTCTGGGACGCCATGATTTACCAGCCTATATCTGCAGGACATCCTCGGCACGTACCATGAACATTTTAACTTTTTAAGTTGCTTTATGATTGGTAAAAATGTTTGCTGTATTAATTAAGGTTATTGTGCTAGGAAGGGGAGAATAAAAAGTCCAACACCATAGAGATCACTCACAGATGTAGATATGACATGGATTCTTGAGACTATTCTGCTTGTAACAGGACTCTTGACCTGTGCCACATGTGGATTCAGGTTTGAATCCTCTGCCCTAAGGGCAACAGCATAAACATCCAGACCTTGTACAGTAAACAAGCCCACGTGCTTGTGAAACCACATGAGTCTCTTGTCAATCATAGCTTGGAGCAGTTTCACAGGTGTTGGGTGTCCCTTTGGCTGGTGAACAGCACAGGGTTCCTCTTCATAAATCATCATGATGGCTGGCAGGATCAGCTGTCTGTCTTGCTCGATGATGGATTTGTGGCATAGGGTAATGGACGTTGCATGAAATATTTTGGCCTGGAGTTGTATTCAGAACGCACAACAGATCAGTGCTGGCCTAGGATCAGTTTCACTCTTTGGAACATGCGACTAAATTCCTCTCAGGCAGAGGAACATCTGATCCTAGTTCAGTAGCTCTTTCTCAGTGATTCTTTATGAATACGGTTTCCTGGCAGACTGTTTATGCATGTGTCTGTAACCTACTCCAATATGAAGGTGGTATTTGAGATGCGTAAGTGCTCAGTGATATTGTCGTGTTCTAAATCTGCAGAGTTTGCATTTGGCCAGCACTAGCAGTGCTCTAAATTTGCGCTGGGGCGTAATGTCAGAACACAGTGTGCTCTAACGGTGCCTCTCCATGGAGCCATGTTTAGCAGCTGTTAATGCCCATTCCTAGATTACACATATCTGTAAGGGATCTCAGAGTGGGATTTCTGTTCTGGGAACTGATTCTGCTATTTCACAAGGCAATCTTAGTCACAAAAACAGATCCCAGATCAGCTCAGCTACTGTGAGACGCTACATGAATACCCCAGGCTGAACAGGACAGTCTGTGCTTACAGGGTCCACGTAGGATCTAAACCGGCTCCATATCTACCATATCTACCATATCTCCACCTTCCTGTTCCCTCACTCTCCGCCCTTTGGGCTCCTCTAGCGCCGTCTCAGGAGCTCCGTCTCTCTCCTCCACCCCCACCGTGCCATTCATCTTGCCTGCACCTATCACAACTTTCATCACTGCATTCTTTCCAGCGTCTGCGATGCCTGGAATGGAACGGGCCACTGACTCTTTTTCACGGTACAGGGTCCTGAGAGGGAACTCCCTAACACCAGAACTGGCCGTGCGAGCAGGGGCACCACTGGGGTCACATTTATTCACTTTCTTAGAGGAAAAGTGCTGATCAAAGAAGGTTTTTGTCTGAAACTGGTCATTCTAAACTGGTCATATGCAAGGTACACCTGATTCAAATACAGAATAGGTAAGGCCCTTTTATAGCTGTTGAAAAAGAAATAACTTGTCATTTTTGACAGCTTTTTTATGTTTTAAGGTTGGCTAATATCTTTTAAAAAGCAGCCTATGATTAGTAGAAGTAAAAAGTATGACTTGACCTTTCACCAGTGAGGCTCTCCAAAGAGAAATCTGTTCTACTGTGGATGATGGATCATCCAATGTTGAAGTGGAAAGTGGAAGTCAATAGCAAATTAATTCTTCTGAACTGGGAACAGACCTCCCTTTGAGCCGCTTTATAAATTTGGGCTTTTACTGTCTTAAACCAGCTGTTACTGAATACAAAGTTGAGCAGAAAAGAGGATCAGCTAAAATAGGCCAGTATTTTTGTTGCTGTTTTTTTGTTTCCAGATTGTTTCTGCTGTTTAAAAAGAGTGACTCAATGCGTTTGTCAGTAGTTCTAATATGTAATCATCCAGTAATGTGCAAAAGTCTGAGACCTTAATTTCCAGTCAAAATAGCCATTAAGTACAAGTTATGTGTTTATCGAGAAACATTTCTAAGGAGATTAGATATAATTCACTTACATAAGGACAGGGAAAGCCAAAGAAAAGTAAGTGAAAAAACAGAAGTTTCCAAAACTAGTTTAAAAAATGATCAACAGCTATGGAGAAAATGGGATACCAGCCATGCAATACCTGGTAGACCACCAAAACTGACCCCATCAAATGAACAGCACTTAAAGCTGTCATCTTTAAAAGAAAGGAGAGAATCAAGCTCTACTCTTACTTCAGATCTGAAAAAGATCCACAGGTGTTTCTGTCCATCCTTCCACTGTGACAAGACAACTCAATGCTATGGGTCTGAAAGGATGTGTAGCTGTCAAGAAACCATTACTGAGAAAAGGAAAAAGACAGAAATGAAGAATGTGCACACCAAGCAAAAAAAAGCTGCTGATGTTCTCAGAACAATGAATTAGCTACCTCAGAGTCCAGACCTCACCATCACTGAATATGTTTGAGATTACTTGGATTGTGAGAAACAGAAAATGCTAAACCAACTTCTAAGACTGAACTTTGGAGCTATAGAAAATATCCCTGCAGATTTCTTTGAAAAAACTGAAAGCAAGTCTTTTGAAAAGAATGGAAGCTATAATAAAGGCAAAGCATAGATAAACTAAATACTTAAAAATTATATATTTAGTTGTTGAGACTTCTTTGATTTTCTATTTAGTATGTTTCTTCCTTCTTTTTCTGACTCTGAAATAATAGCTTGTACTTAATGGCAATTTTGAATGGAAATAAAACAAACCTGGAGTTTACACAGTACTGTATTTATATATATAATTTATTAAGCCTATTCATGCTGATCTGGACTGCATGTGTGTTTGTGTGTGCGCTGTATGTATGTAAATCCGTATGCATCACTGATGTCTCTGGTAAAGCGTTCTGGTTCTAATCAGATGTCTGCTTACAGATGCAATTGTCTCACGGGATGTCAGGACAGAGAGGATTCGCACTAATTGTATTAATGTAAACAGGCACACTGGTACTGAGTTCTTCCTCCCTCCGAGTCCACTTCCTTCCCTGTCTGGGCCCTTTGCACGTCAGACTTCCCTACTGGCCCAGCTGGAAGTGCCAGTGTGTCTGCGCGTCTGGCTATCTGCTTCACTCTCACTTGAGCTATTTCACTCACTGTGCAGTTGGCGGCTTTTCAGGGTCTTATGACCCATACTGCAATCTGTTCGATTAGAGTGCTGATTGATAGAGTCTCCCCTTGCAATTAAAGAGTAAACTGAGAAGTGTGGTAGTGGGTAAGCTTGTTCAGTGCTTATTCATTATGCGATGTTTGCTGAATGCTGGGAATTTCACCTAGATCAGTTTCATCATGTTTATTTAAAAGGCTCCTGTGATTTGACACTGTTTACTCGTTACTCTACAATTCTTTGCTACAATATCAGGTAATATATTAAGAAAACAAAAATCAATTCACTAACAATCTACTGGTGAGTGCCATCTGAGAATTATTCTTCAGTTATAATATGTACTTTTCAGATTTTTGTTTTCCAGATTACGACATTTAACAGTCCATCACAGGGCAGAACCAGTTAATACAGAATATTTTAAAGACCCATTCCAACCATTTCCTCACAAGGTCATGTTTTCTAGGTGAACAACTGCACATGATATAAGCAATATCAATTTTGCTGAATTTAACATTAACAATAAAAGATAACATCTGGCCTGTGCAAAAGTTGGCACATTTTATATTTTATGTTTTGTTTTTTTTCTGGTATGTTAAGGTCAGCAAATAAATAGAAACTGTGCACTAAAATGAGCATAAAATGCATATTTTTGTTTGTTCCCTGTAAAGGATGTGTTAACTTGTTTTGTTGATTTTCTCAGTGAAAATATGTTATTTGAACTTTTGCATATGACTGTATATAAAATATATTTAATAATCCCCACATACCCCCCAGGGAGTGCTCAGTCTTTAAGTCAAAAAACATCTTCGATGGGTGCTCATGAAGCTGTTTAAGAAAATGACAAGAGCTGCATCAAGGCAAATGAGTGCTACTCTGAAGAATCTAAAAATGTTGTGTTTTTTTCTGGTAATTGCAAGTTGTTTTTTGCTGTTATGAGTTATTTTGAAAGACCATAAGTAATATATATATAGTAAATGATGTGCAGCATCCTGTGTCAGCTGTAGCATAAGTCAAAGCCAAGCACAGAGGGCTTCTGAGTGCTGAACTGGTCCTGATTGGCCTTGCTGGCTTACACTGCATAGCTCTATAAAATATACACTGATCAGAGTGTTTCATTAATTTAACGAGTTCCCTCTGCACAGAGGGAGCCTGTTCCAAACCCAAAAATCTCCAAAATGGCCAGTGCTGGGACACCCATTCAAGGCAGCCCTGAACTGTCAAAGTTGGGTCTTGTGGGTAATCACTTTGCTGTGCTGCTGTGCCATGTGAGTCCAGTGGCCTTACTAAAACAAACAGGCTAGGAGGATACAAATCAGGGATGACTGCTCTACTAAAGAGCAGCAGAGGGGGAGTGAGTTGGGGGGGTGATAGGTTATGATTGTGAAGTTGGGATCATCTTTCCTAATAGGAAGGCAGCATTTAATATTTGACATAGCGAGGAGAGGAAACTGTGGTTAGGGTGACGGCGCTAGAATGTGCAGCATGCGCCTGTACATGGGGCCTCCCTGGCTGGCTGATGGGCACAACCAGGTGGGGCAGTGGGACCAAGCACCACCTGTCCCCTATTGCCTCATCAATGCAAATTAGTTTGGGACCTCTGGAACAGTATCCTCTGGTCCCTAGCTGACCCCTTGGCAATTGTACTCTGCCTTGGATGCAGTCTGCCCAGAGGATGGCAATGGCCATCGGTACGTGGTTGGCAGAGTACCCTTTTCACTGCCAAGACACGAACTGTGTGAAGGCATTAGCACTGATATTTTAAATCCACAGAGTGATGTGGATTAAAGCTTGAAATATTGGTTTGAACCCAATGGCACTTCACTGTTCACATCGGGTTTGATCATATAAAAATGCATGCTTGAGTTTGTCACAGCCTATCACCAACCTAAAGTCTATTTTTTGCTACTCCTACTCATAAAAAAATGAAGGTCCCAGAAAGGGTTCTTTGGAGCAATGATGTTGAAGCAATTTTGGTACCCTAAAGAAGCTTCAATGAATATGATTTCTTACTGCAAACATTGTGCTTATTTGATACGTGAGGAAGGTGATTCAACAAAGGTCAGTTTGACTCACAAACTACATTTTTGAACAAAACATATGAATAGGAATATAAGCCACCCTACAGTCCTGTCTTATTGATACTCTGATAAACTTGCTACACACCGTCACCCAGAAAAAATCACAGTGCATCTAACAATTAAGGAAACCTTATGTATCTCTTATACAGTCATAGAAACACGGTAGCACACAAAGATCCAATTCTACATGCAGATCTGATTTACTTTGCACACATAGCAACTCCTTTGGCAGCAGATTTAAGCAAGTTCTAGCCAAATTTTCAGAATGGATAGCTGGTTCAGGTTCTACAGGGCTAAAAAAAACAATATTTGTGAATGAGATGTGAATGGTTAGATCCTTAAAGAACCTTCACGTAATGTAAAGCTATACCAAGTTTCCCTAGTCCCATGCAAGCCAAGTCAAGAACTAGAACTAGAAGCTCCTGTTAATAGGAAGGTACATTTATTACCTTCAGCAATTTTTAAAATCTGAAACAGTGGAGTCCCTTATGTTGCTGGTGAGGAGATCCACAAACATGTGTGCAAAAATAGATTTGGATGCAATTTAAAGAGCGGGCTCAGGTCAGGTTTGGAACTCAAATGTGCCTGGGCCTGAATATAACCCAAAAACATTCTCTGCCCAACACAACCCTCAACACAAATCCAAATCCAGCAAAATTCTGTCCAAATTTGCATAGAATGTTATTGGACTGCAGTTGGGTTTGGATATATCTGATGTTGAGGGTCAGGTCAAGTTGGGTCATATTTGGGCAGAGAATTCAGGTTTGTTTCAAAATTTCAGGCCTGATTACAGCTCTAGCGTGGAGCAGCCAGTCGCTGCCAGAAAGTCCATCAATAAAGCAGAAGCTGCTCCAGTGCTGCAGCAAGCCAGAATGTGGACGGCTTGGAAGGAAGTGGGTGATTGTGGTACAGTCAGTGGTCTGGACGCTGGATGTCACTGACGGCCCACGTTTCCTCTCAGCTCATCTGGCCCAGGCACATGCTAGTTGGGGCTGACGGATTGAGCAGTCAGGGACGAGGAGACTTACAGAAAGCTTAGGGGTGTATGGTGTGTTTGTAGGTTATAGGGCTGTGTGGGGAAAGTAATTGCTTCTCACAGGACTATAGTTCTGTTGTTCGTGGTGCTTTGGGCCCACCTGCTGCCTGACCTTGACCCGGGCCATTTCAGCTTCAGCTGGTCGAGAGGAGGTGAGGTGACCCGGGCCTTGTTGCACCCAACTAGCCCTCGGGGCTAAGGGGAGATAGATGGCGACCCTATGACCTTCTCCATTCCTGTCGACTCAGTAGCACAAGGCCAGCTGGCTGCAGCAGGTGGCTGGGCTCGTTTTCCCAGAGGTGCGTCCATAATGGCAGATCCTGGGGGATGGACGTCCTCACAGTGAACACAAAGCAGGATCCCGAATCTGATCCAGGGCCTGCTCACTGAGCACTTACGTAATTGAGGGAGTCCTGGGCAGAACTGTTCAATCCAGGATGAGCTCAATGAGTCCCTTCTGTTTTCTTTTCCTTTATGTTAAAGTTTATTTTTTCCCCTAACAGCTCATGAGAGTGCGTGCTTGAAGCAATTAGGTCCCCCTGTTTGCATTTTACAGAACTGAGACGTCATCCGCCACCCTGGAGTTTATAACTAATGTATTCTGATAGGAAATAACATTTAAACACTTATAAATGACAAGGGAATCGCAGCGCTTTCGAAATCGGCCCAATGTGACACTCCACACAGCTGGTGTTTTGTGCATTAGAGTGTCGTTTTGTTTAACTTAATATGTCATATAGGTTTAATGACTTATTAAATACACAAAACGTTTTGAAAAAATTCTTAGTGATTTTCATCCTCTGGGAATTTAAATTGTGAACAGATTTTCCCTTTAGCACAGTGAGAATGACCCAATGCAGGGAACTGGCTCCAGGAAACAAGCTAGATACAATCGCAACACCCATAATTAAAAGTATTACTCACATTGATGTGTGTTCTGAGGCATCTCTACTCCAGCTCTTGCCTGGCGCAGAGAAATATACCCTGCTCCCTGCCATGTGGGTACTGTCACAAGTGTTCCATGGATCTTTTGGATGCGTGTGTGTGTGTGTGTGTGTGTGTGTGTGTGTGTGTGTGTGTGTGTGAGTGCACTCGTGCATTCTCATTTATACTATGTAATATGAGTGGAATTGTGTAGTTAATGTGCTTGTGAGTGTACACTGCCTGTCAAAAGTATGGTGACATCAAAATCAATTTTTTTTTTAAATGAATATGCAACTTTTTGTCTATTTGCAATAACATGCAGTTGACTGGGGCTTACAAGTGGTGCAACCTAAATGTTGGGAGATTGTTGGGAGTTCAATCCTCAGCGATGCCACAGCCAGATGGGGCCGGAGGTCCAAGTGGGCAATGGGATTCACTCTGTTTAGGTGGGTAGAATGACCCTTCCTCTCTTTCCATTTCTCATGAGACCCTAGACAATGTGTGTATCTGTTAACTAATGTGTTCAATGTGTTAGCAGCAGTCCAAAAAGCCTCACGTGTCTTGGACGAAGCACATGCTAGCCTTCATCCTGCCAGCTTGGTAGCACTGTGATAGGGGAGACTTAGCTAGCAGGTGGAATGCCCACAACTAAACTGAAGACAAAATAGGTTAAAAATGCGAGGCAAACCAAGTTTATTTTGAGGTTTGCAAAGCATATGACGAGTAAATATTTGTGCCGGTATTTGTAACAGTACTACCTTGAGAATAAAGACTTTTTATGATTCATTCATGCAATTTATTCAGACATTAATAAATTGATGTGGACATGTGTATACCCAATGACATCTTGCACAGCAATTGCAGTTTTCCATACAATAAAAAATGCAACATTTCATTCATTCTTTTCAACTTTTATCAACCTTTTCAGGCAACATAAACTCACTGAACAACCACTTTCGTCTCTCTTTATTTTTTCATCTCATAGCAACAGTAGCAAACTTTGACTATTAGAACTAGGCCTTCAGGCAAAGACTGAAAAAAAATTGACCTAAAATCTGATTGTCTGTCTGAGCCGCATTCAAAGCTGTTGTGAAATACCTGATGTACACACACTTATGACCGCAACACAGCAACTGAAGTCTATTACTGCCCCACATCATGAAAAATCCTTGTGTTAATGGAGTAATCTCTCTAATACTGCTCGTATGGACTACCAAGTACACTGATGAAGTAAGAACTATTTTTTTTTTTGTTTAAACTGAGGGGCTTCCGACTTATTCTCTTAACTAGAACTATGCTGGTCAGCTAGCTAACAGGCTAAAAGATCAGTAACAGCCTAAACAACTCCTCCATCATTAATATCACATGCTTGAATTAAAGTACTTATGATTCACTGTAAAACAGCAATATAAAAGTCTAAACAATGTCACTTGAATGGCTTACACGCTTCAAATTTCATTCAAAAGCAGTCCCACACCCAGGCTGAATCCCAAGCAGCTCTGTACTTCCTAAATAGTGTACTAGCTTTGGAAGTTTAGAAATCCTAGCTTTTACAGCTAAGTAGTGCACTATTTTTCCGAGTATGGATCCCAAATTACTATTTTTTAGCTATTTTTTGCTTTGTGGGGGGTGCAGGATCCAGTATTTAAATTCCTACGTAGTGCACTATGTACGGAGCAGGGAACCATTTGAGATTCCGCCCCAGCATGAATCAGGCAACTGAATGTTCTTCTCCTCATTCAGCAGTCCATGGTTGCTTGGCAATGATACCATACTCTAAAGGAACCACATTTCTTGGCAGAATGTGTCAATTATTATTATTATTATTATTATTATTATTAATAATAATAATAACTTGCACAATTTTTCAGAAAATAATTTATCTTGTCTCATTTAATGTTGGCCGCCACTTTGCATTGTGCCTAATAATCCCTTCCCCATGATAAAAGTTACAGTAATGCAAGGCCTCTTGTGGTTTATTGCTTTAATTTATATTCAGTCAAACTGTAGAATTTTACAGACCAACAAACGAAAATAAAGAGCTGAGTTCCAGATGAGATCAGTTTGCTGCAGGAGAACCTGGCGGTATGGAAGATCAGGTTAAATGCCTGATTCAAATATCTTCAGGAAAACGTTGAAGATCTCAGTTCTTACAATATCAATAAAATAGTTACTAAAATTTCTATAGATTGGCTGAATAAAACACTGTGAGCTGCTGCTGGAAGGGATTTCCTCAGAATTTTTTTACTGGTAGCACCACCGCCTCCCCCTTCCCCCCAAATTAAAACTCTTAAAATGTACACAACTCATGCAACATGTTTATTATTAGAATGGCGAATTTCTGCGAAAGACTGCAAGTTTGCATTTGAATGTAATCATGCTGGTAATCACCTTGTTTATAATGTATCGGTAATCTGATCACTGTGTTTTTTTCTGCAACTGAAACAGAATGCTGTTTTTTGGTATTGTGATTACATAACACTGTTACATGTATTCCATTACTACCCAAACCTGTCCAGGACTTCCAGAAGGCCTAGAGTAACATTTGTTTCTAATTAATAGTTCATAAAATAGTCCATTAAAATAAAATAAAAAAAATAAAAGCATGATTCCACTATCACTATCAGTTCCTAATTATATTGGTGGTCAATGTTCAGCCTTCAGTCCAGCTTTTGCAGTCCTAACCAATGGGAGAGCTTACTTAGCTGTATCTAGCTAAATGCCATGGAAAAAAAACAATCCTGATTGGATAATTTTCCATTGGCCGTTTAACACTTTTGTTTCCAACCAACACTTAACATTGAAAAAATAGAACTACTACCACTAGCAGAGTTTAAAAACAACAAGCATGGTGATTATATTAAAAGAACTCAAATGACAGACTAGATGATGGATCAGTTGTGTCCCAGCAATTACATCTTTTTTACAAATGTCAAAAGAATTTGTTTGCCCTCTGCTTTGTCACAGAGGGTGTTAGCATCTCCAAAAGCAACTCAAATGGGTCTCAAACAGTTACAGACATGCAACTTATAGGTAAAAGCTCTCATAAGGTTCCAACTGCTGAATGAGGCAATGAAACACAGTGGAAAGTAGCCCACCAAACGTGAGAAGCTACGTGTATATATATTTTGTATTTGTGTGTCTTTTTGCTTTTGTTGATTTTGTTTGTTTTTGCTGCTGTGTGAACAACAACGTGAAAAACTATAAATTATAATTATATTTCATATTTCTTTGTGTAGTGTTAGGTGTTGAAGGCCTTTAAGTCAAAGGCCATGTATTTATCCTGTTTTTGTGATGTCATCACTCATCAGCATTCATATCTTTTACCCCATGTTTAAACCACCATAGATACTACTGAACAACCATTTAAAAAGCTGTTTTATGTTAACAAAATCTTTTCAGGTATTTTTTCTTATATAACTGGAAAGTAACAGTGTAAATCAAACATCACTCATTGCTCAAATTTCAAAAGAAAGCAAAGTGTTCTAAGGCTGCTGAAGGACAGTGTATGTTTGAGGTTGTGTAGTTAGTGTTGTGAACATCCAGTCCATGTATATTTAATGGAGGGGGTCCAGAGGGGTATGGTCTCCTGTCTTCTACCCTGCTCTTACTGGGCTGACTCCAACAGACATATTCATAATCACTTTATTAATTTGACATAAGCCAACAAACACATTTAGGGTAGAGGAAAACACCCACACACACAAACAGGACTGCTGTGTGACATATTTGACTCCCTCATAAACATATCCATTCTCACTTTGCTGGAGACAGAGTGATCTCATACGATGTTTTGAATGCAACGCACCATGTTTGGTTTGCAGTTTATTCTCCAAATGATCTTTTGAGCAGACGTTGTTTGTCTTTGAGACATATGCGCTATTTACTTTGAACATAGACCTACAATGTTTAGTGGAAAACACATTTATTTGCCCAAGATGTACGTAACGGAATGAACTCCAAAGAGAAATAATTAGGTCAGATTCAAGTCATAAAAAAAAATGTAGACATGAAAAATATACAGTCCTGTGCAAAAAACAGAAATTACCCTTCATTTATTTAATGTACCATCAGAATGGCCAACAAGTGTTTATTTTTAATAGTATTAGATGTAAGATAATCCACTCGGAAGAAGAAAGGAAAAGTCAAAGGAAAACAGGAGTTGTAGACCACCAAAGATGTAGAGAACCATTAATGACCTGGTAGACCACCAGAACTGACACCATCAGATAAACAGTACTAAGAGCTTTCATCTTTGAGAAAGAGGAGAAAATCAAGCTCCACTCTTGCTTCAGATCTGAAAAAATCCACAGGTGTTTCTGTCCATCCTTCCACTGGGCATCTGAAAGGATGTGTTGTCAAGAGCTGAGTTCCAGATCAGATCAGTCTGCTGCAGTAGGATCTTGTGGTGTGAAACGCCTGATTCAAATATCTTCAGGAAAACGCTGCAGATCTCAGTTCTGACAATAACAATAAAAAACTAAAATTTCATTGGTTCATAATTTTAGTAAGTCTGTAAAGATGTGTAATTGTTAAGATGCTTTTACTGAGAAAAAATAATAGACAAGAAAGAGGAATGTTTGCAAATCAAATAAAGAAGCTGCTGGTGTTCTCAGAACAATGAACTGACCACACCAGTGTCCAGAGCTCAAGATCAATGAATGTGTTTGGGATTACTTGGATTGTGAGAAGTAGAAAATTCAACCAACTTCTAAGACTGAACATTCAAGGTGTGGAGAAATTTCTTGGCAGATGTTTTTTGAAAAACTGAAAGCAAGTCAACTGAAAAAGAATAAAAGAAATGGATATATGTATGTGTGTACCTTGTATCTCCAACATGAGAACTTTATAGGAAATAGAAAAAACATACTTTACTTTTAATGTAAGTCAATGGAACCAGACTTTTTTCCAAGTCATTTTCGGCTGTTTTTTTTTGGTCTGTTTCTCATGAAATTTCCACATAATGTAAAGGCCAACAGGCAATTGTCAAAAACCTGAAAATCATCAAAAATGGACATACAATGTTTTTGTTCCATCGGCATGTGTATATATATTGTAGTGGCTTCTGTATAATTTCTGATAATTATGTTTTCTGCCTTTTTCATGATGCTGAAAATTCAAAAAGTTGTACTTTTTCAAAATGATTGTAAATTAAATAAATGCAGGGTGCTCTCTGACTTTTGCACAGTACTGAAGAGTTTACAATATTTCTTGTAAAAGTGTGTCTGACAACACATCCAACTGTCGTCATGGCTACCGTTTACTGACAGTGAGAGACTCAGGGAGACTAATAGAGCCATGAATCATTGCATCAGCACTTGCATCTCCAGAGACCCTGTTAATTACATCTGCTTGATATACATCCAGCAACAAAACCGCAACTCTAAGTGTAACATCTTTGACTGGTTTCCAAAGGCTTAGTGTGCTCAATTTTCTCATCAGGTGTGTGTTAAAAGCAATTAGGAATGATATTTATAAAGGAGCAAAGTTTCCACTGCTTTCCAAACAGTAGACATTTGCTTACAATTATGATGAGAAAGACTAATCTCATTATTTCTTCCAGAATACATAATTTCTCATTTGTATGAAAGAGAGTAATTACCTCACTAAATGGGAAGCCAAACACAGATGATCTCAAACGCAAGCTGTCTATGGAAATTGTGAATCATCTTCCCTATAGATGCGCACACTCTATAAATAAAGGATCTCCCATACAGTGATGAGCACATGGCCGTGGGCCCTAACCGGACTCTCCTCTGTTCCTGTCCCAAACATCCCAAACAAACAAGGCTCCTCCAGCTCCACCTCGGTGTAATCCCCAGATGAGTGGAAAACAAGACGTCTTAGGACACGCGATAGACGGTGACTGATATGATGGATGGGCTAGTCTGGAAGAAAACTGTAAGCCATGTGCAGTGGAAGATGTGATGATGATTATGTCTTGTAGCTTGTGTCTCAGTTTGGCACTATTCTTATGTTACACACAATATGCTTCATTATTTAGTGCCTGGATTTCTGCAGTGTAGTATCATCTCAAATTAAGCAATAATGTTTTGCACTGAGCACAAACTTACTGCACTAAATTGCACATGAATAACAATTAGTAATTTTAAATAAACAGTGTTCACCCTTTTTGCTACTACTTTGAAAGAATCTGAGATTTTGACTGCATGTGATCCAGGGTGAGAACATTTGAGGTGGTTAACACCTTACAAGTACCTGGGTGTTCATCCTTGTGATAAGGTGGGATGGGAAGTGAATGTGGACAAGCTGTCCAAGACGGACCAGCGCCAGCTCTGCTTCCTGAGGAGTATAAGGTCCTTCGGTGTGAGAGGCCAGCTGATGAGAACTTTCTATAAGTCTGTGGTGTCAAGTGCCATTTTCTATGCTGTTGTGTGCTGGCACAGCAGTATTACAGTGAAAGACACTCACAGATTGAACAAGATCGTTAGAAAGGCTCAGTCATGGGGGCTAAATTGGACACAGTGGAGAGAGTGGTGGAGAGGAGGATGTTGGAAAAGCTACCATGAAGAATGCCTCCCACCCACTCCACCAAACACTGAAGGCACAGAGGAGCATACTGGGCAGCAGACTGCTCCAGGCTCGCTGTAGGAAGGAACACTTTTGCAGATCATTTCTTCCTGCAGCCATCAGACTGGACATTCTCCACACTCTAATTCATCTATTACTCATTACTCATGCAACATTGAACATCTATCATCATCTGCACTGCACATTATTACTGCTTATTCTGCACTGGTCATGCTCTTTCGCACAGGACTGTACATTACAGTACTGTAGTACTTTATGACTGTGCAACAATATTGGAACTGTAAACACACACACACACACACACACACACACACACACACACACACACACACACACACACACACACACACACTCATATGTTGGTCTTATATGTATGCTGCTGGAACACTCTAACTTCCCTTTGGGATTAATAAAATTATCTACTTGGTGCATTGGCCATTTTGAAAATTTGTAACTGCAGTGGCCTCTGATGGCTCCTCCCATCATTTTTCAGAAGTTCCAATACATTAGCAACGTATTAACATTCAGTGTTAGGAATCACAAAGTACAAAGTAAAACTTTAGAATAAAATGTTTTTTTTTTTCTTGCAATAAAGTAATATTTCTCATTACAGTTTAACCCATTAAATGGTCAGGGACTACCAGCAGGCCCAAAGTATTGTTACACACTTCTATAACCTAAGAATAGCTCAGTCAGTTTGCATGCTGTGTAGTTGCTATAATCCTTAGTATGTAATAAGCCTGGGATTTTAAAGGGTACATTCTTTTTACCACATTACAAGTGGCAGAAGTGGCAGAAGAGGCATGGTGGATGGTGGGAGGGAGGGCAGGAGGTGGCACCACACCTCCTTTATTGGTTCTTAAAAAAAATAGTAGGTTTGTGGAACAGCAGCTGACTGACTGACAAATGATAACATTCTCTGACAGACAAAAGACAACAGGTTCACTGGCTGACTGACTAAATAAACTAACTTTCAGCACTACATCTAGCAAATGTCATGTCTACAATAACATGTCGCAATAAACCTATTCATAAACAGTGTCTGTGTATGTTTTGAACCGGTGGGTTCACTAGGTTCTTCCTAAGTCCTTCCGTTATAAAGGAGGAGGAGAGCCTTCACTGATTGAAAAGTTAATGAGAGAAACCTTAATGCTAAACTTGCCATTTGTTTATTGGAAAAGTCTTGTGCGTTTCAATAAAAACAGCCAATATCCTTGTGATTTCTAATGTTTGTGAAACATTAATGTGAATTTTGACTGTGTGATAGGATTTTATATAGTGTGGAGCATAAACAGTGACCAATCATTTCTTCTTATCACAGATGTGTTTAGAGAGGAATGAAATGTAGTTTCCCCAGGACACTGTGCTTGCTACATTTAACAAAAAACAGCAGCAGACAAACAATAAAGACAATAAATACAGACAAACTATACAAAAAACTGTTCTTTACAATACACAACAATTATGCAACCATTAAACACAGGACAACAGACCAACTGTTTGTCTACAGCAGCAATAACAATTGTGTTTGTATTTTATCAGTGCATTGTTGTTTAACAAATGTCCCACCCCCTAGCTGAAATGGACATTTTGATTGGTAGCATCTCAAGCCACATGCTACCACACTGATTAGTAAGGAAAATGATACACCACTACTAGCAGTGCATTCACTGCTGTAGTACATAGAACATAGTAGTATGTGGTTTGAGACAATGTCTCTTCTGTTGTGCTAGGACATTGTGGTTCCAGCGGCCATGGGCTCAGCATTGAGTTCAGGAGGCCTGGGTCAGAAACTTTAGATGGATGAGCTGAACCAATGCAAGAGGAAAACTCTGTCATTACTGCTGCAATAAATCAAGCTGAGGCCTTAGGTTCATCATAATGGTCTACTGTAGATGCTTTTGTAGATGCTCTCCTTGTCTATCATTAGCATTTGACTAAATACCAATTAAATGCAGCTTATTCAATATGAACTTGGTCCCAGTCCAACGCTAGTGCTGTTGGTAACAAACCAAGTGTGACCAGACAGTTTGTTAGCTTCAATAGATGAGCTATAGGGGACCAACAAAAAAAACTTTTTTCTAACTTTAGGGTATAACAGGGATGCATGACAACAGTTTGGGGGCCAAACTCCAGTCAGGCTTTTTCAGGCTACTTTTTCTGCTAGTCAAAAATAAAGGCCTCACGAAAATGAGAAAGTCACATGCTTGCACCCGTTCAAGCTTTTAAACATCATCTGTTTTGGAAAACATACCCTTTGTGGCACAATTACAGCAACAAAGACTACTTGGTTTACTATCAAAATGATCTCTGGACACAAATATTCCCAGGATACAAGCCCTGTCATGCGTCATTTGAATGTCATGCATTTGCTCCATGGAAACATATCAAAAGCAACTAAAAATGATTAAGGAGCATGACATGTGTTTAGGAACTCAATTTCCAGGCGATCCTGATCCATGCAAATCTTCTCAGTGCATGCGATGGGCACATTGCGGTCTGACTGTTGTGCAGCAGTGTATTTTTAGCCTGACAGCGTGCGGTCGCCTAAACGAGGGAGTTCTAACCATGTTCCTGATAAAGGCAGATGAATTATAATGTGTGTCTAACGTAAAACATACCGTGAAAAGTCATGGGCTCTATTTTTGGGGAGTAAAAAACATTTTCAATTTAAAGGCACACCTCTTGCGATGCCTCGAACTTCAGTCGCAAGTGAACTGTGTAAAATGAAAAGCGGGTCCAGGAGACCAGCCACGGAGAATTTATTAATCCACATCTGCTACTGTCATCACTGCAGCTTTAGAGTTATCCAGAGAGAGAATGGGGAAAGGACATTACTGATGGCTACATGGCTGTGTGTGTGTGTTCTCTGTATAAAAGTAGATGAATTGCTTACAGGGAGTCTAAAGTTCTGCTCGGCTCAGAGGACGCAGAACAGGAAAATGACTAACGGCTCCTGTCCTTCACTACACGATTTATCTTAAGAGTCTTTTTTACAGTTTATAATAGATTTGTGTGTGTGTGTGTGTGTGTGCGCATTTGCAGCGGTAATCATTTTTACATTGCACTCAGTGGCATTTTGACATTGTTCTTGCCACATGTTGCTGACTCACTGCTGGTTATATGAATGACAGCTTATTACAGCATCAGAGTACAAAGAAATGTATATGTTTGAGAAACACTATAAAGTAGGAAGACAACGTTCCAGTTAATGGACTTCCGTTAGCATTGCTAGAGTCCTTAGCAAGATGTTTCAGAAATCTGCTCCAGTAAAATAAGGACTCAATAGTAGCATAAGTTCAGCTAACTGAGACATCAGGTACAGTGGGATGAAAATGCTTCATACTGCATCTTTGAGTGACAAGAGGCAATCATGAATAATTACTACAAGGGCATTTGTCATTCAGCGTTTGTTTTCATTGGATTCACTGGCATCAGTGTTTCGAATTTGAAAGTAGTCTGACCCCAGGGAATATAAGTTACATAAGCTTGAATAAAGAGGAGATCTAGAACTTCTTTTGTATTTTTTTGAAGATGATTTGTTGATCAATGAAAAGCTATTTCTTCATCATTATAAATTTATATTTAATTATTTGACCTCATTTTTAAGATCTAACATGTCATGACCATCATGGCATTTAACAATTATTGATGTTTAATCACAGGCATAATTTCTGTACCATATATATATATATATATATATATAGTACACTAGCAGTCAAATGGTTTTATTTATTTATCTATTTATTTTCCATATTTTTTTAGTGATATTGAACATTATACATTAGTCATTCCACAATGAGAATCAGAAACAAATAATAGAATGATTGTGGTTCCAATTCTATTTCATTCAAAATTTACTAAATTCACTGAAGACCTACCTACATGAAAACTACTTGTTTAAAATCAGTTTTTTGTTTATTTTGTCCTGTTAATAAATATTAATATTTACCAAATTGAAAGTATTAAGCATAAGACTTTAGATCAAAAAGTCTTTTAGAAAATTAGAAAACATACACTCAGATGTGTCAAATTATGACTGGCAGTGAAGGTTTCATTATTAGACTGTTATTGTTATTCTGCTTTATTCATACCTCCATTTGGTGTAGTGTAGAGAAGCCTGCGGGACCAGCACTGCACAGGCCTTACACAGAATCAATGTTATTATGCATATAAACACAATTCAACATTTTTATGACTTTTAGCAAAATGACACGTAAACCAGAACAGAGAGGGGAGAGAGAGAGAGAGAGAGAGAGAGAGAGAAAGAAGAAAACATAAAGGAAGGACAGAGGAGTGATTGATGGCTCAGTGGAGAGATTACTGAATAATTGGAGTCAGCTATGGAGGAATACAGAGAGCAGACTGGGTCAGGAAAGAAGCCTTAGTTGCTGTTCTTTGCCAGAACACGAACATGCTGAGGTCCATCATTCAAAGACACTTGCTTTTAGAAAGCTAAAGTTAACAAGACCAAGCTATCTATATCCTCTGCTTAGTGTGCGTTTGAGTATTAAATCTACAGCATGTAGCTTGGCTATGGCCATAGCACAATCGATAACTGCACCACATAGCACCAATCTGACTGGTCATTGCTTAGCTCCTTTACATAAAAAAATCATCTAGGAGGGAGAGCAGAGTGAGCAAAGTGTGCAACAGAGGTTTGATGTGTCAGTTATATGCATATGTTTTCATCTCTGGACACATTATGCACTCAAAAAATACTAAATGTGCTACTGTACATGTTAAGAAAATAATAAAAGTTTATATTAAGTGAGTTAACACATTTTTAACATTGAAAGAACGTAACTATCCCGCACTGGCGACAAGAATTTGTTGGCTCCTGGCTCCATCTATTTGCATATTTGGTGTGTCTTTCCTTTTGTTTTACTTACCCTTACCATCTCTGTATTGTCTTTCTTCCTAAGCTATGTTCAGTTAGCTCTAATATGCATAGCAGATTAAGTTCATACAATTGTAGTAAATTATGTTGGATCAAAAAAAAAAAAAAAAAGCCTTTTAACCATAATTCAGTTAATTTCAGGTAAATCATGATTTTTGAGTGATAGCACTTTGGTGTGTTCTGTTTGTGGCAAATTATCCAAAAAATATTATGTTGCTGAAAAAATTTAAACACTCCCAAGTTAAAACTTGGTTTTAACACATTTATGTATTGAAGAGTATCTCCTGGTGCATTTAGCAAAGTGTCCCACTTTGGTCCCTTGGACCTGGATTTTTCTGTAAAGCTGCTTTGTGTCAACACCAGTTGTAAAAAGTACTATATTAATAAACTTTGATTTTGACTTTGACTGAATTCACCTTATTTAAATTCTGTTGTCGAAGTGAAAGCACCACAATTAACACTTCCTCCATTATCCACACTTCCTTCATTCTCAATATCTGCAATTTATTTATTCATATGTCCAGCTGTGAAAGTGACTGGCCAGGAGCTGCCCTCTCTCTGTTTCTGTGTTCAGTAATGCCTGCAGTCATGTGAGAGAAGGATACAATGGAGTCCTCAGCTTTTGGACTCAATTCAAGGCCAATAAGTGCTTTCGGAAGGGGAGCATTGAGAAAAGGCCTGAGCCATATAGAGAACAAAGGAACCTGCCCTCTCTGGGCATGTGCTTTTAATCCAGCATGCTCAGGCCACAACAATAGCCCATCTATTCATGCAACCGTACATCACTGTAGCACCACTGATAGGAAAATCCCCCGATTAAAGGGGGAGAAGAACGGATTCGTGGTGGCTTGGATGACTGTAGAGTTTTAAGCTTAATCAAGCTGTGCCTACATGGATGTGGACTTACACAGTGGCCGTGCAAATCCAAAGGCAAACCTGAGAGTGTATACCAGTGCTTAAGCTCACTTGCTCAACCGCTTATGTGCTGTTGCATTTGAACAGATTCACTGTGCCGTCAACTTTAATACTGTAATTACTAGAGTTAGCATAGTATTGAGCGATAATCCCACATGACACACAGTGCGTGGTCCATTTAAAACACTTATTCTCATAAATGACTGCTCTTTCTATGCTACACTTGCTTGTATAATAATGCAAGAAACCATAAGTGTAGCACCCACCCAGTGGCCACCGGCCCTGCTCCTGAAGAGTTCACTTCCAACCTGGATTGAACACATCTCATCCAGATCATCAATCCACTTAATTAGATGGATGACAAGGTATGGCTACATGGGTGGCACTAAGTGGCAGCTGCCTTTGGAAAAAATGATGGCCTGAGTTCCATCCCAACATTTTATGTACAGCGAGTGTGTTAGTCACATAGACTGGGTTGATACATTATGTAGATTTTTGTGCTTGGAAAAAGTTGAGTAGTAAATAACTAGAGTTAGACTGATTTTAGATTTTCATATCTATATTAATATGTTTTCTTTTAAACAAACTATCATTTAATTTTTGTATTATCAGACAGAAAAAGATAGAGAATGGACTGAAATGAGGATGAAGAGACGGGAAACCAGACTGATGTGGAGGCAGGAGATGGAAATTTAAGAGGAGGACAGCAGTGTCAAGGCAGCACGAAGTCATGAGGGAACTCATTGTTCATTATTTGAAGATGCATTATAGTTTGATACAGTCAGCCCATTACTGTAAATATGCTGTAAATGCATCCTGTACTTATCAGACTGATTATTACTCCATTATTAAGCAGTAACTAGTAAGAACTAAGCATTGTAACAAGCCAGTAATAGGTAATTAACTGGCTGATCATTACTACATCAAGCAATAACTAGGGTTAATTTCTCAGAGCACTTTCTTATTATATCCTTATTAAGCCTCATAAGGACAATAGCTGGTAACCAACACATTAAGCTAATAATTAGTATTCAACTGCCTGCTTATTACTTTATTATTAAGCAGTAATTAGCATTAATTAAGCAATTTTCAGACAACATGTTCATGACTACATTATAAAACATTGAGTGGAATAAACTTTTTAATTTAATTTTAATAAAATTTTTATTTATATGTTATATATTGTGTAGGTTGCTGAGTCTGGTTTAAAATGCACTTCACTTTACATGGCGTTACATGGCATACATTTCTCATAGGGAAAAAAGAAAAAAACAAGAACAAATAAAATAAAGAAGGCCTTGAACTCATTTGCAGAAATTAAGATGCTGACCATACATGCAGTCCTGAATTGGAGTTTTCTCCTAAATTTCAGTGGTAGGGCTTGACTTTGCTGTGCTAAGCAATACTTTTTGTAAGTACGTCATGCTTGAGTTCCCTCTGCTTAAGCTCGTCCTACATCTCTGTGCAAAGGTTACGATTATATGAAATGTCATATTAATGGCTCAGGGATGTGGATTGAGAGCAGTGAGCTCAAACAGACAGCGCTTCTCCGAACAAAGGTGTAGCCCTCAGCCTGTTAACGAGAGTTTTGTGCTCTGTGGGCTCCATTGCGACCTGTCCCATTCAGATCCAGCAGCGAGGATCCACTGCCAACTTCCTTTCAGCAGCCCGAGCACTACACAAGCCGGAGCTTGGCCTCAGGGTCAGCTCCTCCATCTCGCTGCCGTCCCCCGGGCCGCTTACAGAGCCTCCACGTTTTGGAGAGGCCGGGGGTGAGAAACTGTTTGGCTGAAAGTGAGGGATTCAGGCAGTGAGTGCTGATGAATCTTGGCCACTCTCAGTTCACAGCGATGCGTTTTCTGTACCATCTTAATTGTCGGTCATTTATGCACATCACATGTGGAAACATGCATGAGCTGCCCCCCTCAGTGATGTGATGCCTGAAGTTGCTGTTGGTTTTACAAAGACGGGCAGCTTTTTACAATTTTCTACATGTATGCTGACAATTGCGAAGACCTCAAAAATGTAAAATTTATTCATATAGAATTATGCATTGACCAAAAAGTGACTAAAGTGTCCCCTCTTTGCCTTGATGCCACTTTGCACACTCTTTGGAGCTTCATGAGGGATGCAGGCCCAGCAGGCCCAAAGTTTTATTAAACACTTCTATACCTGAGAATAGCTCAACCAGTTTGAAGTCCCTGTAGTTACTGAATAATAAGCCTTAGTATTCAATAAGCCTGGGATTTTAAGGGGTTAAAGAAGTATACATAGGCATCCATTTGTAATTTTAAGCCTTATTAAAAATCTTAATTCTTTAAAGAACCACATATGACAGGTTTTCCATCATGTGTGTTATGCATTCAAATGGTTCTGCGTGTTGTGATGGTTCTACATAGCCATTGCCTTTACTAAAGAGCCATTGAAGAACAACTTTTTAAATTGGATTATGATAGAATAAAATAAATTCTGGCAAAAAAATATTAAAAGTAAGAACAAAAAATAAAAAATGAATAATCATAAAAATAAGTGAAGGCAATGTAAGTCACTCTATTTTTCTAATGCATACTGCCAAAAAATCTTGTTTTTGACTTTTGCAATGACTTTTGGTACATTATGTTAATGTGCTTTACTGGATCTAGGAGAATCACTTGGGGCATTTAAAGACAGATTGATGTATAATAGATTTATTAGTAGATTTCTGTGACCATTATACAAAAATTGCAAGTAAGACTGCATGCATACAGACCTTACATGCAGTTAAAAATGGTCAAGGATAAAAAGCACAAGTCTTATTTCATTCTGGTAATCTAAAATATGTTAAATTGACAGTTTTTAAAAAGTCTGGCAAAATAGATTAATCTAAACTGTATAAAATGATGTTGATAGCACTAGCAGTACTTTAAAACCTATCCTGAAAGAGACTGGAAGCCAGCGTAACGATGCCAGAATTGGTGTGATATGTTCTCTCTCTCTCTGTTAACACGCTGGCCACAGTGTTCTGGACAAGCTGCAGCTTATCAATCAGTTTTTTGGCCGCCTATCGAACAGCGAATTATAATAGTCAAGTCATGAGAAAACAAAAACATCCATCAGCTTCTTAATATCACGCAAATTGCACAGTCTAACTCGTGTAATGTTTCTGAAAGAAGGCAGATCAAGTAACAATGTCAATGTGTGCTTTAAAACCTGGCTACATTTTCTGGCTAATTTTTGCATATTTTTTCCAAAACAAAGAACTTTTGCTTTATCTTCATAATGATATATAAATAAAAGAAGAGGATCTTAATCATCAACCTTTTGACTGGTAAGGGATGTATAAGAGGACAAAATCTGTCTGTTACAGTGCATGGATTTGTGTCTTCATGGTCTAAAATATTCAATAAGCTTTTAACACATTGGCTTTTAGAATTGAGAGCATTTTAACTTTTGGCTTGGCACATCAACGGCAGCACAAACATTCAGGAAATAATCACTGCCAACAAACTGCTAAGCTTTAATTTGACCAACCAGGAGACATCTACAGATCCAGAGCCTTTAGCAAAGCAGAGAAAATTCTCTTGGACCCCAGGCACCCACTTTTTACAGCATTAAAAAGTACTGGCCACATGATCGGGTTCACAGCCTTTTTTTTTTTTAGAAGTCAAAACATTCTTTTCACTATAAGTAGTTAATTTTTAAATATTATTAAGCAGTTACAACTTGGTGTGAGTGCAGTATAACCTGGCATGTTCACACTGTGGTAATTTATTATATAAGGCAAAGGACTTTGTCATTAATGTAATATGTCTTGGAATTTTTTATTATGGTTTTAATGTTTACCTGCATCAGTGTGAAATGTGGCTCTTACTACTTGTTCATTGTTTACTTCAATTTTAAATCTTTAATTCAATCTTAAAGCAATGCAGTTTTTTTTAAATAAATAATTTCCAGAAAAGAGGAGCCTTAAGGTCACCATAGCCAGTGCCTAGAGGGGTAAAAGCCCCTCAGCATTGGGGTATAGAGCAGTGAAACTACATTCTCTGGAGTGATGGAGCACCATAGACTAACGCTGGGATGAGTTGGAGTTGTGTTTGTGATCCAGAATTAATCATGCAACATCAGTACCTGATGTAAGGCCTAGTCTCAGTGGGCCAGATGTGATCTCATGATGAGAATACTCATCTGGGGACAACTAGTTAACAGTAGACAGGGTATGCCCCCATCTAAATTGTCTGGAGTACAATCTATACACAAGCAAAACAAGCTAGCTTGCAGAATGCTGTCATCAACAAACAGAACTGTTTTTCCCTTGCAAAAGGCAATGTTTACAGCATATAATGTGCTCTTCACACATGTGACTCACATGTACGTGCTTAATTGGAGTTTTTTGGGGCGCTTGTCAGCCATGTTAACTTGTATTACAACCATGAGCTAACAAAAGTCTTGTTATTCATCAGACAACATTGATGAGCCCACCATCCTCCCCTTTGAGCTCCTTTTACACAAGGCATTGGATTGGTTTGAAAATTTCATACTCCATTTATTCTCACCTTAATAAGTCTATGTCCTCACCCACATTTAACCCAAAATTTCTTATGGTTATAATCAGATGTTCCCATTATAAGATCATGTTTGGCCCCATGAGACTGAGAACTCAAGAGTCAGCAATGTTGGACGAGCAGATGTCTACAAACTTTTGGACATGTAGTGTAATTGTTCTCATTATTGATGTAAAGTGAGACGTCTTCCCATCCTTTTCAATTTGAAGGCTGAATTGATTTGAACATGAAGGCTGAAGTGCAGAATGGAGGCGCCAGCATTCACCCAGGGACTATACATTAAACGGCAGGCCTGTTGGAGGCTGCAGGGTCCTTTATGGTTTTACAAGAGGATTACTGTTTAAGGTGGCTGCTCCTCGTCTGGCACAGGCTTGCAGCAACTTGTGTTAACATGTGAAAGCAGAACTTAATACTCTTTGTATCACATCTGAGTGTTTTTGTTTTTTTTCTTAAAGCATCTTTCAGCAGGTTGAAAGCCACTCTTCTCAAATGTCTAGCCATGCCACTGCTTATAATGCCAATTGAATACAAATGCTTTATCTGAAAGGACAAGCATTAGGGGTGTGAATCTGTGTGAGTGTGTGGCAAGTTGATACGGGATGGTGTGTGTATGTGTGTGGCGAGTTGACATGGGATGGTGTGTATATGTGTGCGTATGTGTGGTGAGTTGATACAGCTTGGTTTTAGTTATACCCTTTTGAGCTGAAAAGAATGTTCAGTGATAGAGATAGAAAGTGATGAGTGGATCTCTGGGCTGTAAACTCACTCATAAAGTGAGAGGAATCAAAGCCAAAGCTTCTGTTTTTTTGACCCATTACACACACTGTGGATGTTTGGTCATTCATTTTCTTCCAGTCAAGCAATGGCTTGTTTGTACCAAAACAGAGAAGGAAGTTTTCAGGTGGTGTGTGTGTTTGCTTTTTATGGAGAACAAATGTCCCCCTGATGTTTCTTCAAAAATGTGACTTCACAAAGTCCTGCGGAACACAGTAAGGTACAAAATATATTAGTTTGTTATCAATATTGGCCATTTTATTAAACATTCAGAAACATTTGTATGAAAACAAACAAACAAAAAATAATTAGGAATATAATACAAATGCTAATCTACCTGAGAATCTACCCAGTTAGGAAGGGTCCTAATATTTAAAATAAGTGTGCTTGATTGACTTCTGTTCACTCTTAGTCTGCAATGCCAGAATAGAACAGAACAGCACAAGCTAAGAGAAATAAGTAAAACAGGCTCTATAGAGACAGGGGTTAACTATCCTGCTGAGCCTGCTAACTCATGAAAAATCTAACTTTTTATGTAGCAACAGCCTAAAGAAATTAAGGTTCTTATTCACTTTACTGCTGGATAAATATCGACGCAATGTATGCACATGGAAGGTTAACATGGCTGGTTGAACAAACAAACAAATAAAAGGATATTAGACAGATAGATGACCTAGTTTGCTAGCCCTGTTATGTTTGCTAGGTTAGCTTTCACTTGGTTGTTAGCTTTTGCTCAGTAAGTTTCTCTGACTCGAACAGAGAGAGAGACTGTGGGGAAAGCATAGTTTTGTTAAAGTTGTGTATGTGGAGCATCAGCCACATCATTTACATCAGATTAGTGAGGGTACTGTTTATGAAAGCTGTACCCAAGATTAAGACCACCCAATTTACACTAAAAGGGGAGAATTTTGGCAAAATACATTGTCCATTTATTGGACACTGGAACATTATTCATTGGGCATACTTTGTGCCAACAAGAGCAAAATAGGCCTAATTAGAATGAAAACAAGTTCCCTGTAAGAACACTGGGTTTGCCCCTATCAGCCAAACCTTTTTTAGTTTGGGTAGCATTTAACTATAGTAATACAAAAGGATGTGAAAACACCCCACAAAGTTAGGAATACAAAGCAATAAATGTATGTAAGACAAGAGAGAGAAAGAGAGAGAGAGAGAGCAAGCAATGTGTCTTCCCCAAAATTTCCCATAAATTTCAACACATAATGCAGTAAACCATTTTGAATAGGCTGTCAATTATCAGATTGTGTTGGGATAAAACCTATGCACATTCTGCAAAAGCACAATATCAAATCCCAAATGTTTTTCCCAAGGTGACTCTTTCTGTTCCATTTGTTCTTTTATTGCACATCAAGTTTATTTCTTTAGTGCAGCAGAAAGGGGGGAGATCGGGCCAAGTTGCAAGGGCCTGCATCTGTTGGCCCTGTGACATTTATCAAATGATACACTGTGTTTTGGAGTATTAGCAGATGATAGAGGACCATGTTTGTTTACCCTGGCTTAGAAGCCATGTTTGCAAGACCAATCAGAGACCACACTGCAATTGAATACTCTCCAACCAGAACCACCACAAGTAAAAACATAATTACAGCCGTTTTTATTTCGACCGAATCTGATCTCTTGACCTTTCTCGAATTTCGGGCGGAAACTGCGTGCGTATAATGAAATCACCAGCTGCCCTTGAACCAATTATCAACTTATCAAGCCGTGCCCTAAAGTTGTAGGGTACGTCTTGATGGATGCAAATAAAAGGCGGCTCTTTATGTGATATTATTACAACCACAAAATTACTATAATACAGCATCATGCAAGCTTTTTATGATTCTTAAAATGCCCTTAAAGAAGATGTTGAAGATGGGCCAACCTCAAGAAATTTCAACTCCAAATTATAGTTGATCTGGAAACAGTCTCCTCATAAATCTTCTGCATAAATAAAAGAGGAATTTTGAAATGGTTACAGTCATTGTAGCAAAGAACATAGTTCCTTTGGTGCTGTATTTGAGCATGCTTTTAAAAAGGGAACATAAATATGTTATTACACTAGACTGTGAGTTGGAGTCATTTTCTAAAAAGGTAAATGTAGGACAAGTAAATACTTAATGTTCCATAAAGGTATATTGGAAAAGCACCATGAAGAAAAAAAAAAAGTACACTAATGTATGTATAAATAGAGTATGCAATAGAAATGAGTCCAAACACAGGTTTTGTGGGTGCCATCTGATTATTTGGAAAGACATATGCTCCATATGAGTTTTTCCATTACCTCATGGGTTGTGAGGGGGTTAAGGGAGGTAGATCTTAAGTTTATTTGCCTTCTCTGAAGTTCCCCTGGGACTTGGGATATCTGAGAGACGAGCGATGCTGTAAGCGATAGGCTTGTGCCACCCTAAAAACAACGGACGCTTTGTGAGGCGTGCCAGGCCAGGAGCGCCTTTCCAGTGCACCTGAAAGGACAGGGCACGTGCAAGGACGAGAAAGCCGTTATGAGCAGCTGCGGCACACCAGTAGAAGGGTAAGCTTGTGTGAGTTCAAGGCCACCAGCGCGTGCAAGAAGAACAGAGCTTAAGCTATCTGAGAACTGAGAAACACAACCTGGTTAGAAGTCAAATCCAAAGGGGGAATTCTGCACCTACATCTACAACCAGCCTGCAGGGAAATGATTAAGGCCTGAGATGATGACTTTTTCTTGATCTATCTTCTTATTTTTCTTGTTCTTACAGCAGCTACGGTGCCTGTTTGTTTCTTACAGTGATGGTTTTTGAAAAAATCTAATTTGCACAATTTTATCCTTATCAGAGGCAGTTACAGGACTGTAGAAACGGGATGGCCATTCATTGATCAAGGCAACTTTATGGGCTCCAATAATGTGTGTAATTATCAAAAATGACCTACAACCAATATGAAGGCCCATTCCAATTTTTTCCTTGCGAATGTGAACAAAAATGATAAAATTGACGTCTGATCAATGAGTAATTTATAGATGGAGTAGTGAAAACAGTGGAGTGCATTACTTTGACTTTGACAGTGGGTTGCAGTGTGGGGACGAGTGGGTCATTAAGAAGTTGCATCAAAGATTGTTTATCTTTCCTCCACAATAGTAGGGTCAAATGAGCCACGTTTCAGACCATGGGAATTGGAACCACTCTGTTTCTGCACCACTAACGCTTGCAAAGTGCTCCTGGACCATCATGTGACAAGCACGGTCATGTGCATTTGAAGTGCGTTTAGTGAGTGTCATGCAAATAGCAATGATGAGGGTGTGTGGGTACTGTGTTCAAAGATTCATGTGTTTATTTTCTTTATGCTGTGAGCTCCCTGTCATGATAACCATACAAAATATGCACAAAATAATAAAAAAAAAAAAGTTCTACTTTTGCTTTGTGTTGTGTCGACTTTGCTGTAAAACAAGCTCGCTTCAGTCTTATTAAAGAACTGTGATCAGATCACAACACTAATCAGAATAAATTTAAATATACATAAAGTGATGTCTAACTAAATCCAAATGCTGAGCTTAACCGCTAACCTGTTAATATTACATTGTTTGATTATTTTTCTATTCCACAGTGTGTCAAAGTGTGTTATAAGGTAGGCCTATGCATGGTTTATTCTTATATCATGGTATGGTTGCATTTGTTAATTGAAAGAATAATAAAATATAAGTGAACTGAAAGCTTTGCAAACTTTGTTTTGTTTTTTTTTTTGAGTTTGTCCTATTTCACTTCACAAAATATTTGGTGGGTCATGAGACAAACATTACCTGTACTTGTGGGTCTTGACATGGAAATGTTTCAGAGCACCTGGACCATGATATTGTTAAAAAACATGCAACATTAATGCATACAAAATGCACACATGGCATGATCGGTAACACTTTACTGTAGGGTGCTGTTTATAAGGCTACATGACCCCTACATAAGCTTGTCATGACAACTGACATAACCCTACAGAAATGCTTATAAATGCTTATTTCAATAGGCTTCATCTGTCATAAAGACTACTGGCAAATGTAACCTTTATAGCAAATGACACCTATTGGAATAAGTACTAATAAACATTTTTGTAGGGTTATGTCAGTTGTCATGACAAGTTTATGTAGGTGTCATAAAGCCTTATGACCAGCACCCTGCAGTAAACTGTTACCGTTAATATAAAGATATTTTATTGTGACAAAATTGTTAATTTTTTGCACTCCATAATCAGAATATCGTTACTGGGAAAAATACAAAATATCCACTCTCATTTATTAGCTATATTGATTTTGGGATTCCTCAGAATGAATGCAGTGTGAGTGTGACTGTGCTGTGTACCTGCCAATATAGGAAGGACATGGAGAAAACATTACAACAAAGTTGCAGTTTTGCAAAACTTCTTTTTGCTTAGCTCTGCAGGTTTCTGAGATAAATTGCATGTAATGTCATGTGCTGAACTACTTTCTCATGGTTGAGACGATGGGAGCATTCTAATCAGCCAGTTGGAGTGTCACCAGGATGAACGGTCAGATTCCAGGGGTAGCCAGGGCCACCCCAACCACTCCCCTGGCTTCACATCTGAGCCTTACCCAAATATATCTGTTCAGCCAGAGCATGTTCTGTACCTTAATTTTATTTCTTTAGTTTTGCAGTTAGTTTTTGGGGCTATGAGGCTAATGCTCTAAGAACTAATAGAAGCTTATTCCCAGAAGATTAACATTGTGCAATCTATGTTGAACTCATTACAAACTTGCCTCGAACCAGGTTGGGTTGTTAAATAATCTCAAATAGACATTATTATGTGCTTTCTGGCTAGATTGAAGCCTTAATTTTGTCCAGTTTTATTGATAACAGTATGCCATACAGTGTCAGCCACTTGCTAACCACATTAGCAAGTATGTTTGAGATTATCTTATAACCCAAGGCAAAAATTAGCCATGCATTTGCACTGGGTGACTATAAGCTTGCCTTACATCTATTTGTTGGCTACATTTTCTTGTAGCAAACTTAAAGAAGCAAATATTGTCCTGGCTTCTCAACTATATTGAAAATGAGGGGAAAAGTGTGTCAGTTTGATTTTTATGTGGACCATCAGTTTTAAACAGCGATGTTTCTTCTAGTTTTCGCCTCTTTACCTCAGAAGCCCTCTTTGTCTGTCAGATATGTGTCCAATGAAGGTTTATTCCAGCTCGGACTCTCATCTGAAACACCCTATGAAGCTATAAAACAGACCTCTCCGCTATGTCAGATTGCTTCAGGGGCTCAGATTTGATTCATGTGTTAGTGGCCAACATCCTGAAGTCTCCCATGTATCCTGATTATTGTCTGTGTAACTGGGATCTCTCTTTCCTCCGCCATTACAAGCCACAGAGGCTCAGGCTGTGTTTACTTGGCACGGCAATGACCCCACTTGGGAGCGACTCCATCTAACGCATCAATCACGCTCGCCAGAGCTACTTAAAATCCTTTTTCGGAGCGTTATACTTCTCTTTTCCCTTGACAATATTCAAAATACCGATATGACTCCACGCAGTTTGAGCATTTATTTGACATTTCCGAGCCTTTCCATTTATTACCCTCTTAATAACACGTTGCATGGGTAAAGGAAGAGAGTTTAATGGAAAGCTTCTAAAACACACAATATATTAGGTTTCACAGAGTCAGTAAATCTGAATGTATCTTAGTATCCATGTGAACAGTTTGAGGAGCGTAATTGGATCCTTCATCAGCATTCTGTAAGCTGTGTGCATCTCGTGCTTCAGTTCAGTCATTTCTCGGATCTGAGTAGCTGAGGGTGACTGCCATTGCTGGTATGCAGGAGTGGCCAAATTTAAGGAGGAAGGGTCCAGGACAGAGGTCCAAAGAACACCATGTAAAATGCCTTATATTTATTGGTATTTGGCACAGTGATGCTGTCTGTCTCATACTAGCTGTGTGAGAACTGCTGCACAGTACTTAGTTTCAGGTCTTAGTGTTTTCATGTCTATAAAATCAGAAATTGCATGGTTGCACTCCTGGTGCCTTTTGTCCTCCCCCTGAGCATTTACTGGGAGCTTTGCCTGGATTGGTCCATTTTAATAAAAACCTCATCCTGGGCTTGCCAGGCTGGCCTGAACTGCTGGGCCAGCTGATGTTGGTTGATGCTGATTTATACTTCTGCAAAGATGCAAGTAAATGCAGAAAGACAGAGTTATGGAGAAACAGAGATATGAATTTATGCTCAGCTGTGGCTCCAAAAATCTCAACTACATGTTATGTGAATCTTAGAAATATTCCCAGGTTTGGGAATGGATTGCTGGGCCTTTAGTCAAAACTCATTGAATATGTTTTGGCCATTCTAAAGTAAACATGATCATTTGAAGCTTGTAAATTATAACATATTTCATCTTGCAGCATTATGACAGTGACTCCTGGCATGGAACTGCTGATGTTTTCCATTTCTAACACCTGACTGAAATGCATTGGTGAGACTACCATTTACACTAACAGTCAGTGACATGTCTGGAACTTCCAGAAGGCCATTGATTGATTCCACTGTCACTTAGTGGTGAATCGGACACAATAGACCTGCAGTTCAGCTCCTGAAGTCCTAACCAATGAGAGAGCTAGTTTGGCTGTATCTGCTTATCTACTACTGAGAATATGGTCCTAATTAGAACATTTTCCTTTGACCATTTAGTCATTTTGAATCCACTCAACTGAACAATTAAGTAAGAAAATTACTACAAAACTGTAGAGTTTAAAAACAATTAGCATGATGATTATACTAACTTATTTCACAGAAATCATTAGGCCTTGAGGGTTCCCTGCCATTTTAGTGTTTTTTTTCTTTACATTTTAATTTGGTAATTATGACACTGCCCCCTAATGAGCACGTTAACATTATGTGAAAGAACTCAAACGTTTTTGTCCACACGTGTTCACAGGTTTGCAGACACAGAGGTATAATTGGCCTTTAGCAGTGGGCCTCACCCGAGACCTAGGAAACCTGGGCCACTCCGCTGGCCTGGGCCAGTCTTCCTGTGTCTGGCTGCCTGTCTGCGGTAGCTGAGTGCCTCTGTGGGAGAGTGTGTGTCTTTGACTTGATGTGTGTGTGTGTGCCAGGTTAGTGCCGAACACGCCCAGTTGCATGATTTACAGCCCTGGCTTGTGAGGCGGGCAGCCCCATGAGGGACTCGCTCCATCTGAACTTATTACCAGTTTGGTTTTGGTTTCCTCCCGCCGCCTGCCACCGTGCCACACCTATCGCATGTTTCAGTCAATGAAAGCAGTGTGGCTGCTGGGGGAAAAGGCTGGCCAGCCTCCCTTGCACATTTGCCCTCTATTCCTCTTCGTCTTCATCTTTTTTTTCTTCCTTTCTTTCTTTTCCACACAAACCGTTCCACGCAAACCATTTCACTTCTGAGCAGAGGAGAGTTTATGGTGAACTTTGGCCTCCCGATGGGCAGATGAGCTAAATGAATGGGTTTGTGCACGTCTGCCTCTCTGCATTCATAGATAAGGCCCACCGCTCCCCTCCCATGCCATCACCCCCAGGCTAGGAGTGAACGCTTTGTTCTTTTCCTCTCTTTCTTTCTCTCCATCTGTAGTTATCCTTCTATTTTTCTCTCTGAACCCCATCTGAGCACAGACAACAGCAGCTTCAACCACAATAACTCTATAACAAAGTGAGCAGGAACTACATGGAGACACTGATTAAGATGAAACATGTGGTAAAGCTCACCAGTCCCTGTCTGTTTTTAGGGAGGAATCTCCTCCACCCCGTAATTACCCAGCTGAGGAAGGGACGGCCCCCATTATCTCTCACCTGGGGCGGGATGCTTGTGAAGAATTAATCAGCGGTAGAGAAAAATTATCTTTATTTTTGGAAAGCTCTCGTGTCTGTGGCTTTCCCTAGGCTAATTTAGCACTAAATGCATATTTCCCCTGTATTTAACATGTAAATATGATGCTATTTAGCCCTCAATCACATTCCTGTTATGGAATGGAAGTCGGAATTGTGCAACAGTGCTACACACTCTAAGTAACCTTGTTTATGATCACCAGGTTTTCAGTCTGCTATTGAAAATGGGTTTTGTAGTGCTCCGAAAGCATTTTAAAGTAACATTAGCACAACGTTCCAGAGATGTATTGATATGTGGAATCTTGGAAATATTTACAGTTTTCAAATAATAATTTCTATTCATACTGCACCATCTCGTGCAAGAGCCACACAATCCACCATTGAAGGCAGACTGAACTTAAATGAACTGTGATGATGAAGATTAGGAGGGAAAAAGCAGTGGTCATGCTCAAGTCCTTGTCTTTCTAGAGGTTAATGGAGTGGCCTGTCACTGGAGCAGATGTTTGCCAAAAGATCTCATTCTAAATGTGCCTTGCTAGGCATGTAACGTTTGAGCGTCATCCAGAGAGAGAGACCTAATCCTGTTTAAAGCGTTTGGGGCTGCCTTATGTTTGAGAAAGCAGAGTCTTTAACTGTGTAACATACACATGCAGCTTAACATGGAATTCTAATGACATGCTTGGGCAGTTGACGAGTACAGAGTGATGGCATTGTATGGCTGTACCTGATGCTGAGCTTTCATGCGAATTCAGGCTTATTTTCCTTAGAATAGAAAAAGAAAGAAAGAAAGAAGGAAAAACCTGCCTGGCCACTTGAAACGCGCTGATTGTGTTTTAATCGTGAGTTGCCAGTTTTGTCTCTAGAATTTTTCGCTTGACTTGTCAGAGGATTGAGGAGCTCAGAAGGTGCTTATTTACACTAATTAGTCTTCAGTGGTAGCAGCCTCTCATCTGCCTGCCAGCGAGGCCCCGGCGCGGCCTGTCCAGGCGGATTTGCCTGACAGATGGTAAAATCTTCCCCAGCTTCCAAGATATTAACTCATTTTGGCTGGGTATCCTTATGAAGGTGGAGTGGCTAAAGCTAAGCGCCGTTCGCTGGCCTTCTCCAGAGGAGCTGCAGTGATTTACTTAATCCCCATAGGAAGCCAGTCAGACTATATCAAAGCCTGCTGCAGGGTGTCTCCACACCAGACTCCCTGTCTCGGAATGGCAAAGACCCATTAATGTAACAGCATACCAGCATTCCCTCAGCATTCAATGAGAAGTGCTCGAATCTGACGAATCAGCTCTTTTCCAAAGCTGTCTTAGTAACTAAGTGTGAATGAGTGACTCACACTGGCACTCAAATAATATAACGAAGTTTGACTTTGTGAAATGGCACACGTGAATGAATGGGAGAGAGACTGTATTTCCCTTTATATATGTAAGCTTCACGCTTTCATGCACTAAATAAAATTGTGATTTTTAATATTCCAAAACATGTGCTATTTATTATTCATTCATGCACCTATTTATTCATGTGGATTTGTATACAATCCTTTTCTTTCTATTTATTATTGGAAAACAATGATGGTATATTAATACAGAGAAGTCATGTAGAGATGTGAGATCTTTTCATGTTATACAGTGAACTATTATGCATTTTTTGTTTAAATGTTTTGTTTTAATGTCTTTATATGTATATATGAGTGCATAGGTGAGTGTGATCTGTGGAAAGTATACATATACACACTCAATGTGATTGTATACAGTACTGTACAAAAGTCAGAACCCACTCTTCCTTTATTTAATGTCCAGTCAACACGGCCTTTTAGTAAAATGTATTAATTCATTAGTGTCAGGGGAAAAAAAAAAGTGGTGGTCTAACAGATGTTGCATAGTTGTTTGAAATCCTGTTTTCTATATATCTTTTAATAAGTTTTTGAACTCCAGTTTTGGAAACTCACTTTTTTTTGTCACTGGGGCAGTACCCTTCTTTTCACTGGGGTGGTGCCCTCAAGGGTACATCTCAGTACCTTTAGTCAGGGAACATAATTTTACCAAAATCTATTGAAAGTATATCCATCCATCCATCCATCATCTAAACCGCTTATCCTTCTGGGTCACGGTGCTATTGAAAGTATAGATCTATTGAAAGTTGTATTGACTCCACACACCCCATCTCATAGGCTTTTTATTTTGTTGTTCTGTTTTAAAACAATAGGTTATGAAAAGGTACAAATATGTACCTTTCACCTGGAAAAACTTATTTAAGGTTCACAATTAGAACTTAAAACCACTGTTGTACCTCTGAGGGAACACTTACATTGTTTGCACATTGATCAATGAAAAATGTACCTGCACAGAACCTTTATTTCTAACAGTGTAGACAAGTGGATCTCCCCTGAAACATCTGTGTGTGGCTGTGTAGTCCTGTAGTGGGCTGTTATTTTGGTGGGGCAGCCCTATGCTTGTGGGTGGTTACTGCACACACTGCTTTCATGACAATTCACAGTTAATCTCCAAACTGACAGCTCCTGTCATCTTGGAGCTGCCATTGCATCAGCACCACAGAGACCGGTTCAGCAGCGCCCCCAGCTAGAGGAGAGGGCAATACTACAGTGCACGATTAAAGGATAGCTTCAGTATTTGTAGAGCAAATCTCTATTTATCACAGCAGTGGCATGCTGTCCTTTGTCCATGACACTCATTTTAATGACTAGGTCTGTGCTGAATCACAGTAACTACAGTGTAGCTTATTCATGAAGCTGGAAATCTGTGAGACATTGCAGCAAGTATAAATGCACCCTTAAAAGGTCAAAAGTTTGGCAATTTCAATGTTTTAACTTAACCCCTTACATATTAGGTCCAAACTGTTATTATACACTTCTATGATTGAATAATTTCTCAGATTGTTAAACTGTAATGCATGTAGTCACTGGAGAATGGGCCTTATGATGTAATAAGCCACAGCTTTTAAGAGGTTAAAGCAAAGATAGCAAATACAATGCATATATCAAGTTTCCTTGTTCAGTCATATTTTGCTTTAGATTTTATGTTCTGAAAATCATGGTGTGGCTAATTACGATGAATTTAGAGAATAGAAAATAAGAGGGAGCATGTTATCATGAATAACATCACAGCTGTGATTCCGCCACTGTAGATAAAGACATCAATGATGTTACTCGTGATAACATAACTTAGTTTTGTCACTTATACAACAGTTCTGCATAAGAAAGAGAAAAGTAAAGCAGGTAAGTCCTGAACATAGTAGCAAATTTAATATTCTAGTCTTAGTGTAGTCTAATATATAGTTCCTTCCATTAAAAACAGCAGCAGCCTTTTACACAGATAGAGCTATAAAACTGTCACAATATCAGGTTCAGCTTTTTTGGTATTTGCTGGATTAAACTAAATATCTCTTTGCTTTAGTCAGTCTTTAAAGCATTTCACCCTATCATGTTTGCCAAATTGTGTTTCTGTCAATTTCTGGCTAATTACAGTAAGTTTCATTTTTCTACCTTCACAGCTGATGAACGAAAAGCTCCACATCAAGTATTATCTTATAGATGTTTTTGTATGTGCTGAGGTAGAAACTTAGTAACGGTCAGCTGCAGTGTAAAGTAAGTTGTTACTTAGCAACCAGTGCTCGGTGGAACAATATAGTTTTTGTGAAAAAATACTTCTCAACTAATCAGATTGGGTCATCAGAACTAACTGTAACTGCTATAATGAATAGCATATACTTCTTAAGAATGAATTCCCCATTATCACCAACACTAAAGGCACCAATGCAGAAGTGTGTCCTACAGCCAGGATCCAGGTTTGATTCCCAGCTGTGCCATGTGTACATGTACTCTCCTAGATTGTTCTCTTTGAGAACACAGTCCTTAGCCAACAAATTGCATGGGTCTGCTGTTAAATTCATGCATGCTGTGCTCATGTCATTGGGCAGTTTTTTTTGATAGTTGAATGCTCTCTTTTATGTTAATGGATAGAGTTAAGGCCTGGTATTTACCTTAAGAGCAATGATTATCTTAGTACATCAGGCTCTGGAATGGCACTATTAAAACTTTAATACGTTGAAATTGTTTAATGGCTGTTAGCCACAGACACAGTGGTCAGTAAACCACACTGAATGTCTTTTGTAGCTTTTAAAAAGGACCCATAGGCTTTCAAATATGTCTGGATCCATATGATATATTATTCACGTTGCTTTTTTGTAAATGTTATTTTAAGGTAAATGGATTTAAGTTTCACTTTACTTTCAAGAGCCTTCAAGGTTTGAAATGGACATGGATTTATTCTCTGTTTTCATTTAGCTTCTAAAGCCCGGAAAAAAGCAGTGTACTACTTTCAGTCTGGCATTTGACAAAGAGTGTACTAGATGCCCTGCTCTGGTGAATCATTTGAACTAGCAGTGCTGCAAAATACATTCTCGTGACCCTTGGGGAAGTCAGCACCTTGGCTGTTCTCCAGCCTCCAAAAAAGACATGAAAATACTTAGGCTGAGGAGGAAAGGACAACAGTGGAGGTAAATTGTGGTAGCATGTTGTGCCAATGGAACCAAAAAAGTCTGCTTCTAAAAATATCTTGCCCAGCACACTTCAGTTCACAGGACACGAGTGCCCCGCTCAAAACCTGACCGCAATTACACAAAATGACTGTTTTCTCTTCATCTTCATAATTTCCAGTGAAGTTGTAATTCCCTGTTCAGTAAGTGTCAGCATCAAGAAGGCACAGAGGAAGTGGGCACCGCCTTGCTATATTTAAAGGCCGAAGTATTCCAGGTACACTTCCAAAATGTGCTTTCTGCACCATGCCAAACATTTACCAAAAGTCCCACAAGTGGCCACCTGATTCCGAACCATGCCAACCCTTCCGCTGAAGCCCGACAAAAACTTCAGCTCCTTTATGATCGAACAGTCACATTCAAAATCAGATTAAATAAGAGTGCACAAGGAATAAAATCACCTATTCTTGCAGTGCTAAAGATGCTGTTGTGAGGTTGTTGCTGGGAAAAAACACAGACAACCTTTTAGTCATGTAGCAGACTCTCAATTACGGTGTTGCTGTGTTGACTAGCAAACATTATCCATCCCTCGATGTACTGGATCACACATGAAAGAGTGTCCCTCTCCTAGATAGTTCTGTTGGCAAACATACCGTATTTCAAGGTAGTCATGTTTGCCTAAAAACTGTCAAAGAGTAATGTTTATGTATTCCATGTGTATTTCATCAAATTACTGTTTTGCAAATCAACATATGAATCAACACACAATTTATTACATTTTTGAGGAACAGGAACAAGTTATGATGTCCAAGTTGCTCCCTCCTTAGAAAGTCCCAAACAACATTAGGCCGGTATTTGGTGAATCTGTCTAAAACAATGATGTTGTGTATTGGAGGACTGATTAGGCTAGATAATGTTACACTGTGTGACTCTGTGTGGGTGTGTTAACTTGGAAGAAAAGTATAGATTTCTGAGAAAAAATCTTTGCTAAATAGAAGAGGTTTGTCTGTAGTATCAACACTGCAGCTGTCATTTTATGCTTCATCATCATGTTGTAGAGAGATATCAAAGAAATATAGTTGCTACCAAATTAATTGTAACAGTGGGGAGCCTTCAGGGCCTGCTAGGCCTTCAGAGAAGGCCTAATGATTTCTGGGAACTAAAAGTACATGTTTGTAATTTGTAGTTCATTTTCATTTAAAACAATCATCATACTTGTGTTTAAACACTGCACGTATTATAGTAATATTTCATTTCATGCTTAAATTTTGCTCAGCCACAAAAAAAGAATATCTTAAAAAGACAGTTTGTCCAATCAAGACTTTTTCCTGTGGTATTTACACTGACCAGCTTCTTTATTAAGTACTCCTCCTTTTATCCACACTCATTGTCCATTTTATCAGCTCCACTTACTATATAGGTGCACTTTGTAGTTCTACAATTACAGACTATAGTCCATCTGTTTCTCTGCATACTTTGTTAGCCACCTTTTACCCGGTTCATCAACGGACCCGCATGGGACCACCACAGAGCAGGTATTATTTGGGTGGTGGATCATTCTCAGCACTGCAGTGACACTCATGTGGTGGTGGTGTGTTAGTGTGTGTTGTGCTGGTACAAGTGGATCAGACAGTGTTACTGGAGTTTTTGAACACCTCTGGACTGAGAATCGTCCACCTACCAAAAAAATCCAGCCACTGATGAAGGACTAGAGGATGACCAACACAAACTGTGCAGCAACAGGAGAGCTACTATCTCTAACTGTACACCAGCAAGGTGGAACTACAAAGTAGGAAAGTCTAATAGAGTGGACATTGATTGGACACTGCTTAAAAATTCCAGCAGCACTGCTGTGTCTGATTCACTTGTACCAGTGCAACACACACTAACACACCACCACCAAGTCAATTTCACTGCAGTGCTGAGAATGATCTAACACCCAAATAATACCTGCTCTGTGCTGTTAGTGTGGGGGTCCTAACCATTAAAGAACAGGGTGAAAGTGCACATATCTGATAACTGGAGCTGAGAAATTGGACAATAAGTGTAGATGCAAGGAGATTTGCCTAATTTTCAGTGAGTTAATATTATAAGCCTGTGTGAACAGGTTCTCTACCCGGACCAAACATTTTGTGACAGGCTGGCAGACAAAATTACCTGTTTTGCCCAGTGGTGCTCTTGAGAGTTCACTAAAGGCTGCCTCTCTGTTTGACTCCACAGGGCACACAGTGCCAGCATTCCACAAAAGCACTGGCCAGCACTGCTGTCTCCTCCCTGGGCCATGTTTGGGATGTTTCACCCTGCTCCAGCACAGGTGGTTCACATTTAGAGGTGAGAGCTATATATAGCCCTGCGAAAACACAATCCAGGTGCTTTTTTATAGCGAACAAAGAGGCTAACAGAAAGCCAGGCTGCAGCCCCCTCGCTGGGTTTGTTTTATGAACAGGATCTCTGAAGTATGCAGGAAAGATAGGGCCCGGCCAGCTGGGACAGACAGGCGCTAACTCTATCAGAGGGGGTGGCACAGTGAGCTGTAAATGACACCAAACAAGGCCTCTGGTTTCATGCGGTTTTAGCATAAATGTAGAAGAATGGGTGGTGGATGCTTGCCAGGTTGTGTGATAACTGCCATTGCTCCTGATTATGGGCCACTTACCCCTATGAAAATAAAATATATTGCTATACTGTATGTGGCCAATATGTTCCAAAATATAAATGAAATCTATTTTCCATATACTACTGTTTTGTATGTGTATAAGGTTCAGAAGTGAATGGGTCATACTTTCTTGTAATGCTTCAGATGTAAGTCATTCTGACTAAACCCTATATGGCTGCTTACATTATTGCATTTCCATGTGTTTGTGGCTGGGGAACATTTAAAAGATCTTTGGCCAGACTCACAAAAGAGTCTTAAGAAAGAAAATCTAACTACACGCTTAAGAAAAAAAGTTGATGAATTCTTCAGAAAACGTCTTGAGAATGTTTTTAATTTCGTCCTTAATATTTCTCTTGACAATTATAAGATCAAGTGTTATTCTTGAAAAAAATATCTTAACCTTACTTGCCTAACAAGTCTCACACTTGTCTCAGACTGTAAGAAGAGACAATGTAAATCTTTTAACTGTGACTTCTAGTTTCACAACACAAGTTAAAATGTTGTCTGTTTCCTCCACCATCACTTCTAGTTCTTGTTGTTGTTGTTTTTTTGTTTTTTTTTTCATTTTTTTACCTTTTATTTTGTTGTCCTTGGGTGCTGGTGTGAGTTAAGTAAATAATCAGTTAACAGAAATATGGTATAATTTCTGGTAATCTGTAAAATGTAACATGACAGTCATGGTCTATATGCAAATAACCCATAGATTACATAAACAATTATGATTTTTTTTAGAAAATAAATAAGACTTCAGAAAACTTAATTTTTAGGTGAAGAACACTCTTATGAACATCTTCGTGTTTGTCTTAAGATCCAGCATAAGTTTTTTTTCTTAGGAAAGCCTTTGCAAATCTGGTCTCTGGTTCTCAGACTCATAAAAAGCCCCAGGAATGCATCCGCTCCTCCAATTTTACAGGTCAGGTGCTGCGGACATCGCCGCTACATGTACAAACTTTTTAAAATGTCTCTTTCAAATATTTAGAAAGAGGTATTATTCCTGGGAACTGCGGCAAAGGACGAGGCACCCAATGAGACATGTTTTGGAGAATTCCGCTAGCCGCTCTTGGTCAGGGGAGACATTTCGGCAATGCCGCGCTGGCCGCAGAGGCCGTTCCACTGGCCGTCTCTGGAAGATGAGTCCCAGAGGTTATTCATGTTGCCAGGCCACATTACTTTGCCCACTTCCACCCTCTACCTCTATGAATTCAGCTAATGCCGCAGTTGACAGTAGCAAACGGATATGCGCCCAGGTCCATCAGTCAAAAGAGATCCCTCTCCACTTAGCGCAGGCCTCTGACAGAGACAAGACTCTCTTTGAGTTACAGAGAAACTTTTCAGGAATCTGTTTTTTTTTCCTCTTTCTCTCTCCGTCTCTCCGTTCCTAGAGAATAGATGTCAGGGTTTGATTTTATTGCAGGGTGCAGCCTTCACCATGCTGGCGTCTGGATCTCATGTCAGCCACATGCCTGATCCTTATCCAGAAAGCTGAAAATAAGCACTGTTATTCCCCGGCAGCGTTCGCTGCTCCAGCTCAATGGATGGGATATTTTGATATGCAGTTCTTTCATAATTGTCACTTCCCTTCGGTCTCTGTGTATCTTTCCATTTCCCTGTTTAATCTGACCCCTAAGTATCTTTTTTTTCTGTTCTTTCTAGCTCCATGTTAACACTCTCCAGGTGTGAAAGGCAAGTTCTGAGCACATAAAATGGATTGGATTTAAAACAATATTGAGGGAGTGCTGTTGATAGACACGTTTTCCACTTTGTCTGAAAAGGCCCTGTTACTGAGAGGAGGCTGCCTGCAGTATTAAGTGGTGCTTGTGACAGCTCTGCTGATTGCTGCCTGACATGGCTGTAGTCAGAGTGCTGCTATCATCCGCACTCAGCCGCTCAAACCCACCCTGTCTAATTCAGCGCAGTGAACCTTTCATATTTGTGCTTGAAAGGAGCAGCATTGGATTACCGGGCCCTCAGAAGGCCTGCAGTGTTTTCACCATTACTGTGTCATCCTATGGCTCATTGAATTACACTGACTATCTTCATAGAGAGGTCCAGTTGAGAATTGCATCAATTTGTACCATCCAGTTTTTGCTCATTAGCTGCACAGTACAGTGTAGAAACCCAATTTAGCAGAGTTTTAATAGATATATCAATTTATTTCACAGGACATCACAAATTACTCACTTGCTAATGACAGTCAAAGGCAGTTTGAAGTTTTCTTGAGCAACTATGCTGTTGATATTAACCAGCAAATGGTTTAGCATGTGTGTGCGTATGTTTGTGTGTATTGGCAAAGAGATTTGAGCCTTTTGGGTGAAAGCATTACTTGTCCATATATTTTTTTTTCCTGCAATTTTTCTAGAGGAGCCAGATGTTGCTGGTCATGGGGCTACACTGGCCAGACCGGCTTGGGATGAAAACGTGGTAAATGAAAAGCAGGTGAACACCTTTAGCTCTGTTAGTCATGCACATCAAGCTTGTTAACCACTTATTTCTTTAAGCCACATTGCTTTTTGAACCAAGGAGCCAATCAGCCAGGTGACCAACGCCCTAGCCCTTTTAAACTGCTGCCCAGTCTGTCACATAATAGCTTTTTCAGCGAGATATAGATGTAGTATCCAGCGCACGTCTATTCACATATACTGCCAGAGGTTAGCTTGAAATTTGGCAAAATTTATGTAGGTACAAATACTTTGATTCACACTCTCAGCCACAGCACCAGCTTCAACACATTTTGTTTCAGTTATTTCAAACCAAATTCAAACAATATGTTCATCTGTCTTTCGTGTGCTCAGTTGTCTTTTGGTCCAGCCTTTATTTTAATGAACTGCCAAACTGGATGCACATTTTCATCTCAGAACGTTGACTCCCATTTACTCTAGTGTGACAAGCATTATAAAGCTCTGTTGAACAACAATATTCTCAGTTAAATTTCAAACACATGGACTCAGCATGGCTTTCCTCCATGCGTTTGACGCTCTGTGGCCAAGTACACAGGACAGTATTATAATTTGGAAGTTGCGTGCAAATAAAAAGTGCATGTAGGAAAGTATTTCTAAAATGTCCCAATTTTTTTAGTTGTTTAATAATTTTTTTTCAGTTGGAAAAGTACAAAATTGCCAAGCAATGACCTGTGACAACATTCATTTCATTTCAGGCCCTGTCAGATCTCCATAGAGTCACCCAACATTAAACAGCACTAAATGGATGAATTTGCAGTTGACTGATTTGCCATTATGCCATATTTCCTGTCCCATTATTTCAGAAGGACCAACAAAAGCCACCCTTTCATCTTTCCTCTCAACTAAAAAAAATACAGTATTCACATTATGCATTAAATGGAAATAAATAAATTGCTTGTCTCTGTATTGTCCAAGATTTAATTGGAAGTAATTTTCTGCAGATGGGCGTTTTGGAACAATGGTGGTGGCAGCGCTTGGGAAACAGAAGCTTTGTGGAGTGAATCGAGGAGTGGCCCTTGGACACAAGGTGTTGGTTCACATGACAGAGTAAGAAAAAGAAAATTTTGCGTACATTTGGCAGCCAGACGCTTCAATTATTCTTCTCTTGCTTCCTGCAGTTCTGCCTGACCTAGATTTGCTTATAATTAAACCATGGAGTACGGAAACAGTGTCAAAAGCTATAGAAATCATTGTGTTTTTACCACAATTGCACGGAAAAGAGTTCACGACTGAAGCAGAAGCGGAACTTTGTTTGTTTCAAAAAGTGTCTTTTAGTTCTGTGATAACAATCTTGGCACATTCCTGTCTCAGTTCATTAGTTCTCTGATGAGACACAGTAAGCCATTTTTTGACATTTTCAGTCTAGCTCTTGAAACATAAGTCTGGAATTATGTTAGTGATGAATACAGGGATGCACTGTGGTTTATGTAGTCAGCCATTTGGAAATCTCTGTTCATAAATTTTGATGTAGGTGCCCATCCTGCCTATACCGTCTCTGTCTATCCATCTGTTCGACCATACTTCTCTTTGACAGCTGAAATGCTTCTCATTAACACCATAAGCTAGTGTGACTGGTGCCATGTTACGAGCTCAGGCATGAACATGGAGCAAAGAGCTTCAGAAGTGCAGAGCTCAATAGTGACCCCCTGAATTTATTTATTTATTTATTTATTTTGCTCTGTTGTTCTCATCACATAAAAAAGAGCAAAAGGGTTAGAGTGCAAAAAGACATCCTTTGCTGTTTACAAAAGGTGGAAATGGTGACGCTGTGCAGGCTGCTTTGCATTTTGGTAGTTTCACCACCTTTAGGACCTTACACCAAACTTTATGAGAGCTTGCATGAATAGCTCAGTTTGAGCTGCTTTTGGAGATGCTCCACACGTGATCAAGCAAAAGATGATCCAGTTCTTTTGACATGTAGTTGTCTTGGTTGTCACTATGCCAACTCCAGAGATGACAGTGATTGATTGAGTGAGTGCATAAAACTCACAAAAGGTTGTTAAACAAAAGAGGGAATAAAATAATGTAGCAATTTTGTTGTCCAAAAAATCATGTTCAGTGTTTAAGATATCAGACTCACTTTATATTGTCTTTAATTATTATGTTGAACATTTACAATACATGTAACAACAATGTAACTACTAGTGATGTGTGGTAGTGCAGAAAACGTGTAATAGATTAAAGGTAATTACATTTGTATGAACTGCTTTCTTTCCAACAAGACTTTTCCGATTGTAATAGTAGACGTGTAATTACCTACATAATGAGACTGCATGGTTTAATGCTAGAACTTTAATCTATCTATAACTGTAAATACATCTGCAGTAGTTACATTGTTGTTGCACACACTGTTAATGTGTAACTACATGGTTATAAAAGACCTATAAAACGAGGGACCATATCATCAGTTATACATGTCAGAGTTAACGTCCAAATAAATCATTAGTGTGTAAAGGCCTTTAGAGTAAAAGCATAAAGACTTGCAAAATAGAGCCCAGCGGATTTGAAGAACAGGAAAGTATGCACTGCTACTGGGGATGTTTAGTACTTGGTATAAGCAACCTGCAGTCTTCTTTTAATTTGACTGGTTTCAGTCTACCAGTTTGTTATTTTAAACTGTCTGGGCATATGGGCGTTGCCCATGGATCTCATGTAAAGTGCTTTCTGTGGTTGCATGAGCCATTGTTGTTGTTTCTTGTTAATTCCACACCTAGTGTTAGTAATACTTGTTGATAATGAGGTATGAATGTGCGGTTTATTCAAGACTAAAACTTACAGCATTGTTTACCAGAGATGATATCAGATTTCTGGTGATGTCTATGGGATATAGACTTCAGACAACCATCAACTGCAGTCAAGTTTTAAACACTTTTATTTCAGATTTACTTTGGTAAAACTGTACTTGATCCCTGCTTCATAACATTGACATAACCATGCCATAAACATGTCATGGAAGGTGTCAGATGCATTATGAGATGCCATGACAGGTTATGTCCAGTAGTTTGAAAGTGTCATCTTACCATTACCAGTAATTGTGGTGAAATGTGTTACAATGGAGTACACAGCAAAAATCAGCACATGACATAAGCTGTCATGATATCACACATTATGACATCTGTCATGACAATTACTGGTCATGGTGACATGACATGTCTATGGCATGGTTATGTCAATGTAGCAGGGCTCATGTGAATTGTCGCTGTAATTTTGTCCAATTCCATGGGCTCCTGAGGTCATTATTTCATTCCAAATCCAATGTGCTTGAGCAGAAATGGTGTCCAGTTAGGCCTGCTACTGTGTCACTGTCTAGTTAGGTCTACTTATAGAATTCACCGTAGTTCACTGTCTCAGTGAATTACAATGGGTCTGTGTGCAGTGTGAAGCGGTCAGCTCGGCTTCAGACCCTGACGTCTGATGAAGGAGTGGCTGGCCACTGAGCCGTTACCTCCAGCTTGCATATTATGAAATACAGGCTGCCGGCCATCCCGCATCTCCTTCTACGGGCTCCCTCCAGAGGACAGGATGTTTATGAGGTACAGTGCACTGTTTGCATTTGGGTTATGTTTACAAATGAAGGATGTCGTAGCAACGTCGACTCTGACCTTTTGTTTAATACAGTCGCTGGGTCTCTGTTCCCACGGTGAGACTAAGCAAACCACCATGTTACAGGAGAGAGAGAGAGAGAGAGAGAGAGAGAGGTTCAGCGGGTGGTGGCAGGGAGACTTGTAAAAGGCCTGGCTCTTTATTGCAGCTGACAGTAATGATGTTGACACTGTCAGTGGCTGGTGGCATGGCACCAGCAGGAGCCAGCATGCTTGGGGTGGTTTGGCCAGTCACCTTGTGAGCAGGTCCAAAGCCCTCTCCCACGTTAAAAAGCTTTTCACTGCGCTGCATGTGTGGCCTTTGCCAGGCTCCGACCCTACCTCAGTAAGCCGCAGCAGTGCTGCTGGAAATTACGGCGTCACTCTGAAAACACCCAGCCCTGCTCACTTGGCCTTTGTACCAGCTCTTTCTCTGGGTCCTGCTTCTGAAAGCCACTGTGTCCTAACCTTGCTCTGCACTCTGACAGTAGCCACTGGCCTCGAATTGTATGGTCAATATAGAGCCAGAGTCATGCTACAGTTGGGTCTCCATTAGGCTATGTTAAAAAGCTTTTTAGACTTTTGTTAGATGCAAAGCCCCATGTGGACCTGGCTACTAAGTTTCTAAGTAGCTAACTAACTGAGTAATTAAGTAACTCAGTAACTAACTACATAACTAAGTAACTAACATAGTAACTCTCTAACTTACTGACTAATGTGCTAACCCAGTAAGTAAGTAACTGAGTGAACTAGGTAACTAAGTAACTCAGTAATCAACTATGTAAATCAGTAACTCACAAATTCAGTAACTCCCTAACTTATTAAGTAACTGCACAACTAAGTGACTCAGTAACTCAGAAACTAACTGATTACTAACTCAGTAACTCAGTAACTAGCACAGTAACTAACTTAGTAACTGAGTCACTCATTCATGCTTGGCAGGCTGAAAAATCTCCACAAGGGGGTGCCATTAGCAATATAGTTTTGACACTTCATAAGAGCAGTGCTTTGCATAAATAGCTACTTTTTTGTCTAAAGGATTTTTTAAGAAACATTTTAATGCTTCAAGAAATCTGTTGGAGGCTCTGAAAAAGAAAATTGTCTGTATTATTTAATGAATGTCAACAGAACGTTTTTCACTTCAACTGCAGCAGAAAACCATTTGTTGGTACCTAAAATCTCACACTGCAAACACCTTCAGCAAAAATTAAAAAAAATTACCATGCACAAAGTCACAAAAAACTTTACATATTATTTTGCTTATTTTGCTTCCCTAATGAACCTTTCAATGATTGGTAACATAGCTAGTGAGTGAATAGAGTTTCTTACAGCTGGTTTCCTGGACATGGATTAAACCTAGCCTAGGACTTAACTTCTTTAATAACACATTATTCATCAATGAAAATTCTTTTTAGTCTAGACTCTGTTGTCTTCTGAAAACTGAAACCTATTAATTTTCTCAATCATTTTAAACCTTGGAATAAACTTCATTTGTTGTGTGAAAAACACACCTTTAAATTATGCCCTGAAGAAGCCTATTAAAATGTATATACCAGCATACTATGTCAAGTTTATTTCTCCTTCTGGGCTGCATTTCTGTTTAACAGAGGCAGTAATCACTTGGGATGCATCTCAAGTTAAAGCCTAATAGATTCCAAATATGTGAAAAACAAAAAAACATGAGCTTTTTTTTAATCTAATTAAATCAATGCCTGCTTCATTATTTTGCAGCTGATTGGGGAACATTTCTGCTGACTCGTGTAGATCTGAAATATCCTTTAAAACTTGACATCATTCAGTCTCTACCTGAGGCTACAACACTCTATATTTAACAAGTGTCACTGAGGCCAAGAGAGAGAGAAGGAAACACTGGAACATGTTGTCTCATGCTTGAAACATTCACTGCATAGGATGCATGTTGTGGATAACTGTTACGATTCATGAACCATATAGCATACCACGTTGCTAACATCTGCATACATTTATAATGCTAGTGCCAGTAAGCTGCTGTTGTATCTCAGAACAGAAAAAGACGCCAGTACTCACAAATCCATGGTGGGATATTAAAGCTGTAGCCTTTAGAATTTTGCAGATGTGCGAGCGGGAAATGTTATTTTAAAACCGGAGAAATCTGAGTCTAAGCGAATTTTCTTTTTCGTTCCTGGCATGTTGAATTCTTTGAATGTCATTAGGTGACGTAATAAACTAGAGAGACAATTATAGGTGCTATTCTTAGTTGTTGTGACGCACGTCTCCTTGTAACTTGGTTTCTTGTTGCTTTAAAAGTACTCTCTGACTTCTCTGGTGAAGTGTCAGTGCCTCTGTGAAGAAGAGTTTAACTCTTAAGTGTAACAGTGATCATCTTAATTAGTCCCCGGTGACCTTCTTGGCTGAAGAAAAAATAGACGCAGTGCACTAGGTGTTACTATCCAGCCAATCGCCATACATTTTGTATGCAAGAAGGAAAAATTTGCATAATGAATGAGATGAGGTTACATGGATGTACGTGACTCATTCACAAACGTCCGTTTCCTGCTGTAAATGGAAAGGTGATGTAGTGTGACGCGTGAGTAGTAAAGGCATTGTCACTATGTGACGCCTCCAGTTCCCTCCTTCAGCTGCAAGCTCCTCTTAATTGTCTATTCTGCACTACACTAACTGGGTGTGGTGACCCACACTGCAATTCTTCACACTCATGACCACTAGTATAGTAGCACAGGTATTCAGCGAATACCCACCTTTAAGGATACTGATTTACCTTACACTCACTTGTACTCTACACAGTACAAGTGCACTCTTAAAAAAAGGTGCCAAAAGGGTTCTATGGAGTGGTACCACAGAAGAACCTCTTGTGGTTCCCTAAAGAACCTTTCAGTGAATTGTTCTTGTAAGAAGCATTTTTGTAAGTGAGATGTATGTGTGTGATTAACCTTTTTAAAATCCTTTAAATTAAGTTAAATGTTGTAAAAGCATATTAACCCCTTACAGGGCCAGTGTGAACCTCATAATCTGAAGGATCTGGAGAGATTCTGTGTGGAGGAATGGTCTCAGATCCTTTGCCATGTGTTCTCCAGTCTCATTAGGCATTATGGGAGAAGACTTACAGCTGCTATCTTTGCAAAGGGAGGCTGCACAAAGTATTAAAGGAAGGGATGCCGTTTACTCATGTAATTGCTCCACTGCTAATAACTACATAACATAAGCTTTATAGTAAGTACCAAATAATCCATAAAAGTTACTGTGTAATAGGGTGGGCATCTCTAGGCACCTCACGATTCGATTCGATTATGATTCTGAGGGCTGCGATGCGATTATAAAACGATTATTGATGCATCTTGATGCATCTTTTTCTATACATGTTTTCTATTTTCTCACTGTGTCAGGACTGGGTACTTTCAAAGCAAAGTATTTATAATAATCCATAATGTATTTATTTCAATATCTTTTATCAATGGAAGTGATGTGGCAAGTGAACTGGAAGACTCTCATTCACTGCTCTTGTTTGGAGCACATGAGACGCTGCTGCCACTCATCTGTGATAAAATGCAGTTACGGTGACATAAGATCCAGTGACAATGGAAGTCCACACAGCACATGCTCGGTTTTGGTGTCGTTGTAGAGAGTGGGGGGTCTCTGTGTCACTAAAATATCTTTGAGACGGGTCGCTGTATCTCGGCTCCAAAGTGTCCAACATAGCGTGAAAGCCCTGGTTCTCAACGACGGAGAATGGACGCAAATCCTTGGCAATAAAAGCTGCGATAGTGTTCGAATTCACCCCTGAGTTGGGTATAAGCTTTGACATCGCTTGCTCGATGGGCCTCCAGTTGGCAGCAAGTACAACCGGGTACAAATGGGTGAAAACACGTAACATGGTTTCTCATGTTTGTCCTTTCCAAAATATTATAGTTTAGTGTAACACAACTTGCATATAGTATGGCTCTTATCCAGGTTCCTTTTCCCCTGGCATGCATACTGCAGGTCACCTAGCAACGCAGTCTCGCCTAGCTAGTAGCTAACGAAAAGGCAAAGAGAGAGATTTAAGACGAACATTTGGAGATGAATGAACTTGGTCGCATTTATAAGCAACGCAGTTGCTTTCCTGGTATGTTAAATCTGCAACGAGAGACTGTCAAACACTAAAAAGCTGTGAAGATGAAGCCAGCTTATCTTTTGAATTTTCCTGGTCCACCTTAAATGGTGCCGCATTTACATTCTGGCGCCTCAGGCAGAAAGGACAAAATGTTGTTGAAAGGACAAAATGGCTCTTCTTAACATTTGGGTTGTCGACTCCTGACTTAACCTAGCTTTTAATGCAGAGGGTGCTGGTCAGATTTCTTGCTCATCCACGGGCGCTGCGCTTCCACACTTCCAAGTTCCACCTTTTGCGTTCTGTCAACATTTTGTTATAAAAGAAAAATATTTAGAAAATTGATTTTTGACATTCGTGAATCGATTCACAATCGTCCACGTCTGCATAGCGATGCATCTAAGAATCAACCCCCCCTACCCCTACTGTATAATAAGTTCTTAAGATTGAAAGCTGAATTTTAAACCTAAAGTTCACTGGGTTAATACACATTAATAAAAAATAAGTAGACATACACTGTATAGACAAAAGTATTGAGACACACCTCCTAATTATTGAGTTCAGTTGTTTCAGTCACACCCATTGCTAACAGGTGGATAAAATTAAGCACATAGCCATGCAGTCTCGATAGACAAATACTGGCAGTAGAATGGGTGAAACTGATGAGCTCAATGAATTTAATTGTGGCACTGTCATACAATGCCAACCCTGCCACAAGTCAGTGTGTTAAATTTCTATTCTGCTACATCTGCCTTGTCAAGTTTAAGTGCTATTGTGAAATGGAAGCACCTAGGAGCAAAAACAGCTTAGCCATGAAGTGGGAGACCATGCAAACTCACAGAGTGGGGCCTGTGAGTGCTGAAGCGCACAGTTCCTATCCTCTGTTGAATCACTCACTAAAGAGATCCAAATTGCCTCTGGAAGCAACATCAGCAAAAGAACTTCATAAAATGGGTTTCCATGGCTGAGCAGCTACACACAAGCCTAAGATCAAAATGCACAATGCCAAACAGGGAGGGGGGAGCGGTGTAAAGCAGGCCGCCACTGGACTCTGGAGCAGTGGAAATGTATTCTATGGAGTGATGAATCACGCTTCTCTAGCTTGCAGTCTGATGGACGAGTCTGGGTTTGGCAAATGCCAGGAGAACGTTGCACTAACTAACTGCATTGTGCAAAGTGTAAAGTTTAGTGGAGGAGGGATAATACTATGGGGTTGTTTCTCAGGGGTTGGCCTAGACCGCTTAGTTTAAGTGGAAGGAAATCTTAATGCTTTAGCACACCAAGACATTTTGGACAACTGTATGCTTCCAACTTTGTTCCAACTTTGTGGGAACAGTTTGGGGAAGGCCCTTTTCTTTTCCAGCATGATTGAACCCCAGTGCACAAAGCAAGGTCCATAAGGGAAGGTTTGGGTGAGTTTGGTGTATAAAAACTTGAGTGGCCCGCACAGAGGCCTAACCTCCACCCCATCTAACACCTTTGGGATGAACTAGAACATTGACTGTAAGCCAAGCCCTCTCGTCCAACATCAGTGTCTTACCTCAAAAATGCTCTTCTGGATGAGTGAGCAAGAATTCCCACAGACACTCTCCAAAATCTTGTACAAAGCTTCCCAGAAGAGTATGAGTGTATAGCTGTAAGTGGGGACAAACTCCATATTATTGCCTATGGATTTAGAAAGGGATGTCATAAAAGCTCCTGTAGGTGTAACTTGTAGGTGTCCCAACACTTTGTCCATATAGTATATGTAAGCGCTAATATGCACATTATCATTTTAATTTCTGATTGTCTATGAAAAACATATGTCTAAAAAGTTTCTTTTTGCTGAGGCTCACTCTCAGCCCTTCCTAATTGGTCCAAAGCCACGGTAGTGTTCTGTTCCCAGAACTGTACCTCATCACAGGCCAAAATGATTAATTGCAGTCTAATGAGGTGGGTGAAATGTTAGACGTGGGCTGTGGACCCCCAACAGTTAGCGCTCATTACACAGTGAAAGAGGCCTGATTTTCTCACTCCCTGCCGTGTCTGAGTCACTGGGCAGTGCAAAGGCTAAAGGCCTGGTGATTCAGGGATGGTTCAGATGGAGCCTGCTCAGTCACACCCCCGACCCCCGCCTTTCAAGCGTGCAGCTTGACGGAACGTCTGCGTCACTCCCATTCTGCCTAAGATAACAGCTGTCAGAGTGGACTAATTGCATCAGGGAGTGATATGGGCATGTCTTTGTCTCCCGCATATGTGCAGATTCCAGGCAACCAAGTGTACCCGGAGAACGAGAAAGAGTAGAAGATGACAGACAGAGAGAGACTGACATTAAGAGCGAGTGAACAAGGGACCAAGACTGAGAGTAAGAGTGTCAAAGGCAGAAAAATATTTGCAGATGGAGCCAACTGCTCCTTGAACTTTGTTCTGAGCTTATTTGACCCAGCATCCTGACCAACCCTCCTTTCCTCCAACACCTCATCCATTCCCGTTCCAGACAGCCCACTCACTCTATTCTCTGCTGTCCCAGAGCATGTCTCTTTCCCAGGTGTTGCATCCAGCACAGTCTTAGCGCAAGGTCTTAACACGTTTGATGTGGTCTCTTCTGTCAAGGAGCGTCGACTGGAGACTAATGTCTACATAAAGCGATTCCTCTCCAGGGTGAACCGTGTCCTGTGTTTAAAGTCATGCCTGTAAGCTAGCAGAGCCAGGAAGATGCGAAGCAGGCCGACAGAGGAAGTGGGATGCGTCGGATTCGCTCATGTAGGTAGCAGTCTGCCCACACGTCTATACCGTCCCAGTAATCCGGAGCTTCCGATGTCATTTTAAAGTTAAGTATGGAGAGATTAGTGCAGAAACTCCCAAGTTGCCTGTACATTTTTCCAAAGTGATATCTTTAAAGACGAGACAGCTCGCAGATAAGGCAACAGCAAACGCCCAGCCTCTGTGCAGAGGAGCTCCATATGTCTCAAGCTCTTTAGTGTATAGAACATTATCTTGATTCAAGTTCTGCTTGCCCTTACAAACATATCAAGGGCAAATACTGATTTTAGATTACAGAAGTTTTATACATATGACCCCAGTTCATGCAGCCGCTCCCTCTTATTTTTCATGCAGAAAGAGCAGGCACTAATAGCTTAGGTCACAGGCTTATTACTCAAGCTAATACCTTGTATCGTTTGGGCCTGCACTGAAAACAATGGCAGTATCACACCTCTCGAGCTGATATGGTGATTAGCATGACCTCACTTCGACACTTGTACCAAACGCGTGAAATGTATCAGGAATGATGACAGCATTAACAAGTGAACTCCCTTTGACTGTTTGTTTACAAAGCCGCGCCACCCTGATAATGACCTGTCAGAGACATTATATTAAATATGCGAGGAAAATATGCGAGGAATTAAACACAGGCTGCAGAATGCGGCAGCGAGCAGTCAGACACTGGGCCGTCTGTGTTTAATGACTGGGTTTTTACTGTGGTATTTGAGGGAAGTCTTAATCACAGGAACGCAAGGAAGGAATGTTAAGTGATGGATGGGTGGAGAGTGATTAATCTCTTGTGGTTAATTGTGTTGATTTTTCTAAACATGCACTGAAGTTTGACATGCAACCTGCACTTCCAAAAATACAGGGTGCACACCTACGAACAGCTTTTAAGAGGATGATTAGATGGTATTACATTCCACTACTTCACTGTAAAATTGAAATGATGAGTGAGAACATGTAGGCATGAACTTTCAGAACACTCTGCACTGATTCCATACCGTCTATTATTTAAGGGGAACTGGTTAAAAAAAAAATCTGGAAAAAGTAAATCATCAAGATGTAAACAGAAGCATTCAGAATTGTATGTGAAATGTGTCATTCTGGAGAAACTTACTGAATCTGAATTATTCACAGGGGCTGTGATGAGAACCAGACATCTGACGTGTTTAGTGCATCTAAAAGCTACCTCACATGAAATAGATACTAGTATGTTGCCTCATGCCTGAGACATTGTTTTACAATATCTTTGCATGTACATGCAGGGCGTTGTAAAGTAATAGCTACATAAACTCAAAAACTCAAACACGGAAGACACGTAGCTTCACTGGTCATTTTGGATAGCAAATAGATTAGCTATATTTGCCTTGTAGACATCTCAACCCTCGTTCCTATCACCACTGTTGCAATCTCTGTGTTTCGGGGAGAGAACAGCTCACTATTTAGTAGTAGTAAGGTCTAAGACAAGGGTTGACAACCCAAATTTTAAGAAGAGCCATTTTGTCCTTTCAATAGAAGTCAAATCACCTTGGGAGCCACACCATTTTACCATCTTGGCTGTAATTATGTCTCAGTATGTGCTGATATACTAGTATAGGCTAAACTAATACTATAAACAAAAACGCAGATGTACATTGCTCTGCTTTAAGCTTAGGTCAGCTGTAGATACTTTTCTAGCATCTCAGGCAGGAAACTTTCCCTAAACTTTTTAAACTTTTAGCAGAATAGTTTCTTCTAAAATGTCTCTCAACATTTCCTGTTCCTGTGGAACAGGAAAATTCGAACAAGAAGCTGGCGAACAAGAAACTGACTTCAGCCTTGTGACTTTTTAGTGTTTGACAGTTTCTTGTTGCAGATTAAATGTATCAGAAAACGAGCTGGAGTGCTCATAAATGCAAATAATCCTTTTGCCTCCAAATTCTTGATGTCTGTCTTAAACCTTTCTCTTTCCCTTTTCATTAGCTACTAGCTAAACGAGACTGTTGTCATTGCTATGATGACCAGCAGTCTGCATGCCAATCTTCAGGGTTAAAGGGTGATTTAGCAGTTTACCAGTGTTTAAGACCATTTATTGTTAAAACTATGTAAGAATGATCAGCAGAGCTTTATTTTACTGGAAAGGAGGATTATTTTAGATTTACCTCAATATCTAACTCTGCTGTAGAGCCACAACAGGGCAGTAAAAGAGCCACATGAGGCTCCAGAGACGCATTTTGCCAACCCCGGTACATAAAATAACATGAAATAAAGACCAACACAACAAAGTCAGATTAAAGCCAAAATGTTTGTATTCTCTCTATTTGGGTTGCATCTTACCAACTGTCTTTGAAGTTTACATATACATTATGTTAATTATAATTACATTAATCAACAAAATGAAGTGCTTAGCTTCGGAGTGGGTGAAGCCAAAACAACAAACCAAAATCTTCCCTACTCCAAAACAAAAGAAAAATAAAATACCTACATATTTTCTCTAAAATACTACAGATGAGATATCAAAATAAATGGTACCCACTCCTACACCTCCTATAAGCCTTAGTTAAGATTAGTATATGTACAGACCACAGAGTTCATCTTCCAAAGAGCGTATTAAAAAGGCTAATAGCTTGAACATAGATCTCCAAAGATTTAGTAATAAATAGTTAATTCAACATGATAACATTTATCTAAAGGACAGTAATTAACCCTAATCTATTGATCTAACAGAGAGCAAGAAACAGCTGTGGCCACATGGTGTCTGTCACCAGACTGGGGAACCTCAGGCAGCCAGTGCTGATTGGTCAAGGTTTTTTCAACATTATGTCATAGTCGAAGACCAAACGACACAGAAAAAAAAGAAAAAGATACCAGACCACAATAATCATATGTTTAAGTGTGAGTGACATTTGAAGAATACGTCCTGGGATGTAACCATTAGAAAAAAATCTGAGTTGGTACATTTCTCTACAATGAAGCATTTCACATCAAACCACTTTGAATGACTTTTACATCTCATTGATTAAACTCTGCAGAAATTTTGAAAAATTGGTGGAGTTCCCCTTGAAGCAATAGTGAAGTCACTATTAGTGGCCTAAAATCTTTTTAGTGGCAAATGATTATCTGCTTCTTCTGAATATGGAAAGGCCTGGATATAATACTACTACTACTACTACTACTAATAATAATAATGAATTGTTGTACTCCAACACTTTAATTTAAATCATATTGATATCTTTTTGAAAACACCCACAAGCAAATTTTTCTGCCTTTGCTTACATATAGCAATAAAAATATCCATGATGCAAATTATTACTGTTTATTACTGCAGTGTATTGTGCCAACTGATTTGAACTGGCTGCTGCTTTTCATCACTGTGACTTCCAGAAAAGACTGACTCGGCACATTTGAGTGAATCTGGATCTGTAGACAAGCCACGGGCCTAACAGCGGCTTAAACTCACTGCACCTAATTCATACAAGGAAGTTCTTGTCTCGGAGTGAAGAAGAATGGCTGCAGCAATCGCCTTCGCACTCTTGTTATGAATTATTAGAAACTAGAGGTAACACTTTTATCATGAGTGTAATAAGATTGGTAGAGTGTGAACTCTCTGGATTCGTACACAAAGAGCCACTTGTAGTGGGTCAGGTGGCCAAATCAACTTCTATTACAAATTCAGGATGATTAATTCCTGTAGTGCCTGGAACAGAATTATGCCTCTCGAAGGGTGTGTCCGTGTCTGAGGACGGTGAATTTTGGTGCCACGTGCTCGGCCCGTGTTTCCCTGGTTACCCAGTCTCCAAGGTAGCAGGTGCTTGGAAATGGGCAAAAAATTCTTGACTGCTGGAATGCAGCCTTGAAGCAGTGTGTGAGAAGGCAGGCATTGTTGGCATTGCACGCTGCGGAGGTGGCATCCGGAGAGTTACTGCTGATTCTCTGGCAGTGTGGGAAGAGAGGTACTTTTTTATTTCCTGTATTTGTCAACTTTTTCAACTTACATCCCAGATAAAAAAGTGGATAAAGCAATCCGTACTTGAAGCATGTTCTGCACTCTTTGAAACTGCTTGACAAGAGCCATATGGGATGAGCGAGGTGTTACCTAACAGTTTAACATCTTAGTTTTGGAGTAAACAACACAAAACCTGAACTGACAGCATTGCTTCTGATAGCACTTGTGAAATAACAAGTTTATGGCGATATCAATGAGAAGCTGTTATATCCACTTTCTTTGAAACACACATTTCTTGTAAAAGAACTTGAGAGTTTACTGGAAAACATAGCCTCTATAGGGTTCTCTGTATACAGGGAATGACTAAAAAGCTGGCATTCCACCCATAGCAGCACAGCGACTAGTCCATGTGGGAACATGACGTTTTTATAAGGCTGGGATCTATCATTTTTATGGTATCATTAATAAAGTTCTTGGGAGGGCTATAAGTATGAAGAATCTATGAGCTTCTGCAAGCAGGAGGATTAGGGGGTTTATCATGAATGGCGTGGAGATGATCAAGGGTGGTCAATGGGTCTTTTGGGCCTTTGTTTGGAATGGCCTGCTTATGGAAGTATCTTAAGACATCATATCATTGATGTTGAATTATCCATCTCTAAAGGGAAGAGAGAAAGATTTTAACATAACAGACTACCAAGAAGATATTTGTATATTTGCTCAGCATAATGCTTTTCAACTTGAAAAGAAATAAAATAAATTAGCGGGGAAAAAAGCTTTTCTGCAAAGCAGTCAAAATATGACAGCCAGAGAAAGAAACCCTGAGATCAGAGGAACGAAATTTGGCAAGCTAACATGGAAAGAAATAGCATTCTGTTTCAAGTTCTTCATGGGATACAGAGGATATCGAACAGGGGTAGGGGTGGGGGGCAGCACTGCAATTGTAAAAAGACCAAATGTTCTCGCTGTGACACATCTGGAGGATCCCCGGGCCAAGTTTTATCTGAGCTCTGCTGGGCGGTCGTCCCTGGCTGAGATGTCATTGGGTGTGGCCTGAAAGTGCTACACTGTCCCATACTCAAAGGAGATGGACCACATTATCATCACATTTCATTGGAGAGTCTACCCTTGCCTCACCACCAAACATAATAGTTGGTCAGATCCACTTACGGCTGACCTCACCGCAGGGAACAATAACCCTTCTCTAAAGCGGCCTTTGGAAATGGCTTGTGAGTCCTGGAAAACAGATATTATTTGAAAACTGTAGGGGGCAAATGTAGTTTCCTTCATTAGATGAGTTATTACAAAGAGCATGTTTTGTGGGTGTAGTCACAAGAGTGCTTGGTCTTTCACAGCCCTTCTAAAAGAGCTTTCCTTCTGTCAAGCAAGTAACATGATTTAAATGACAAAGCCAACACATCTGCCATACTGATGCCAATTACTTGATTTCAACATCTGTAAACAGCTGGAACCATACACTGACAAACCTGGCTGTGGATACAGCATTAGCACCACAGTTATTAAATTGATGGGGCTTCAATAAGAGGCTCATACAGGGAATAACTGTCATTTTGTCAAATCTAGCCAACCTTTTGACTGTTAACATGAAACCGTATTGCTGAAGTATGAAAACATGACTTGGAGGTGACTCCATAACATTGTGCATTGAGCTTGTTCCATCTCATCTTTGGTGATTTATATGTGAGGCAAAACCGATCCGTTGGGTCAGTTAGGGTTTTGAGTATGTAACTGGAAACTTGTACAGGGACGTAACCTGGAAGGCGATGAGTAGCGTCCTGGAGACCTTGACTGGACCATAAAAGCTTCAGTTCTTGGCTTGTAAGAATTATCCACCCTCCACAGACAGGTCCTCAAGTACTGATGTAGGTTTGATAGTGTTCTCCCTGCAGAAGAACCTTCCACACAGGGAAAGCTGTTCTTGAGATAGTGTATGCGTGGGAGGGAGATTGATTTCAGATCCTCAGCAAATACATATGTACACAGACTCATTTTCCCAGGTGACTACAAGCGCAGGGAAGCGGCTCAGGAATGATGGATTTCCATGAGAATTCAGCAGGAGCTTTGCCACCGACTGAGTCAACAAGCCACTTTGTTCTTAGTTTGCTGTTTGTTCATGTTCCTTGGATACATGCTCATCACAAGAAAACACGTTACGGACAAAAAAACCTGCAATAAAAAACTATTGACTGCTCTGAAATGCAAAAATCTTATTTTCTCAAATAGCTAATGCTTATCTATAAACACAAAGAAACTTCAGAGTAACCACAACCACAGGATAAGCAGCCTAAAACTGTATGATTATGTTCTGCGATGAAGATTAGTGGGTTTATGTGAAAACATCTATGTTTCTTCCTTCCTGCAATGTAGCAAATGAAAATATTTAAGTAAGTAAGCACATACCAAAGGCTGCAACTGAGAACTGTCATTTTGTGCTGGGATGGAAATCAGTGGTTCGCAGTCCAAGATCTGGGGATCCCATGGAGTGTGCTTTTTCCCCCTGCGGTAGCACGTTTGACTCAGTGGTTTGAATGAGGTGTATTAAAGAAGAGAAAAAAAAGAATATTTGTAGGTCATGGAGCCAACAGGACTTGGGCCAAAAACCACTGATGTAAAGGCTCTGTGGTGAAGGGATGAGCATAGGACTATATCTAGGTTTGAAGGTGCTATTGTCATGCTATGACATTTTGGTTTCAGAAAAAGTTGATGGATATCTTGTCATAGTGATTGTCATATTGATTGACGTTTTTTGCTAAGGCACCACCTTAGTACCTCCCATTAATCATCACCTTCAACTATTTTTTGTTGTGAACTTATTAGCTTCTTAAGCTCCATGGAACTGCCAGCAGTTCCAGACTTGCAGTTCTCGCTCCAGAAAAAGCCTGTTTGTACTGTTTTTCATGGAATTACTATAGGGGGAACCCCCAAGGTCTTCTAGGCTTTCTGAGAAGGCCTAATAATTTCTGTGAAATGTAAAAAAATAGATGTCTGTCAAATTTTTAACAGGTTTATTTAATATAATCATCATGTTGTATTTAAAATCTGCAAGACTTGTAGTACTACTCTTATTTCATCAAGTTTTGGTTGAAAACAGAAGGGGTAAATTCTTGAAACACCTACCAGAAAATTGTCTGGTCAGGATTTACTTTTTTCTGCTGTGGTATCTATATAGACACAGCCAGGCAAAAACCACAAGTTTGCACATAATCACACTATTTTCTTCACATGTGAACAAGTGAACTTTTATGTAAGGTGCCTTCAAAAGTGGCCAGATTAACTACTAATCTAATTCTGAACTGACAGTGGAATCAATCAAGTTTTGATTTCCAATGGGTGGGAACAGTTTTGTAAGAGAAAAACATCAGTCATTCCTTTTAGAAGTCCTAGATATGTCACTGACTGTGAACTGTGAGTGGCAATCTAACCAGGATTCAGTCAGATGTTAGAAATGGAAAACAGGGGCAGCAGCTCTAGATGAGGGCTCTTTACTGAAGCAGTCACTGTAAAACTAATACATGTTAGGTGAAATATGTGTTAATATTTTTGTTACAAGCTTCCAATAACACGTGGAATGTCTTTAACATGCTTCAGATGTTCAGATGTGCAGAGAAAAATGTTCATTTGAATTGCCATTAGCTTAGTACTAACATGCTTCAAGAATCTTTTAGTGGTGCTAGCAAAAAATAAAAGATTATCATAGACATTTTTTTCTTGTTTTTGAGTAAGTTTTGACATTTGTGGCCCAAACTTTAGGTTTAGTTGTAAGAGTCACAGTTTGCCAGTGGTAATTACTGAATAATAATTCTTAGAAGGTACAACCCCATTTCCCAAAAAGTTGAGACACTGTGCAGAATGTAAATAAAAATAGAATGCAATGATATGCAAATCATGTAAGCCATATTTTTAAAGGAAAATACTACAAAAACAACATATTGAATGTTGAAACTGAGAAATGTTATTGTGTTTTTTGAAAAATATATGCCCATTTTGAATTTGATGCCAACAACATGTTCAAAAAAGATGTTTACCACTGTATTTCATCACCTCTTCTTTTAACAACTCTCGGTATGTGTTTGGGAACTGAGGAGACACTGCTGTAGTTTTGAAAGTGAAATGTTTTCCCATTCTTGCTTAACATAGGATTTCAACTGCTTAACAGTTCAGGGTCTCCTTTGTCGCATTTTTCATTTCATATTGCGCCAAATGTTTTCAGTGAGTGACGGTTCTGGACTGCAGCCAGGTCAGTTTAGCACCCGGACTCTTGTAATATGGAGTCATGCTGTTGTAATACATGCAGAATGTGGTTTGGCATTGTCTTGCTGAAATAAACAAGGCCTTCCTTCAAAAAGACGTCATCTGGATGGCAGCATATGTTGCCAAAACAAGTATGTATCGTTCAGCATTAATGGTGCCTTCACAAATGTGAACGTCACCCATGCCATGTGCACTAATGCCCCCCTATACCATCATGAATACTGGCTTTTGAACTGTGCACTGATAACTAGCTGCCTGAGGGCCCAAAGATCATGGACAGCAAAAAGTGGTTTTCGGCCTTGTCCCTTGCATACATGCAAAGATTTCTTCAGATTCTCTGAATCTTTTAATGATATTGTGTACCGTAGATGATGAAAAGCAAAAGTTCTTTGCTATTTTACGTTGTTCTTGAATTGTTGCACTATTTGCCCGTGCAGTCTTTCACAGAGTGGTGAACCCCTCCTCATCTTTACTTCTGAAAGAATCAGCCTCTCTAAGATGCTCTATTTGTACCCAGTCATGTTACTGATCTGTTGCCAATTAACCACCAGTTATTTTTTAGCGATACACAACCTTACCAGTCTTTTGTTGCCCCATCCCAACTTTTTTTGAAATGTGTTGGTGGCATCAAATTCAAAATAGGCAAATATTTACAATAAAATATCTGAATTTTAACATTTGATATGTTGTTTTTATGCTATTTTCAATTAAATATAGGGTTTAAATGATTTGCACATCATTGCATTTTGTTTTTATTTACATTTTGCACAGCATCCCAACTTTTTGGGAAATGGGGTTGTAATAAAGGTCTGAGTTTAGGAGGTCAGTGCTGTCTGGTTATGTCAGATCTTGCAAAGTCTGTGAAGACTTGGCATAAATATTCCAAAGCCATGGTTTTCTGTATTTCTTCATGTTTCCATTTTCCTGTGTTTTCTTGTCCCAGTGCTGGCTTTCCTGTTTTGCTACCTTTCACCTAATTTCTAGGCTTGCTCTATGGATTTGACCTTGATGTCTGTTTGTGTTTTGGCCCTTGCTAAGTGCAATGACGATGATTTTTGGATTTGTCCAAATAACCTCCTTTAGCACAAGCATCTTGTCACCAATGACTCCCATTTCTTACAGATGTTTATAGAACACCTGTTTATGGTAGTCTTTATAGTATGCTGGCCTAAATGTTGAACATTCTATTAGATATAAAATTTATTGTATTATTGGGAGTAAACTTGAGGCTCTTAAAAGGTTTGCCTGAAGCAACTGCAATGACAGTACCTCTAAGTACCCTGAACCTATGCCTTGTGTCTAGCTGTACCATGAAATTTCAGTTGAGATGAAACCTACAGACAGTTTTGCTTCATGTTGCATAGCCTCAGGTGCTAGTTAATATCAAAATTACTGAATTTGACAGCTGCTTGTGTTTTCATAGAAATGTAGTTTTGTGAATCCAGGTACCAGAAGGTGTTAGCCAGTAAGACCTGCAATTTACTATTCTGAGAACTTATTGCTTAAGTTCATGTATCAAATAAAACTATTTTTCCTTCACAAATAACTGCCAAGATATCTGGGCCTAATCCCAGCACTCAGGAATTGACTTTCCCTTTAAGTGGTTCAGGTTTTCAGTGTTATACATTGCACATAGCCTGGCTTCATTCTCCATTTCACTCTTTGTCCTCTTCAGGGTCACATGTTTGTGTTCTTTCTGGCCATAGCCCCTTTGTGTCTTTCAAAACTGTGAACAGTCAGTCAAAACCCTTTGGGTCAGTCTGAAGGAAACTTGACAGGAAACCTGATTTATCCATTTAATGTCTGAAGCCTTGACCAAAGCCTTTGAGTCCGTGGAGTTTCCTCATTTCTGCTGTGCTCTTTTTGTGTCACACCCTCGCTTCATTTATATATTTAGGTTAGTAATTGTTAAATTTATGGCAGGGTGTAGATGAAAGGCCTCGGTGAAACGTGAGGTTGTCCTAGCCAGCTCCATTTGCATGACAGGCGTGTGGATCTGGCAGCAGAGGAAGGGCTGGATAACATTTGCTCTGCCCAAGGCATTTCTCCTCCTTGAATGTGCAATTGCCTTTTTAATTGCCTTTTTCATCTCTATGAAGTTAGCATGTGGTACATGAAAGAGTCATGATGGATTAGGAAACCCCCCCATTCCCCTCCCAAAACAAACCCTGATTTTGGTGTCGATTCTCAGCTTTCTCGTGTGAAAAAGGCAACAGTTTTGACAGAAGGAGTGCTACACAGTGAGTGAAGTTAAGACTTCTGAAGCTCTTGAAGTTACTGTTAATGAATGCGGGCATAATGACTCAAAATATTCCAAAACTCGGATTCGGCTGCTGGACTGTGTGGGAAATATAGATTTTCAAAGTGTGAGGTCTAGCACATCTCAGGCAACGTGCGGGAGGGGAAAGTATGACTCGGCATGTTTGCTGGCCTACGTGGCTTTTCAGCGAGCGCAATGTGATTGTTGATGTAGGCCGAGCATAAACAGAGAAATACAGTACAGTACATCCATAATAACTTGGCAAACATGGTTTGAAGCTTAAGCTTTGTCTGATCACATTTTCCCCACAGTATGATTGCTGGAAATCTCCACAGTGCACTATCAGCACCACACTGTCAAGCAGGTTTTAGCCTCTGCACACAAAGCTGAAGGCAATAGAGTATGAAAGATGTGTTGATGTCGTTCTGCAATGCTGAGAAATAGTATTAACACATGACTTGTGCCTACCACAATTTATTTAGTTCAAATGAGGCAATGTCTGCAAATTTTATGCACACTGCCTGTCAAGAGCAGACTACATTTTGCAAAATCATCTTCTTGATTAGCCAATGTATTACTGTAAAGCTCTAGCTGAGCGTCAGAAATAACTGTTTCCCAGAAAACGAGCGGATGTAATTTCATACTCTGCAATTTCGGAGAGACTAAGTCTAAAATATAAAATTGAAAATTGGGCTTTGATGCATTGTTGGGCTGCAACAAGGTGCACTGATTGACCTCTTTGCATTGTCTTGTGATCTTGTTTTTATAAAGACTTGTGCACTGTGTTAAAAGGTAATTTCACTAGGTTTTTCCAAAATGTATGCATTTCAAAAATGTTGTTGTATTCTTACATTTTTTTCATAGAAAGTGGTGCAAGAGAAAATTACCCATTTTATTTATTTATTTATTTATTTATTTATTTATTTATTAATATTGGTTAAAGAAACCAGGTGTCACCATGTTCCCAGTGCAAATATAGCCATTTTATTTATTATACCAAAATGAGCAGTAAAGCCGTACACTTTATATTTAATGTTAAAAATTGTTATTTTGGCTTATCATGCCCTGCTTGTACCTCTCAGCTATGAATACAATTTAAAAAATACATTTTAGGCCAAAACTTTCTCAAAGCAACTGTATAACAATATCTCGGCCATCAGGCAGTGTACTCGTAATCACTCACGTAATAACTTTATGTGATGTAGGTTTTAGAGGCATTAAATACTTTGGAAGTCTGGTTCCTATCACCACCACTGTGAACAATTCTCACTTGGCAAGTTTCTCTAGAGCGCTGCATTTCATATCAAACCACTCTGAATGAATCTTACCAATTTAACTATGCAGATCTTTTTAAAAAGCAGTGAAAATGCTCCTTAAGGCGGGATTATTTTTTTTCAACTCAAATATTATAATGCAAGAACTAGGATATAGTTTCACTTCCCTTGTCCCCTGCTTTTGTGCTCAGTTGTCAGTGGAAACTTAAACCCAGAACAGAATGTGCATAAAGGCAGATGTTTTTAAAGGAACGTTATCAGCCTGAGCTTGCCTTCCAAACTTCCACTGTCTGTTTGCCACCTGTTCTTCTCTCCACTCTTTCTCTTTCTCTCAGTGCTGATGGCGAGATCCCAGCCTGCAGTTGCATGCTTGTTACTCAGTGCTTTCAGCATTCCTGACACATGTCCGAGTGCAGACTATCACACATATTTTGTTTAATGGCTTGATACATGCATCTACAGATAATGAGTAAATATAAATGTGTACATTGCTGTCACAACATTAGAAATAAAGGTACTTTGCAAGTACATTTCTTGTTCATCAAGGTACAAACAATGTAAATGTTCCCTCAAAGGTACAACAGTTATGTTTTTCCAGGGTGAAAAGTATGCATTTGTACCTTTTCATAACCTAACTTTTTAAAACAGAACTATAAATTAAAAAGCCTGGAGATGAGACGGGGTGTGTGGAGTCAATACACCTCAGATAATATCATTTTAATGGATTATGGCACAATTTTGTTTACTGACTAATGGTACTGAGATGTACCCTGGAGGGTACCACCCCAGTGACAAGAGGGGTCCTGCCCCTATGTGATTTTATGATAAACAGATCAATAGAAATGCTCTAAAGTTACTTACAATAAAATGTTTTTACATTAACTTCCATTAAAAGTTAAGAACCTTGTTTCTTTCTCCTGAGAAGCTCCCATTTAGGAGATTTAGAAGTTTTTGTTCAACAATGATGATATGTTGAAGTCTGTGAAATAAAGATTAGCTGCGTTTGATTTAGAACTGGTGCGGCCTAATTTTTCAGGCCTTGTTGAGCCAAAAGCTTTGCCTTTATCATATTTCCAGCCACCATGAGGCTCGAGATATCTTTGGCAAAGAACTTTAGTTAAGAAAAGATAGACTGTTTAACTTTGCTGCCAGGCAAGACTTTTTCCAGCATCCATAGCAAATGCAAGAGGTCAGATGCGCTCTGCTCAATTCCACACTGAAACTGTACCAGATCCAGACACACAGAAGAATGCTGGATTTGAGCTTTGGATTGCTCTGTGTTCATCTGTTGATCATCAATTTGCTCCTGTTTAAGAGAGACCATATATTTAACACAGCTGTACAACACACTCCCCATTCTTTTTCCTCGAAGAACCGATTTACCTCAACTCATTTAAGAGAACTTACTGTAATCACAATAAAACATTAGTCATTTTACGACTAAACTGATGTTCTTCGCTGAGGTCGGGTCACAGAGATGTTAATATACGAGCAGAACAAAGTAGTTGTTGGCTGGACTGCTTTAAACCTGAAGCTAAGCGTTACTGTGATAAAATCAAAAGCAAAAGCCTGGAGGCAGAAACCTTGTTTGTATTCTTTTCACAGCCTACCCTCCAGTCACTGGATCCTCTCAGACCTCCTCAAACCATTGATTTATCTACAAAGATAAATAATAAATCTTCCAGCCGGCTTTGAACTTCACTTTCTTTCTTCTTTAAAATGAAGACCTACATAAGGGCGAGAGCCGCCAGAGAAGTCAAGCAGTCGATGGGCTTCAGTGCTTTATCCATGATACAGATATGAGCTCTGAACTGCAAACTAATGAGGCACAGAAGAATTCATGAGCAGGGTGCAGTTCCCCTTTCCACGTCTGTCTCGGGGTTCTGGAGTCCGCAGGGCAGCCCATAAGGTAAATTCTTACTGTCTGAGTCACCTGCCATAGAACCTGGTACCAATCCAGTGCTTTCCTGTTTGGTCTCCAAATCTCTGTTTAACTTGGAGAGCCATTAAGAAACCCAAAGCACTGGAGCGAGGCCCTGAGAAAGACCGAACATCTCAGAGCCAGATATGTTCGGAGTTGATGTGGGCGCAGCTGATTGTCATGTGTCATGAATTTTTTCCACAAGGTGTAAAGACAGGGATCACCAGATAAGTGAGGTAAAAATTTCCGTAGCGTCTCAGATGGCCCGCCAAGAAAAATGGGCAAAATATCCATCCATTAAAAAGAACAAGTCATCCAATAAGTCTGCAGGTTGTTACAAAACTGGTGGAGAACATGTTTCATAAAAGGGCTAAAAGCATTTTATCTGGAAAGTCATGGGAGCGGTCAGAAAATACACCTGTTTTGAATTTACGATTAAGAAAACGGAATGGAGATGGAAAGTGCAAATGAAACGAAACATATAAAAATAAAAAAAATTATCTAAGTCTTTATTAAAAAGAACATTTAAATACTACTTTGCTAAAGTCAGAGACAACTGTTTATTTATTTAATTTCCAGTCAAAAGTACAAGTTTTTTATTGTTCAGAGTCAAGAAGAAATCAAAACATACATTTAACAGAACATTACACAGAAATGTAAACATAATATCAAAAAATATATGATATTAATATCTCCACTCTTTGCCTTTAATACGTCTTCTATCCTTTTCAGGGGGCTTGCTTTCAAGTTCTCAAAGAAACCTGCAGGGCAATTTTTCCATACCTCCAAAGTTCAGTCTTGCATCTTGCAGTGGTTGCATTTTCTGCTTCTCACAATCCAAGACATCCCAAACACATTCAATGATGTTAAGGTCTGGACTCTGCTGTGGCCAGCACCTTCTTTTTTTGTCTACTGTCTTTTTCCAGCAGTGGAGCTCGATTTTCTCATCTCTCTCAAAGATTTAAGTGTTGTTTATCTGATGAGTTTTGGTGGTCTACCATGTCTTCCACAGTTGTTAGGTTGTCCCATTTGCTCTAAATCATTTTTTGAAAACTTGTTTTGTTCAGTTCTTTTCCTTTGACTTCCTGCTTAAATTATCATTTATCTAATCTCCTCAGATGTATCTCTAAAAAAACAACAACTAGTGCCTAATGGCCTGGACTGGAAATGAAACAAATAAAGGGTGGTCTTTGACTTTTCAACAGCAACGTTGAAACTAGTTTGAAGTTGGTCCATGTATTGATCATAATCACACAATCATGCAAATATTGAATCAACAGTGTGCAGATTCCAACATGTAGCAGTACTCTGACTACCAAAAAAATAGTAATACAATAATAAAAGAGCAGCATACAGCAGAAGGAAGCATGTCAGCACTGATTGACTTCTATCAGGAGGACCAACACCCTTCCTAATGGAGTGGGTGGGTCGGCCCCTGAGCTGCTCAGTGCAGGGGGATGTGGGCAGCTGTCAGACAGGAGTGTGAAGTGTGGTGTAAAAGGTGAACTTGTGGCCTGCTTGCCAAGTGCCTCCGGCCCAGGGCAGGCTGTCCCAGTGAGAGTACTGGGTGTTCCTGAGGCCCAGGGTCCACACTCATCTACTCAGAGACTATGTCTGAAGCTCTGCCAAGAAAACAGCATGGCCTCCTTGGAAGTTCAAGCTACGGCTTCTCCAAGCCAGAGCTTCTCTGTCACTTCAAACAGCAGGCTTAGAAGGGGCCACTGACATTTCAAGACTGGGTCAGCTCTGCTAGGCCTCCAGCATACAGCTCTTACTTCCTCATGCTGTAAGTGTGTGTGAACAGCAGACACAGATATGCGAAACCACATGACCTAACGCTATTATGTACTATGATAAAAAGCAGCCCTGTTGCTTGTATATGTTTGTGTGCTTAAAGAAAGTGGAGGTTTCCAAAGAGAATACATAGTCTGGAGAGAATAGATCATGCTGAGCTGATCGGCTTGGTTTCCCAGACATTTTTAGCATTTAGGGAGAGTAGTGCTGATTTAGGTAGATCCAGGCCTGAGCACAGACATTTGAGGAAGGGTCTCAAAGGCAACATTAATGTAAATTAAACTCAATATAATTTACAGCAAACACTCCTCAAGAAATTTAGTGTAATCTTGTTTCAGAGGAAACTGAACATAGTGTTTAGAGTTTTTCTCAAGGCAGCCAAAGATGTTAGCTTTACAACTCAATCTGGGATTTGAGCCAGACTACAAGGCTGAAATGTTATCCACTAGACTATCTAATCACTAGTTGTAGTTGTAACTCTGTTCATGAGCTCCACCGAGCTATATATTCCTGTTTCTCCACAATAACAAAAACCTGGTTTAGCAAGTTATTAGTGCCTCTTACTGCTGGCAATAGGTTTGATTAATGTTCAAAATAACCACATCATGGAACTAATGATGGTTTCTTAGAGATTCTCAGCATTTTAACAGTGGGATTGATTTTAATAGTAGGATTGAGCAGCTGTGGTGATGAGTGCAGCTGTGAGAGGTCAGAGTTGACTGCCATACTGCACCAGAGGGAGCGCACCAAAGCAATGAAGTTCAAGTCAACCCACAAACTCTGTTCACAGGGTGAAGCTGAGCTGAAATCTTTAAGAATGGCCAAATAAAACACAATACTTATAGGTGATGACCAAGAGAATTTCTTTTACAGTCTGAGGGCAAAGTCTGAGTGCTTAAGCCCCCCCTGGATCTACCTGTGCATGTGCCTGATTACACAGTTTTTATTATTTTTTTTTATTAATCTTTATTAATCTCCAGGAGGAAATCCTTAAATAGGAGGAAATACTTAAAACCATGATATCACTCAAGCAGGACAGAGACAATCAATAATGATACAACAGCACAGCGACTTCCCTAACAGTAGGTGTAAAACCTGAATGAGTGATCAAAACCTAGATAAATGATCAAGTCAACAGCCACTTATTAGATAAATAAAAGTAAAGAAAAAAGTCTATAAAGTCAATAAATAAATGGAACATAAATTATTTACCACCTTCTGATGATCTTTGTGTTATAAAACACTTGGCAACCATGCTGTGGGCTTGGCTTTTCCATGGATCTACCCATGAGTATCATTCACTCCCATCATGAATTCCTATCATCATGGAAAAAGAAATGTCTCCTAAATGTTTAATGCACACTTCATTGTCTGTTCAGGGATCCATGTTACTGCAGATACTATATGCAAAATGTCTGTTGCCATTATGATAACATTTTCCAGCTGCTCTTCTTTGGTGTTGCTTGATAAGCTGCGATAAAGATAACAGCGATGCCTGCAGGTAAAACTCATCATGTGTCTGTAAAAAGCAGCTGGGCTAAAACATGATCAGACTAATGCAAAAGGAATACATACTGGGACAGCCAACAGAACGAGAGGTTCATTAGCACAGCCACCACAGTTCAGTCAAGGAGTCAGGTCATGAAGTCAAATGCTTTCAAGTGGGTTGGAGGAATCGGGTGTGACATTTTTTCCAGCTCAAAGAAAAAGAGCTTTTGTGGAAAGACAGTTAGAGAGAGAACAGTTTTGCTTTCACCAAAAGGTCCAAATGTGCATCGAGAAACACAACTATCAAATGGCAAATGTACAAGTAGAGGTACAATCCAAAATATTTTCAAACAAATTATGTTGGACAGAATATAATGTATGTTACTGAGCTTCCACCTAGAGATGAATGGACAAATTGTAAAAACTGGCAATTTACAATATAAATATTATATATATATATATATAAATACAATGAATCTAGTTAAAATAGCTAACATTTATCTTTTTTTCAAGATTTATGTGAGAATATTAAAAGATTATTTAACTTATTTTTAGACATTTTTATTTGTTTTAAGTGATTTTGATTAGTAAAGGTTTCATTAATTACCAGTTTAATTACATTAAAAGAATTACATGAAAAAAGCAGGAAACAGTTAACAGAAAATTACACAGAAGCCTCAATATTAAATATAATATCAACATTTTCAGCATTTATTGTGTCCACGCTTTGCCTTTATTACAGCTTTCATTCTTTTTGGGAAAGTTGCCTTTAGTTATTTAAAGAAATCTGCTGGAAAATATTTTACACACCTTCAAAGTTCAGTCCTAGAAGTTTTCTCCTTCTCATGATCCACATAGTCCCAATTACAAATGTAGACTCAGTCAATAAAACCTTACTGCATATCTTAGATGTCCAGTTTCTGTGTTTCTATCCCTCAAAGATGAAAGCTTTAAGTACTGTAACAGTTTTGGTGGTTTACTATGTTTTGCACAGATTTTTGGAGTCCCATTTTCTCTACATCTTTTAGTTTTGGAAACTTCACTTTTACCCACTTATTTTCCTTTTACTTTATTTATTGTTAAATAAATAAAGAGTGGTCACTATACTACTGCTAAAAAGTTAGGTTGCTCGGCTAGTTTTGGCATGCGTATGACTCCACTAACCAGTGTTCAGACAACAACAACCCATGACTTTCATACAGCCGTGAAGAGGTTAACAGTACACGTGTGGATCTGTGGTTAGAACAGGAGCATAGGGGTGAGATGAAAAGCAAGGGTGAAGACATGGTGTCTTTAGTGAGCACTCATTTTCCCCCCTTGTATCAACCTAATCTTTACGTATACACAGCTGTTGTTGAGGAATTTGAACAAGAGCAGACTGATGCGAGAGAAATGCATTATCATTGCTGTGTTTCTGGTTTCAAAAAGCCATGTCATTAATGCCTCACTAGCAGTCTGAACTGCGAGACTGCATTAAAACATTCACATGTGCTCAGTACCCAGTGTGACACCTTCAGTAACACTAGCACACAGCCATCTGGAGTCAGAACAATGCTGCTGACTGAACAGAAAGAACCATTAGCAGTGAACAGTGAATGCTGCTGTTTCTGGGAAAAAATACAGGCCTGAAAATGTTAGTCTTTAAAGGCATCATCCAGAAGTTGATGCACAGGACACATTGGCGTATGATAATAGGGATAATGTGATAAATGTTTAGAGACAAACCCTCCATTAACTGTAACAGATTTGCGGACAAACTTGAATAGCTGTTGCATGACTCGCTTTAGGCCTTTGTTCAGTCTCAGTTCAAAGTGGCAGTGCTTTGCCATATTTTCCACACCCATGGTTCTTGAGCAGAACGCGGTGCAGCGTTGCCTCCTGGGGCCTGGCTAAAGAGAGGAGACAGAGAGCAGCCCATTCGCAAGGAGGAAGGGAGAAGGACTTCCAGTCAAGAGGAAAACACAGCACGAGTCTGCATATCCAAACAAAGCCAGAAACTGTGTGAATCCAAAACAAATCTCCTCTCAAGTGTCCTGGGATTGAAAAGATGTAGAAGGAAGGATTCATACAAAGTGAGGAAAACGGGCCCTTTGTATCACCTTCTACATCATGTACTCTTTGTTCACCTTTTGTACTGTGATATTCTTTACTCATGGTGTAACATTTGTTTAGACAACTGACTAAATGTACTGCACTTAAAAATGTAGTACAAAACTTTTTACAAGACTAAATATTGACAGCGTTTTATTACTGTAATTAACAATATCCTACGTTCTGAATACTATATACAGAGATGAACCAAAACTTTATGACCACTCACAGATAAAGCAAATAATTTGGATTATCTTGTAACAGTGGCGCATGTCAAGGTCTGGGATAAAGGCAAAAAGGCTCATTGATGTGCAAGGGCAATAAAAACTATCCTGTCTTGTCTGAACTGACAAAAAGTCTCCTGTGGAACAGAGATTTTTTATGATGCTTACGGAAGGAATGTGTCACAACACATTGTGCATTACAACCTTCTCCACATAAGGCTGAAAAGTGGCAGACCGGTCAGGGTGGCCATGCTAATGTTTGTCCACTATTGAAACCTCTTACAATCGGCACGTGAGAGTCAAAGTGGACCTTGCAGCAATGGAACAAAGTTTCCTGGTCCGATGAGTCCCTTAGACAGCCGTGTGCACGTATGCCATTTACCTAGAGAAGTGATGACACCAGAATTCACTGTGGGATGAAGAAAAGTCTATGGAGGGAGTGTAATGCTCTGGGCAATGTTCTGCTGGGAAGCCCTGGGTGTGGACATTCATGTAGACATCAATTTGACCCATGCCACTTCATGGACTCTTCATGGCAATGGTATTCCCTAATGGCAGTTACCTTTCAGCATATTAATACACCCTGCCATACTACACAAATTGCTTGGGAATGGTTTGAGGAACAAGATGAAAAGGTCAAGGTTGCACTTTATATTCCCTAGATTTCAATCTGATCAGGCATCTGTGGGATGTGCTGCAGCTCTACCTTACAACTGCAGGACTAAAAGAATCTTGTGGTGTCCATGCCTAAGCAGGTCAGTTTTGGTGGCACGCACAGGACCAACAGTATTAGACAGGTGCTCATTGGTGTACGTGCACACACATATTAGGAGATAAACAAATAAACAGACACAAACAAAACAAAAAAAAAACAACTAAACAGAAATGAGCATTGTTGCAGTGGTAATCAAATAGTTGTAAAGAAAAGAATACTTACAATGTTCCTACATTAAAGTCCAATATATAATGACATATGTACATAAAATCACTTAAATATTTCTTGCTATATTTTGTGTTGGTACAGATTGTGCTAGGTAAGCTTGCATGTTATCAGATAACTAGCTAGGGTAATGTTAACCCTTAAATGGCCAGGGCCCACCAGCAGGCCCAAACTTTCATTACACAATCCTATAACCTAAGAATAGCTGAACTACTTTGTATTTAAGTCCCTGTAGTTATTAAATAATAATCCTTAGTATGTAATAAGCCCAGGATTTTACCACAGGTTAAGTGTAAATGTAACCAAAGTAGTTTGCATTAGTTTACAGTGGAAATGATGGTCCGTTGCTGCTGCAGAAAAAGACATTTGGAGCCTATTTTTAGAGTAAAATGATGATACTGTATGTTTTGATTTATTATTATGATATTTTTGCTAAAATATTACAGCAGAAATACAGTAAGGGTTTTGATACAGTATAATGTGCCTGCACTGTAAACATTCTCCCATAATTCAACATGGGATGCTATATAAAACAGTAAAACACATTTATCATATTGGATTGAACATAGTAGATTATTATAGAAATTAAAGACTTTTAACAGTGTATCATTTTTGTGTCATTTGTTAAGCTGTGACATTAAGTACCATTTAGCAACATCTGGAAATGCAGAGCTTTTCAAGTAAGTGGAATAATATAACACAAAGTGCCTACCTTCCCAGAACATCCTATTTATTTTACAAGGAGCACACATGAAAGCATCATAAACTGGCAGAAAGTCTGTAGTCTGAATGAATAAATAAAGCAGTTAATCAGTTAAGGCAAGAGAGACATAGAAAATCCCCCTTCGTGTCGGCCCAAGAGTGCTAACATTTTACCCTCTTAGGAGCAAAAATAACATGAAGCAAATGCTAAGTTCCCACTGCATGATCGCCATGGTTACAAGGAAACAGAAAAAAAGGCAAAGTGCTTTCGATAGTAAATGAATGGGAAAATGACTTTTAAAGAACGGTTCTTGCTTGAGCCATACATTCCAGCCCTTATGTCAAATACGAGAGCAGACTGTCGGCGATATCCGCCATCGGAGCAGTTTCTTTGAGAAGGAGCATGTGCTGCATCCCTACACTGCGTTCTGTTCCGAGGCAGCGGGAGAAGCCGTCCAAATGTCAAGTCTAGCCTGAGATTCCTGCCTGTCCACAGCCTTCCAGGCAATTGGCTGCTCTGAGAAGAGAAAACGAATAGACGTACGTTGGCCAGATGCGCCTTCATGGCAGCCCATATGCTGCTGGTCTCCAGGCTGGGTTTACTGCATTATTCAAGGTCAGGCGCATTAGACTGACATATACAGGTGCATAATGAACTCTCTCCTTTCCGGCTATGCTCCTGCTTATTGTGTCATGTAGTTAAGGAAGTTTTAATACTGTTTCCATCTGGACCAGTTGTGTGGCAGCAAGTTAATGCAGCACAGCTGACATCTATATAAGAAAAAAAATCGTTCTACTCTACTTCCAACACATCAAAGAGATATATTTGCATGACAAAAGTGGAGAAGATTGCTGCTCTTTCTACCCATCATTCACCAGTCTGTTTTTAACACCCCACAGAGACCCATATTTTGCCATGGAGCTCGCCAACTGAGATCGAAGTACAGCAGTACTATTACAGTGAAATCTGTTGGAGGTCCGAAAGTCTGAGCAGATGGATTTCTGTGGGATGAACGTTCCTTTGATTTATGCATGTACTCCTCAAGAGCATGCAGTCCTTTGGAATTCAGATCCTTTGGATGTTGCAATTTGTTAAGACCCTTCAATTGGCCTGCACTCATCTTTATGAGCTTCAGAGTTGGATGTCAAGAATATCATAACTGACCAACTGTATTAAGCTGATAGGCAGATTCACGCATCAATCTCAGTGCTTCTAACTGTATGTTGCAACACTTACTATATTGATCAGGCAAACAACCACCTTCTCTGATGTTACTTCCAGTAAAATGGCGACCTGATCTCACAAAGATTTTTTCAGCCGTTACAATGAGGAGGAGTGGCTGATTGGCTGCTCTGTATTGGACCGTATTTAAAAAGCAGTCCAGATTGAAACACTACTTATAACTTTAGCAGGAATGAGTTGAGCTAAACTGTAAGCAGTAGGAAAAATAGGGGGATATACGTGAATGTAATGGTGATGATTCATGACATCAAAAAACAATGCACTGAAAACTATAGGTTATTGTTGCACATTAGATTCCATATATGGACCCTTTAGAGCACCTCACGTACCTGGCTTATAACTCATTCACGCACTTACTTACATTTAGCAGACTGGCAATTCTCCACAAGGGGGTGCTATAAGCATGAACACAACAGTTGGTGCTTTATGAGAGTGTTGCGTCTCATCAATGACACTGTTGTTTATGAATTTGCAATCACAAGACTGTTGAACAATCAACTAAACCATGTGTAGATTTTTTCTTTATGTAGTTACTGAACATTCTTTGTGAGAAATCTTTAGCAAAATTAAACTAGTGTTATAGATCACTTCAACAGTGACCAGTGTGTTAAAGACAAATTAAATAGGGAAGAAGAAGAGTCTTTTTGGGATCCAGCGCCTTTAAATAGAAGCCATTTCTTTGCAATCACTTGGGCTATCTAATTCATTTCACAAGGTTTATTACTGAGTAATAATTAATACGATATGACAATATTAAAATAAATGCTCCTTCCATTTGTATCTATAGAGTAAGTCACTTTGAAATCTAAAAAAACTGGCAGACATTGTCTGAGCAAGCAAAACCTACTATAGAGGGTGGGAATTGACAATCAGTTAGCTGAGCTGGACACTGAAGCCTGTGTCAGAGTCCTCAGCAATGCTTTATGCCATGGGAGCTCAGTTAAATCTCAGAGACCTGAGACATGAGATGGACCCCAAACTAATTAATGTGAAATACTGTGGCCTAAAGCTTCGCCCCTAAGGTGAACCTTCCATGGTTAAACTTTGAATATAAGGAGACAACTCATTCGGAGCTTAGATTACCTAAGGGACAGAGATATGCATCTCTTCACACAATAGACTGAATGGTGAAACACTATATACATTATTTTATTTTAGCAGCTGACTGTAATAGGGGCTATGTGGGCCTGAATGTTGGTGTGATTCTAGGCTCAGATTAGATTCGGGGTTTGATGTCTATCTCTGCCTGGCTGTAAATTACTCAAGCTGCGCATAATGGAGGCCTGTGACTGCCGGGCTTGTTTAGAGGCAGAGTGCACGGGGGTGTAGTCAGGTAGAAGGCAGGAGGATTGTTTGCAAGGTACGGTTTGCGGTTCACAGCCTGGCCGGAGTGGATGATTTGTTTGTGCCTGGTTTGCGTTTCCCTTTGTTAACTCTAGGTTTAGGTTACAGGGAGAGGTGAGAATGGTTTTGTAATTGTGCCCCACACATGCTTATGCACCTCCACACACACACACACACACACACATACACCAACTCTTCATAAAGCTTGTAAGTCTCTGAAATGTTTGTGAACTGCTTAATTCTAATTTCTAAAAAAATAATATTTAAAAGCTTGAAAAAGGCGCACAACTAGACTTACAGCATGGTTTCCGGGATGGTAGTTGATGGAATTAGTAGGTAATTAAGAGATTTTACCCCTCCTTCCCCTGTTTTTTTCCTTTTTTTCCTTGTACATAGCTGGAATTAAGGCGACTGCAATAGGAAGGATTACTGCTAGTGTCATGTATAACTTTCAGTTGTTCATTAGTTTCACTTACAATACGAGCTATGGAATCTAAGACTCAAGTTAAGTACACAAAACACCCAACTATTCTGCGACACTCAATAGAATATTGTAAAGGACGTTTTAAGCATTTGCTTGTATATTGAGTATAATATTACTCCATGTAAATCAATATGCGGTTTCATGTAAGTCTATTCAATTTGGTAAACATGACACCTTCATGAACACAGCATCTCCAAAAAATCTCAACTGCATAAGAGCCGTGACCTTCATTTGAACTGTTTAAGAAGGTATGTGAGTTAGATAATCTCAGGCGAAAGTGAGTGTAAAGTGGGTAGAGGCCAAAATCCTGGGCGGATTCCTGGGATGGAATGCATCAGGCAGGTGTGCTGGGTCAGAGGCTGTGAAGGATTTTATGAAGCAATCGTCTAGTCTGCACCTATATTTCATCTGTGAAGTCGTTCATGCAGGAGGATTGGCTTACACATGGGAGTAAAGAAAAATTCATGTAGGATTCCTAATCCCTGTGATTAACAGCAATTTATTCTATATATCACAGTTAGACTAGGACAGAAATGTACCCTAGGGAGACTCAAGTGATATACTTTGGAAAAGGAATCATTTTTCCTCATATTTCTTTGCGGTGTGTTTCGTGGCTAGTTTTAGCTCCTGATTAAATTGTTCTTAATTGTGGCTTGTGTAATAGGGGGACATCCTGTAGTTATCGTTCAGTAAACACTCAATAATTTTCAACAGTCTTTGTCAGGCTTCAATTCATTTTTCATGAATAAGTCCAACAGTTGCAAAACTCTGGCATGGAAAACATTCTGACTGTCAATCCAAACTAGGAAAAAAAAGAAATAGAGCAAATGCAAACAAAAGGAAGAAATAGCTAAAATCCACAAAAAGAGGGCATTCTCAAGCCAAGCATCCAAAGTGAATTATCCAGAATGCAGTTAGGACCTTGTTTTCTTTTTCAGGACATCTCTATCCCACAACCACAGCAATATCTGTAATCTCAAGGTCCACAGCTCTGACCACAAAAAGACATACAGTGGAGCCATCCAAAATGAACACATTTTCAAAGCATCCCAAGGAGAAATATATTCTCTGAAAACAAATGTTTGGGAAAATAACCTTTTCTTTTTCCTTTTTTTTTTCTCCTATGTATTCTCCCTGACTTTATTGTCCCTCCAGCTCTTCTCTCTATTAGTTCATGAGCTGGGTCTCGGCGGGCTCACGTGGGGCGGGTGACGCTCTACTGTCCACATGATGGGAAGCTGAAAGCGAGTTGCATGTGAAGGGAAGTGACTCAGCCCAGTCCCAGGATTCCTGGCTGCAGACACGAAAGCGTGATGTCATGCTCTTACATCTCTGAGGGTTACGAAGCATTGGCTTGTGTTTGGGAAAAGAACAGAGGTGTGGGCTGGGCCATGCTTTCTTAACCTCCACTTGCACTTCACGTTAGTTACTCAGGGCCCAGTCCCATCAAAGCCACAGGGAAGCTGACCGACGTGGTATCATAGTTTCTGTTTCATAAGCCATGTCTAAGTGCGTAATTGCATCATAAAAGAGAGCCTGATGATGAATTTGAATTCAAACAGAGAAGAAAGATATATGTGTGTCATGAAAGGACATTCTAACCATTAGTATTTGAGAGCTATGAGATGTAAGGCTATTCACTATGCCAGTATATACTATATACTATGTCCAAAATCTGTGGACACTTGCTTACCTGTTTCTTTCAAAAGCAAGGATATTAATAGGGACTTTGTAAGCCTTTTCTGCAATAACAGCTTCATCTGGGAAGGTTTTACACTAGATATTGGAACATTGCTGTGAGGACTGGATTGCACTCAGCCACAAGAGCATTAGCAGAATCAAGTACTGATCTTGGATGATTGGATCATAAACACCACTCCAGCTCATCCCAAAGGTATTTAGTGGTGCTTGATGTTAAATAACAAATCATTAAATATTTTAAGAATTATTTTCATGCACAAGAAACTGCTGGTAAAAAATGGCAAAAAAAATCTAAGACCAGTTCATACAGGAGTAGATAAGATGGATCAAAGCAAAAGCTAGAATGTTAGCCTACACTGTTATATTATTAACTAGAAACAAATAGCAATGTTAAACCATCAAACACCAACCAAGCCTGCCCCAATTCCTCTTTCCAAAAACTGCTATTTTATTAACAGTTGCCACTTACCCCTACTATTCTGTCTGAATGTTAGATTGCTTGTGTTACAAGAAAAGCGGGTTAGTTAAGCAGGTCAGTTCCTAATGATTTAGACATTTATAGACCTATTTCTTATCTTCAATTTACAATTACACTTTTAGGGTTTTGCCTCTCAGCTACAGTCTCACTTTGTCTCAAATTGTCTGTGTAAGCACTTTCAGTCTGGTTTCTGTCCTTGCCACAATACAGAGACTGCCCTCATAAGGGTCACAAAAATGCCCTCATAAGGGTCACTAACCTTTTTCTTACTACTAACTCTGGAGCATTTAGTGTTTTGCTTCTGACACAGTCTCCCATGACATACTTCTTGCATGTCTTTCACCTATTTGTATCACTGGTACTGCTCTGTCCTGGCAGTTTATCTCTATCCAGAACCACAAACTGCCTCCTGTTCCCGTTACTTCAGGTGTTCTTCAAGGCTCAATCCTTGGATGTATTCTTTTTATTATTTACTTGCTTCCAGATATTCCATTGTCATGGCCTTAGTTTTTATCGCTAAGCTGATGACAATCAGATTTATGTTAGCTAATCTGTGCTACTGCTGTGAAGTCACCTGAGAAAGGTACTATACAAATTAAACTCAATATTATTATTACTAAATGATAAATAGTGCTAAATAGGATAGTATGGAGCTGGCTACTGTGGAATCATGAGCTTAGGTAGCAGGCTAACAGCTCAACAACACACAACAGAAAAGGTTAAATTCTTCCCTTCTGTCACTCCAACATCAAATACTTGATGCCACATCAGCTAACTAAGCTTGCTCTAGCATTTAGTAACTAGGACTGTGGATCTACTTGTGGTGAGAGTGCTAGCTAAGCCAGCAGCCCAACACACCATTATCCAGCTTTTTTTCCTTTTATATTTACATTTATATTATACATGATACTAAGCTGACTCAGTAACTGTGCTATAGGAACAATTATTTCTCAGTGTACAAAATATGGAATTTGCCATGTGGTACCACGTTTGACATAAATACCAATCCACTGAATCATAATAAGCCATCCAAGCTACGTTAACCATTTAAAAGGGTCATTTTTAAGTCCACTGGGTATTCAAATGCTTTGTGAGAGTCACATAACAATGTCAAGTTAACTATGCACTGAACCAAGAGCACTGCTGAAAGATTGAGAGCCCCAGAATGAGGAGGGCAGAAGATATGTTTTGCCACATTTAATACATTTATGTTCTGAAATATTCTCATTTAGGAAACATAAATACTTCCACATACGCTTGATTGGTTCCAATGTGAAAATATGTGGCACTCTGTTGGTGCAGAGCTACTCTAGCCATGAGAAGACTATACAGTACCTTTGTGTTTGTTATTCATAAGTGAAAACACATAGATAACCATGCACATCAAATAAAACAGGTCTGGGGTTCAAAATATGTGCATATCCTCTAGTTACTGCTTCCAGTCCATTTGCATTCTAGTTTCCATGTGTAATAGCACTTCTTTGAAGTGAAGTTTCAAAGATTTTTGAGAGGAGTTGAAATTTAGACATTAAAGCCCATCAGCAGAAATGGAAAAAAAATCTATTTCAAGGACAGAACACAATTTAGTTATTCCCTTTTTTCCTTTTTGCTTCCTTTCCTCTGTTGTGTAAGAATAGTGTTGCCAGGCACATGTCTTTTTTTTTAAGTCTTATGCAGCCAGCTAACAACAGGCGGTCTGTGTTCTCATGTCCTCTCAGGAAGGCCACTGCTTTGCAGGAATGCATGACCTACAACACTGGAGTTCAGCTCCCCATCCTCACATTAGACAGACCTCGGCTGTGACCCCAGCGAGAGCCGGTCAGCGTTCAAGTAATGACTCTGCATTCGCTCGGTTACAAGTGAAAGAATGCACATTTGTACGTTATGTTATGCTCTGGTCCTTTTCCAAGGGTCATCTTGCAGACATAATACTGTTTGACTATTACAACAGTTCTCCGGAAAACAGACAGAAAACATTCAGCCCAAATTAGAATCATTATCTTAAAGTAGGAGTGTCATGTTTATATTTTTAACCAAAGTAGGATGCTAAAAAGAGTTTTCTCTATAGAGCATGAGAAGGATTTTACCATGGAGCTCAACACTTCGTTACTACAGGAATGGGCTCTTAGTCAACTGATGATCAGGGTCATGCTAATGAAACATCAGAATAAGAGTTCTGTTGTAGAGTCTTATTTTCTTCTTCTAGCTCAGTGGTTCCCAACCCCATCCTCAGGGACCCCCAGACGGTCCACATTTTTGCTCCAACCCAACTTTCAATACAGGGATGAAGGAAAAATGTGGAAAGTCAGGGGCCCTGAAGGCCGGGTTTGGAATCACAGATCTAATTCTTATGAACATGATCATATGAATAAGGTACATGATCCGGGATCAACAGCTCTCTTAGGTTTGGTTTAATTAAAATAAACCCTGGTGCAATTGCTCTGTTAGTGTGGTTCATTAGAGCAAGTGAAAATGTGGCCATCCAAACTCTGGTGCACGCCAGATAAGCAGAATGAGACTCCCTGAGCAGGCTGGAGTCATTTGCAGTTCATTCAATACAGACCAATATACCAATACAGACTCAAAACAAACCAAAGACATCTAAATGGACCAAAGATAAAACTAACCCTCTGGACAAATTCTTTGCTTGGCTTCTTTGTGAGTTTCTGATGACATGTGCATGTGCCTTATCATGTCTTTATAATCTGAATCTGTAATTATAGAATGGATAGTTTCAGTTTTGAAATGATGCTGGAATGTATTTAAAGTCTTTACAAAATATTGGATAACATTTGACTGCACACATAAATTATTTCATGCATTAAGGCACCAAAGTTCTCTGTTTTGTAAAAGCAGTTAGTAAGGATGTGTAATAGGGATTTCACCCTGGTTTACAGTAATGCACAGTAATGCAGGAAGTCTCGTGGCTTGTTGCTCTAATATCACAAGACAGATAAAACATGACATACATGAAACCAATGAGGTGATAGAACAAAGAAATGCATGATTCAGTAAGTTTTTTGGACATCATCACAGTTATACACCGATCAGGCATAACATTATGACCACCTCCTTGTTTCTACGCTCATTTTCCATTTTTATCAGCTCCACTTACTATATAGGTGCACTTTGTAGTTCTACAATTACAGACTGTAGTCCATCTGTTTCTCTGCATACTTTGTTAGCCCCCTTTTACCCTGTTCTTCAGTGGTCAGGACCCCCATGGACCCTCACAGAGCAGGTACTATTTGGGTAGTGGATCATTCTCAGCACTGCAGAAACTCTGACATCATAATGTTATGCCTGATTGGTGTAGTATGTCATATAATTTGCCCATCAGTTGTGACCTTTTATTCGTATTATTTCAATATTAAATAAGTTAGTGTGAACACTAAGCGAACCAAAAGTAAAAAGCAAAAATGTGTCATTTTCCTTAGTTGGTTTGGACCAAACTAAACACACCCTAAATACACCCTTAGATGCTTTAGGGCTCAGACACACTAAGCTGGTGAGGAAGAACTAACGTTAACTAAGTTTGACTGATGATTGCCTTCCATATGTGACCATCGCCTCTCATCTCCTGGGAAACTTGCACTTGAACATACCACAAAACCTACAGTTGATGGCTAACATGCACATACTTAAAGCACCCGAACAACACCCCATAGAAGGAGCTGCAGTAGTCTGTAAAACTGTAAAGTACAAAGTAAAGCTTAGGACTGAGCTGGTAAAAAGAGCTGTTTAAAAGTTAATGTTTGTACATTAAACTGTAAAATAAAATGTGTGGCTAGTTATAGAACAAAAATAAAAACATAGATGAAATGAGTGAATATTTCATGCTTTATATTACATTACTGTGCTATCAGAGTTCTCGTGTATCCCTGTTTATCTATACTTATATTCCATATTTTGTCACTGGAAACACGATACTGGTCATTTAAAAATTCATATGTTTGAACAGCAAAAGCTGTCAAAATGCCCATTATGAGTGACAAAACGTTGCTTCTTGCACTAGCAGTGAAAAATAAGACTATTGATAAATGACATTGGCTGATTAAACACACTCAATCAGCCAAAACTGCACTGATGAGAGCCGTCTAGAGCCAACTGTGCAAGACACACTGTACAAACTATGGCCAAAGGTCAGCCACTGATGCTTACCAGTGGGCTGACAGTTGTCTTGGTGTGTCAGGGCCCTTACAAATATGGATCCAGATGGACCCAGATGGACCCAGCCAAATAATAAGTGACCCTGTTCTCAAATGTCTGTATGCATAGTTACATGTAAGTTCAGTGGCTCTGACATTCCTTTTAAGTCATGATGTCTGAGCGAATTGTTATGTATTCTTTCAAGACACCCTATCCCATGTTCAGCCAGGATCCACTTTCATGTGGAACCACAAGGACCATCCCATTTTAGTGCTGCCTGAATGACTTCCATGTGTGCTGTGTATCATGACAGCACAGTTTACCAAGAGTACTTCTTTGAAGTAAAGTTTCAATAGATTTTGGGAGGAGTTGAAACAGAAGAATGGCCTGATGTATAAGACTTTGCTTGGCTATTGCAACCCATTACCATCATTCAGGGCCATTTACAGAAAACCAGAAGACCAACATTAGCACAACAGCCGAAGACTTGAGCTTGATTGAAATGAAAGAACAGCCTCGATCAATTCCCAGTGTTAATGCTTGATGTGAGTTAAAGCAACAATGGAGGCAATCATTTTGCTGCACTGGATAATATTACATCATTGCAAAGTTCCTCATGAGAGAGGTTGTATTGCTGTATTCAAAAACAACTGAATTCCAGGAAATGAGATCCTTTTATTTTTTGGGTGGCGTTTCCTAAAAAATTGCAGTAGTTTATTGTTTATCTGTCAACTTCTCAAATAATCCTCACCGACTTTGACCTGATTTATGTTCAGTGCATAAAGAATACTAAAAGTAGGTTCTTTCCATGAATCTAACACTGTTACCAGGTAATATCACGAGGTAGTACTGAAACTAGCTTGTTGTCTGACTTTGCACAAATATATAATTACCTGCACAGTTAATAGTATATGCAAAAACGTGAATCATACAAATGGCACTAAACAACTACAACCTCCAGTGACAGTATATACCTTATATACATCTACCATAGCCTCCATGAATACAGAGTGTCTGTTGTGGATTTGCTAGTCCAGCATCCATAAGATTTGTTCTGTGCTATGGTGAAGGCCAATTTTGAGATGTTTAGATGTTACATTGGAATAGCGGAGGTGGGGGAGCCCTATTTTTCCATGGCCATCTCCAACATGGTAATAATTATATGGAGTTCTCAGCACTGATATCGTGAGAATGTGTTAAAAATGATAAGAGCTTTTGTGTTTCAATTTTAATAACATAACTGAGTCAATTAATTTAGTCTCTTTGCCATTTTAATATTCCTTGTTTGTCAGTTTTGGCATCAAACCTATATCAAAATATGACCTGATTCTTTTCTGACAATGATGAAAGTCACACTAAAGCCTTCACACTAGGAAAATGAACTGTTGCAAACAAGAAGGCTACCCATCTGACATCAATAACCCTACTTGTCCTTTATACTTATGCTTGTAGCAGCTCCTACTGGTCATAGCGACAATACAGTTCATCCAGAAAACTTCAGAAATGATTCACCTCTGCCAAGTGTTCAGTGCCATCCAATATAATTTGGAAATATTTTGTACTTACTTGAAAACAATGTTTTCCCAACACATGACTTTAAACAAGCATGAGGATTCCAGACACATGCTACCTACCTGGGTTTTCTTTTTTATTTGCCTCAGAGTCAACTTTACTCCCTATTACATGTATCTCACTATTGTGACCGGAGAGAGGATGGTTACAAGGTTCTTGACCTTCCTGATTTTCTTTGGCTTAGACTTAAATACTAGTCATCAATATAATGTTAATGTAATGCATTATAAATAGTGTTAATGACATGTTATAATGTCAGTGCCAAAGAAGTCAGTCCCAGTACTTATAATGTATCATGTTAACAATTCATAATGCATACTAAACATGGCTATAACGTATAATGCATTTTTATAAATGTTTATAGCTATGTTTATATGCATTATAACATGTTATGAATGTATTTATAGATGCTTACAAAGGTGACATTCATAGAAAGTGTTACCGATGTTGCTTAGGGCACCCAAATATTCAGAAATGGATCAATATTAAGTTTTTTTTTCTTCAATTCTTTTATAAAAAGTAATGTCAGTGGAGTGGAGGTGGTCCATAAAGTGGGATGTTGTGAATGTTCAGAAACATCCCTGAATGACTGAGTCACATGCCTCTTCTATCTGGATCAGAATGTCCTTGTACTGAAACACAGACACCAGACTCAGTTTCATTGCCCACAATTCCATCGTATCCCTGCTTTTTATTATGCCATTTAGCTCTGACCAAAGTGACTTACAGACACCATTCGCACAAACAGGCCCCATGGAGCAGTATGGGGTCAGATGCCTTGCTCAAGGGCACACTGAAAGCAGCAGGATGTTATCAGCTGTGATCAAACTCAGTATCTTGGTCCGTAGCCAAATTTCTCTGGCCGCTGGGCTACCATCACCCCGCTTGCACTGATTAAAGAGAGTTCTGACGATGGCAAGGACACAAGTGAAGGCATCACATTTCCCTGTGGCTTAGCACAAAAGGCCTCAGGACACTGGCTTCTTGCTGGTTTACTGTTGCTCACTGCAGTCACTCAAACTGCAACAGGGCTTCTCTCTAGTGTGGATAAACCACAAGAGGAAAAATGGAAGTGAAGCACAATCAATCTTCTCTGTTTTTTTTTTTTTTCAGGATAATCTGCAGAACATCTGATTATTTTTTTGACATGAGGTCAAGAGGATTCAGTGGTGAGGTGAAGTGTGAATATTGGAGGTTTTTGTAGTCGCAGCTGCAGAACAGCTCGCTAGATACAAAATGTTTCATGCTGTTGATGACATTGCCAAACACGCTGAAATGCCCATAAGTTGTGCTCCCAGAGTAAAACAGTGGTTTTACTGAGAGAACATACAAAAGAGAGAAACACTGGATATTCCAGATTGCATAAAGAAAAACACCACATAATTAGTTGGTGCAAGTTGCAGTTAGCCAAACAGTTGTTGTGACAACTTAACCCCTTATTTGCCAAGACCCACCAGCAGGTTCAGGTCTACATTCCTCACTCTTTTAACTTAATAATAACTAAGCTGGTTGTACTGTTTTACATGTACAGTCCTGTGCAGAAGTCCACCCTTCGTTTAATTCCCAATCAAAATGACCATACACATTAATTTTCAGTGTAAGGGCAAAACAGCAGAAAAGACATACTTAACAGAAAAGTACAGAGGAGAAACAGAACATCATTTTTTCAGGGTTTAGTATGTCCAACCTTTGTCTTCAATACAGCTTCTGTTTATTTTAGGAGACTTGCTTTTAGTTTTTCAAGCAGATTTGCAGCGACATTTTGCCACACTTCCAAAGTTCAGTCTTGGAAGTTGGTTGCATGCTCTGCTTTATAAGTAATCCAAGTAATCCCATACACATTAAATAAGCTTGAGGTCTGAGTTTAAGGAGTTGTCAGCCTGTTGTTCTAAAGACACTAGAAGCTTTTTTGTTTGATTCTGATTTTTTATTTTTTTACTTATCACTTCTTGACAGCTACACATTCTTTCAGGGCCATAGTGTTGAGATCGCCTCACAGTGGAAAGATGGATAGAAACACCTGTTTTTTGTTTTTTTTTTAGATCTGAAGCAAGAGTTTGATTTTGCTGAAAGCTTCATGTATTGTTTATCTGATGGGGCTGGTTTTGGTGGTCTACTAGGTCTTGGATAGTCGAGAGTCCCATTTTTAAATCATTTTTTGAACCCCACTTTTGGAAATTCCTTTTATTTTTATTTTGGAAATTTCCTTATTAAGTTTCCTTATTTTCTTGTCACTTTCCTCTTCCACATGCAAGTGAGGGATCCTGAATTAAATAAATGACTGCATCTCTGACTTTTGCACAGTACTGTAATTACGGAATAATAAGCTATGGGATATAATAAGCTTAGGAATTTAAAGCATCAAGCTATGATGTTTTTTTCTGCACTTGTAATTGTTTCCACAGGTGCTAACTCACATTTAATGCTACAGAGCAGTTAAAGAATCATCATAACCATGTGTGCACAACTCCTGTAAGTTATGTTAGTCCCAATCTTTCAAATTTTAAAAATGCAGTTTGGTTGTTTTACATTAGAACTCAAGCTGGAACTCTTTCACCTCCATGAAAATAAAACAAAAAATCAGAAAATGTGACAGACAAATAGTGAGATCAGTGGTCAGTGAGATAGTCCTTGGTAAACTATGCGCTTGCAAGCATGTACTTTCTGGATGAAACTTTACCCGCCTACGCAGTATTACAGTGAATGTAATGAAACTTAGATAATATTCCGAATGATTTTTCTGTTATCTGCATCCTGTCTTCCACATAATGAAGATGTGGTCTGAGAGAAAGACTCCCTGAAATTGAGAGCAGAATGTAGTCACCATGGTAACCTGTTCTTCCTCAATTAGCCTTTGGAGCGACCCTGGGCAGATCCACTCCAGTCGTATGCTTGTCCTTCACTCACTCTAAAGCGAAAGAAAGAAGACTTTACTTGAATGAAGTTGCTTGGCCTACTTAAGTGAATCTTCAGGGACAGAGTTGGACATGCATTGAAACTTTGCCAGAAAACCCAATTAGCCTCTCTGTGGACTTTTGAAACTGATCACGTGATCACAGAGCTCTAAGTAGCACTCAAAGGAACAGGCCCTGCCACTCAGCTGCACAGGGCTGTCTCATTCTATACAGTTCTGCTGGTAAAGGATTCTAACTTTAGAAAAATACCCCTGAGCAAAAGAGCAAAACAAATTCAGAATTGGGTATCTTACCCTATCCTAAAATAAGGTGAAGCGGTTTAAATCATATGCAGTATATAATTCAGTTGAAGACCACAATTTATTTATTTAATTTCAAATCAAAATGACTGTTAAACAGCTGAGTAAAAGGTTTTTATTTTTCAGTATCTGGGAAAAAAAAACATTTAACAGAAAATTGTACAGAACCTTCTACAACTGAAAATAATATATTTTTTTCAGCATTTACTGTGTCCACTCCTGGCCTTCATTACAGCTTCCATTCTTTTCAAGAGACTCGCTTTCAGTTATTTAAATAAATCTACAAGAATATTTTTCCACTCCTGCAATGGACAGTCTTAGATTCTGATTGCATTTTCTGATTCTCACAATCCAAGTAATAGAAAAGACATTCAAGTATGTTCAGGTCTGGTCTCTGGGGTGGTCATTTCAGTGTTCAGAGAATACCAACAGCTTCTTTGTTTCATTTGCAAATGTTCTTCTTTATCATTTATTTTCTTTTCTCAGTAAGGGCTTCCTGACAGCTACACATCCTTTCAGACTCATAGTGTTGAGTTGTCTTCTCAGACAGAATGGAGAGAAACACCGGTGGATTTTTTTTTCAGATCTAAAGTAAAAGGGGAGCCTGATCTCTCAATGAAGGAAGCTTTAAGTACTCTTTGTCTGATGGTGACAGTTTTGGTGGTCTACCAGGTTTTTTAAGATTGTTAGAAGGTCCATCTTTTTAAAAAGTCAGTCTTGGAAACTCCACATACTTTCCTTTAATTTTTCCCTTTCCTTTTTTTTTCTTATGTATGTGATCTTATATCTATACTCTCCTTAGAAATACCTCCTGAAAAATGAATAACTTGTGCTTAATAGCCATTTGGACTGAAAGTTGAATAAATGACAGGGGGCTTCTACACAGTACATTACATACGGCATTACTGTTCAAGTTTCTGAATAACAAAATATTGGCAGCACAATATTGTGCTAATTTTGATTAAAAGCACACTTATAAAGATATCCTTGGCTTATGAATTAAGAGAAACACACTGTCAGTCTGATAAAAGCTGAGAGCTCTTGTTCCCATTAAAGCCAGAAATCTAAAGGAAGTTTGGCCAGATATCAGCGTGGGTTTGTGCTGAAATTTTGACTGGAGAGATACTCCCTGACCATCCAAAGTAAATTAGTTTGAGCTCATAAGATGGCTCTTAACTTCCTGTGGTCTCAGCCTTACATAACTAATGATGTTGAAATGTCATAGAATTTCAGCAAAAGTTCCTTTTTTTGTCAAAGAGCTGGAACACCGTAACACCAGGCGCATGATGCCAAGAACACTAAGACCACGAGTGCACCTTAATCTGATTGCTAAAGTTACTCCATAAATAGAAAAGTAGCTAAGAATAGTCCCTCCCTGCAATTAGAAAGGTTCAGGTTAACTGTTTTAAATTGTTAATCAACTTATCACTTAGCATGTCATCCTATATTTATCATGGACTTAATGAACCATTGAAACATGAACACACAAACACACCCATAACCTTCTTCCCTTACACACACACATACGCAGAGAGAGACAATTAACATCCAGCTAAACGTATGTCTTTTATGAGGGACTTCGTAAATAGATACAAATTACTCTGTGCTTAATGAAATCCACACAGCCTACAAGCCATAATCTGTAGAATTTGTGTCTAAGTTCAGGTCATGTAAAGAGCATTTCCTTGTGTTTGGCTCTGGGAACAGGGACCATAAACAGGCTAAACTTTAAAGCAGCCATCTGCCGCCGAGCCGACCGAGCCACAGCGGCACTGAAGCCTGGGAATGGCGCTGACCGGCCCGAGGTGCAGACCGCAGTGGGAAGAGCTTGTGGTGTGTGTATTTGGCTGAGTCAGGCTTCGAGCCCACAGACGCAGAGTAACAAGCCCAGGTGCGGCCCATTAGCTCCCATCTGGAGACCATAACGCCATACCCTCCTCCCAGCAGCTCGCAAGCAAGGCCTAAAGATGCAGCACCTAAATTAACACTGAGACATTAGCCTTCAGCCACTCAGTATCCCTGACAGCCAGCAAGTACTGTCTTCTGTCACTGCTTCACATGTCTATTTCTGCCTTTATTCCTCTGTTTCAAGCAGTTGTGTATATTCTATGCTTGAGATGTGCTTTTGCAGTCATAAGGATTTTGACTCTTGACCTATATCTGCTAATAATGTGGTGTTGAAAGCAAGCAAACTCTTCTCCAGCTTCCCTGGGGCGGATTATAGAGAGAACGTGTGGACGTGATGATGTCTCCTGGAATCACATGAGTGACGGCGTAATGTTCTGTGGATTGTTCTTCTTTCCTTGTCATTCGTGCCACCCACACACATGCTACTACTGGCTACCAGTTGCAGTCTGTTTTCTCTGGGCTTGATCTCAGCGGTTGCCTGGCATGGCCAGGACCATAAGCAGAGATCAGAGAGCAATAATAAAGTCTGGAGTCGGCCAGCTGACGAGAAAAGGCCATTAGCCTTTTCATGCTGAGGCAGTCTGTTGGCATTTGAAAGAGTGCTGGTTTACTTTTTCACAAACACTGACAGAAAATAGCCTAATGTTCCAGCAGCTCATGAGAGGAACATAATGTACATTCATTTTGCGGGATTTTTATCATTATAAAACATGAGTCATTCCCCCCAGGTTCTGTTGTAAAGCTTAATTGTTGTTAGACTAACCTTGTTTTTCTTGTTTTGTTAAGATGACTTGTATTTTTACACACTGACAGCCCTCAAGGCTAAAAATAGAAGCAAGGTGACGTTCATGATTATGGGAAGCTGTTGCATGCGTTGAATTGAAATCTAACCAGACATAAACAGGCCCAGCGAGTGCTATCAGATTTCCAAACTTCTATTGTTCCTTAAGCCGCTTCTGATACAAGACCCACATGCCCCCCCTCCCGTGCCGAGAATAAGTGTCATTCTGTTCAGGCATCTTTCTTTTTTCAGGTGCGTGTGTCTGAGTTATGATCCCAGTCTAGACAAGGGGAACGAGGTGGAAATTCTTCAAACTCTCCCGACTGAAAAAAACACCCAGTCACCCTCAAGCCGTCGTCATTTTTGAATTAAGCATAATATCCTCGCAGGTTAAACATTTGAGCTCTATGGAACACATTCCACCAAAAATATCTCAGTAACTCGTGTATGTCTTTTCACTGGCCTTCTCACTGGCAGGAAAGCAAATACAACAGATATCATCACCTGGGAAGACTGAAACAGTTGGGGGCAGCATTCAATAGGGCCCATGTTGACACTGAGAGATACAATAACTCCTGGGCAAAACATGCAGACGCATACAGAGAGGTTGCCGAGTGATGGCACAGCCTCGACTTGTTTGTATCCGCTGTTGATACGTGTGTGATTGATTTTGTAAAGGGTGTTATCTTCGGGATCTTGTGGACACAGGAGCGTGAATGCTTAGATTGAGTGGTGTGCGGTGTAAATGTGATTGTGTTATTATGCCTGCAGAATCACCCACAGACATGCTCGCTGAGCCGGCTGAATAGCACACAGATGAAGACGGTGGCAGCCTTTGTTGCCTGGAGACCACAAACACACCGACAAGTGAAACTCAACAGCTGGATCTTGCCATGGGAAAACAGGGACTGATTTCATGATCCTGATAAGTTCCAGAACATGACTGCCCCACACACTGCCATAATATTCAACCTCACATACCTCAGCAGTCTATTTTGGAAGGTTTTGGTTTGCCCTCGGTCAGGATCGGCAAGTCAAAGACTGTTGCATAACTCCGTTGCAGTGTTTTATAATACAATGGCTCAATGTGGTTAATGAATAGATCCATTATTTAAGAGCAAAATATGCAAAGTGCCATATAACGCTTGTTTGATTTTGCATTGTCTGGAGCGCTGGTGTTTTTCTTCAGTCCCCTTTTAAAAGAGCAACAGAAAAAGGCTTTCATGTACGCCACACCTTGTTAAACTCTCCAGAACCAGTCTTTTAAAAGCAGGCTTCTATGCCATGCATGACTTAAGGTCTAATTTATGGGAGCAGTAGCGTTTGAGTGCTAGCCCGTGTCAACCCCGTTTGTGCTGGTGGCTGATTGTGCAGGAGCCGAAGGCAGGCATGAATGTGGCATGGATGGGGAGTTGCGGTGAGCGCACACACATTCCGTCGCACGGATTACACTGACACTTGAGTGCGGCTGCCGCATGCTTGATTTGCTGAGGAATAATAACACAGTAGCGTAGGGCACAGCCAGCCAGGCAGTGAACAACAACAACAAAAAAGAAAATCTGCCATATAGAAATATCAGAGGGGCAAAGAAACGCATGTTATGCCAGCACATCTATAGCTGCTCGCAAACTGTAAATAGGTTTCGTCGTTAACCTAAAAGTATAGACTGTATTTAAAGTGTGGAGAAGGCGTATGAGAGAGCAGTGATGGGCCCATCGGGCTTTAGTGGGGGCATCATTTTCACATTTTCACTGGAGACAAGCTGATGTCTCGGTCTGGATAGTTTCAGCATTAAATCCTCAGGCTCTATTTTGAGTGAAAGTCATGGATATTGATTGAAATGAGAGAGGTTTGAGGAATGCCCAGTTTTAGTGTTAGGCATTATTATCCACTTTGATAAACTAGGTTGTCATATTAAAATGTAAATAGTTCCTGTCATCCTATTTGAATTGACAACTTTAAGACAACTCTGACTGGAAAGTCATACAAAATGTGCCCAAATATTTTACCAAACCACCCCAGAATAGCCACAAAGCATCAAGCGCTCATAGAAATGGGTGAAAGCAGCCTCAGGGGTCATTGTGTCAGCAGAAGGTACCGTCTCCGTTCCTGTCCCAGGCCAGGATGAGAGAGTACTTTTCCAGTGAGTTTAGACCTGGCCATCCTCCACAGGAGCTACACACCACTGATTAGGGAAACCACATACTCGGTGACAAACGCTGCAGCTGCCATATTTTGGTTATGGCAAAATCTATCTTTAGCTCTGTTTGTTAGAATGAAGGCAAATGTGCTGAAGTGCTGCTTATTTTTGCTTTTTCCCTCACTCGGTCCTCTCATGGCTGTTGATCTTGACGGAACATAGTTTAACACGTGTGTAAGGTTATAGCATGGTATTCCAGTAAGAGGAGAGGGGAGCGGATAATTTTGGTAGAATAGCGGCTGGAGAAACTGGAGATTGTTAAGATTCCACACATAGGGAAGGAGCATGGGACGGGTGCTCGATTTAGCTGTAATATAATTGAAATAATTAGCCCAGTGACCCACATTTTCATGAAATTAATATGAAATTATCTTAATTAGCCTCCTCTTAAGTTTTAATTGTCTCATTTTACTTTCAAGCACTGGCAAGACAGACTTTAAAACTCTCCTGTGAGATTAGAAAATACAGTATTTGCATTTGTTGCTATGTAATTATGTATTGAACTTCATTACACAGTAACACGAAATGAACTCTGTTAACTTTTGGGTCATGTAAAACAACATGTTCAGAGCAATGACTGTGGTATGTTTGCATGCATATTTTTTATGTTCAAATATGTGTCATGTTAGAATATATGATAAAGTGCACTCGTATAAAGTTGCATGAAATCGCATTGCTAATAGAGATTCTCCATAGTTTCCACTTTCAGTGTGTAACTATCAGTGGACCTCCAAGTCCTTTCTAGCCCTCCAGAGAAGGCCTACTTTTTCTGAGAACTAGAAAATAAATGTCTATCATTTTAATTCAGCTCTATTCAATATAATTATCATGCTTGTTTTATTGAAACTCTGCAAGGATTGTAGTGCTACTGAATTCATTGTTGGAAACAAAGTATTAAGATCTTGAAACAGCCAGTGGAAAATTGTCCATTCAGGATTTTTCATCATGTTTTTGACTTCTAATGGATGAGAGCAAGTTTGTGAGACATCAGTCTAGGCTTTTTGAAAAGACTAGATACATCACTGGCTGTGAATACAAGCAATATTCAAACCAGATTTCAGTCAGTTGATAGAAATTGGAAACAGCAGAGGTAGCTATATGTGAGGGCTCTTTACATAAAACTGCTACTGTACCATTACTGTAAAACTGCATACAAGGTAAGATATGTTCTAATGTGTGTTACAAGCTTCAAATTAATACGTGGAATGTCTTCTACAAGCTATATTAATATATTACCCATATTTAATAGCCAAAATGTTATAATGTTAGTATTAGCTTTACGCAAACATACAATTGTGCAGAGGTGAGTTTTTTATGGCACAAAATGAAGGTCTGGGTCTAATAGTCATGGTTCACATAGTCTAGTCTTAATTTGTGCATGGAAATCTATCAGTGTTCACAGAATCATGTACATGCATATTCAAAAGGGTCCTGCCAGTGCAATAAATTCTATATTTTATATGCAGGGATTCCATGAAAACTGATTTATTGAGGCTGATTTGGCCAAATTAAATAAACAATGTTTCTCTGACTTTGTCAATTTAAAATACAAATGCAGATTTTTGAAAAAGACAAAGATGTGCATTATATAAACCCTTTTGAAATCATACAGGGGCGAGGACAACTATGTAGAAAGAAAAATTGTAAAAGATGATGTTTCTATGTTGCTTGTGACATTTTAACTTTAGAGAAACAGTATGAAAAGACATGAACCATCCTTCTGAAAAAAGAAAAAACACTGTCATTTTTGTGCTATTTGCTATTCATATGCTGTTATAGGCCTTCTTTATACTACAAACATTGTGATCCTTGTGCTTGTACTGCATTTGTTATGACAGTGCTACATTCCATTACCTGTGGCCTGAATTGATGAATAAATAGATAAATAATGGATGAATGAATAATCTATGGACAGAGAGCTTTCCTGGAAAGCAGATGAGGGATGTCAGACCCTTCATAGCTGCTCTGGTCTAGCAGGAGCACGGCCAGTAAAATATGCAGCCACGGCAAACACTGCGGTACTAAATCAATTCCAGTGAGGCTAGAATGCATTTATTTAATAAAGAGTGCTCATGGTACATTAGAGCGATTGTATGCAAGGCACATAAATCATCTACTGTAGCCTTTTGTAGCTCATAACCTATTTCAGGGGCTATGACATCATCGAGCTTCAATTCATTATACATACAGTAAGCAGTAAACTAAAGGCAGTAAAATGGCACTTAAGCCAGTCACTTGTAAAAAAAATCTTCATTCTGTTGCAAACAGGCACCTAAAACAAAATACAACGATGCAGAAAGATGAGTTGACTAGATTTGGACAAAGCATAATTTAAGAAAAAGCGTGCAGGAGATACAAAAGTAAAAAAGTGAAATCTCAAGTTGATGATGTATTGTAGGCTTGACTTGGCCTTGAGGACATTTAGGGCACCGTGACTGACTCGCAAGGAAAATGTGTTATGCATTTTCTCAGACAACAGCTGCCTCTTTTGGCCTGAACCTTCAGCCCTCACTGAAGTGCCATTACATCTCAGGTCTCGTTTCCTCAGCGAGTCTCCTGATAGCGTCCTTGCAGGACCACTGATCACGCTAATGATGGGCTTGTTGTAGGAAATGGCAGGCTGGTCTGGTCTTTGTATCACACTGTGCAGAGCTTCATGATTAGAGAGCAGCGTCCTGAGAGGATCAGGCAATCTTAAGAGGATTTGTCTGGTATGTCTGCTTTATTGATGGAAATATACTGTACTAGGCCTTACAGATCATGGACTTCTTATTATAGCTGCATCCCAAATGCAGCAAAGAATGGCAAGGTATTTATAAAGCATGCTATATGTCTCAAACAGATTTGCAGAGAGTTTTAAATGTAACCTCATGTTCCTTTAGACCTACAGATCAAAGTATGTTTTATGATTTTTCCATTTAAATTTTTTGCAGCAGTAACAAAGCCCCATGGGACATGCTTGAAAGGACAGGTGAGATTGGGGCCCTCTGCGTACAGAATGCTGAGAATTTAGTAAAATTGATGAACAGGGTGTTGTGGACACATAAACACTAGGCTATATACATGACTGGAGAGCATGTGGAGACACCAGTCCAGAATCTAACCAATTCCACATGCGTTAGAACCCTCTAGTTTTATTGGAAAATGGAACAGATCTTTGCCACTTGATGTTTTCCCACCAAGTGTTGAACAGTGCCAAATTTAGTTGTAAACAGAAATCAACACAACTCCAAGTACATTAGCATTTTATCTTGGAAAAAAAGATTAAGATTACAAAGACCTCAAATGAATCCTGAGTCAAAATGAAACAGAAATTTGCCTTAAAAAAAGGTAGCAAATGCAAAGATAGTTGGACTACGGTCTAATGAGATTTCCATCTCATCCTCTGAGCTGCAAATCACTTTGACTGTTTGCTCCATGCTCATTCTAAAATTTGAATATCATATTGCTGACCTCCCATATATATTTTATGATGTCTTGGATGTTTGAGATGGAAATTTTCACTCAAATGTTACACTGCTGCACGTCCAGAAAGAATTGGAGATGTTTTGGTAGTTACCTTGCCCAACTGCACAGCTCTGACAGCTCCATAATGGGTGAATTACTGCTTATCTGTTTAAAATGAGAGGGTATGTAGCATATATACAGAATAATACGTTGCTTTGTGCATGAAATGTTATATACTCACTGAGCACTGTATTAGGAACACCTCATCAGCTCCATTTATACATAGGTGCACTGTAGTCCATCAGTTTCTCTGCATACTTTGTTAGCCCCCTTACACCCTGTTCTTCAATGGTCAGGACCCCCACAGGACCACCATGGAGCAGGTATTATTTGGTTGGTGGATCATTCTCAGCACTGCAGTGACACTGAAGTGGTGGTGGTGTGCTAGTGTGTGTTGTGCTGGTCTGAGTGGATCAGACACAGCAGTGCTGCTGGAGTTTTTAAACACCTCAGTGTCACTGCTGGACTGAGAATAGTCGACCAACCAAAAATATTCAGCAAATAGTGTCCTGTGGGCAGTGTCCTGTGACCACTGATGAAGGACTAGAGGATCACCAACACAAACTGTGCAGCAGCAGATGAGCTACTGCCATTCTTATGAATCCTGTATGTTCAGTGCTTTATAAATGAATACATAAATGTCTCATAATACTTGGCATAAGCCTGTGTTATTGCTTAAAAGTAGTTAGAATTACATGCATAACACTTTATAACACATGAGAAAATGCCTTTATAATATTAGGTTTTATAATGCATTATATGTTCTCATTAGAACACTGAAAACATGAATGTGGTAATGCACTACAACACGGTTCTGGTATATTTCCTGTATTACACCCAGATCCATCATAACAGCTGGTTGCTAACATGAAGCAGCACTTGAGCATTTTTCTATAATATTCATTCAAAACATAACCTATAATATATATATATATATATATATATATATATATATATATATATATATATATATATATATATATATATATATATATAGTGTGAATTTGACAGGGTTATTTATTTTAGCTAACTGGTAACTGAACAGATATTATAGAGCAAGCATAAGCAACTTGGTAGTATCTGGTGATTGGCCATATGATGCCTTACAAATACATTAATAAATCATTAAAAATACAGGATTCATAGGAATTGTTACCACATTGTTTTTGCTCTATCATGTTTGAGTTTGACACATTATATATGGATAATGCCTGCAAACTTTATTTGTGAAAACAGGCAACACATAGAACCAACAAAAGTGTGTTTGGAGGGATACATTAAAAATGTAGATTTGTACTTCAAAATATACATTTGCAATGGTTCCTACATCCATGTATTATTGCTGAAGTGCATTATGATGAGTTATTTTATAAAGTATAATTTACGCTGTTTATAGTGTTTTTATGTTTTATATTTACACGCTACGACCATGAATATGTGGACGCCTAATTACACCTAATTACTCCTAATTACTAAATTTAGGTTTTTCAGTGACACTCATTGTTAACAGTTGTATACAATCAAGCATATAACCATTAAATCTCCTTAGACAAATGCTGGCAGCAGAATGAGTCACACTGAAGTAATTAGTGACTTTAAATGTGGCCATATCATAGCATGCTCCCTTTGTCAAAAGTCAGTTTGTAAAATGCTTTGCTCCTATGTAATTAGTACCATAACTATGAAATCGAATGGTCTAGGAGTGACAACAGGTCAGCCACAAAGCGGTACTACACAAACTCAGAGCGAGGCCACCGAGTGCTGAAGGGCATAGCATGTGAAAATCACCTGTCCTACAGAATTCCAAACTGCTTCTGGAAGCAACATTAGCTCAAGAACTACTTGTCGGGACCTTCATGAAATAGGTTTCCATGGCCGAGCAGCTACACACAAGCCTAAGGTCACTATGTGCAATGACATGCGTCAGCTAAGGTGATGTAATGCACAGCGCCATTGGGGCAATGAGCATGTGCTCTCTGGAGTGATGAATCACGCTTCACTCTCTGGCAGTCTGATGGATGATTCCTGGTTTGGCAGATGCCAGGAGAACGGTGCTTACTGTAATGCATAGTGCCAAGAGTAGAATTTGGTGGAGAGGGGATAATGGTCTGGGGCTGTTTTTCAGGGTTTTGGCTCAGCCCCTGAAGACTAATGATAATGCTACAGCAAACAATGACATTTTAGACAACATGCTTTTACCTTTGACGTAACAGTTTGGAAAAGGCCCTTTCCTGGTCTGGCATGACTGTGCCCCCGTACACAAAGTGAGCTCCATAAAGAGTTTGACAAGTTTGGTGTGGAGGAACTCCAGTGGCCTCAACCTCATTGAACATGTTTGGGATGAATTACAACACTGACTGTGAGCCAGACCTTCCTGTCCAACATCAGTGCCTGACCTTAGACACACTCCAAAATCCATATTAAGGGCATAGTCTTGAAATAGGATGTCCAACAAGCTCATATATGTGTGATAGTCAGGTGTCCACATACTTTTGGACATACCATACCATACCACTGCACCTACGAATCTGACTCACTTTTATATCCATCTATCTGAAGGAAGGGGGAGAGAAATGACAGCGATTGCTGTGACCTGTCCTTGACCTGCATGTCCATGAGCTGAGTATTCAATCGCAGAGACTCTGTGTTCCTTTCATCTCCTCTGTGTGTGATTTGCCAATTCCTCACACATGGAAAAACAGGCCGACTTGTCCGGCTCAGCTGCCTGAGCTATTGGACAGGAAAGCCCAGAGGTGGCTGCAGTACAGCCGGATACAGTGAAGGGCAGATCAGCTTGGAGTGGGACAGTAGAAGAACTCCCCAAAGCATTAGACAATGAGCCCAGACCACCGTCTGATTTCTAAAATATACACAAAAAAACCCCAACAGACATTACCTTGTACAAAAATACAATTTTGTACCGTTCACACTTTGCCATAAAGCCTGAATGTGTGCCCCCACTCCCTTCCCAAAATAACACCCTTAAGTGTGAGGACCCACATTTAGACTCCTCACTCACGATTTAATTAAAATATTAGTATGAATGTATAGAATTTACTGAGTAATTACTAAATTGAAAGATTAATGAATGGATAATAAGCTTGTAGTTTAAATTACCCAAGCAAACCTGTGCCTCACCTCCTTCTGACCTCATTTAGAGAGAATGCATCCCAACAGATGATAGAAAGGATTTTGATGTTGAAATTTGAACACCTCGGTTAGAACCTGTCTTTGATGAATTAGAAGCGAGTGGGAGAATTTTCTGAGCAGTGTGGAGAGTAGAGGGGTGTTATGGCACACTGGTAAGGCAAGGATTCAAGTAGTAGAGTGAGAGAGAGCTAGAGCAAGAGAGAAAGAAGGAGGGAGGGAGAAGGGCAGTGAAGAGTGAGAACGGGAGACACACATGAGTGTTCTTTTTATCCCCGCATTGGTGAAGCAGGCCTGAAGCATGGCCCGCAATCAGAATCCTAAATGTATGAGGATAATGGCTCAGCAAATCGTTCCCAGGCAGTCCTGCTCAGTTTGGGGAAGACAGGGATCCGGGGGAGTAAATAATCGGATTTCGCTTCCTTTATCTCGCTGACGCGGAGTGCAGACGAGGCCCTTTGAAAGGCCGTGTCTTCCTGTCACGACCCTTTGTATGTCCTCTGCAGCCCGCAGACTGCATCCCGTTTTCCAAAGCCCTCACTGGCCATGGCTCAGATAAACCCACCAATGATGCAACCCCTTGTTTTTTTGGTTTTCTTAATGTTTTCTTTTTGTTTATCAAGGACCAGATTCTCCTTGAAAAAGCCTACTGAGCCTGAATGTTGCAGCAGAGTTCACAACGAAGTTCACAGAAAGTACAGCATGTGTTAAAGCTTAAGCTCCTCGCAGAACAGGACCGATGGAGAAAGATCAAGAAAAAGTGTTTTTGAGATTTCAACTTCTCTTGCTCCTAAATTTGCTCTCAGACACATGAAGAATAACTATGGACACGCAACAGACACCCTTATTCCATGGTGTTTTGTCTCTCATGTCATTTAGCGAGAGCCTTTGCCAGGTTTCTCTACAAAGACAAATTGTGTATGTGGAATGTTCTGGAGAGCATTCTAAAATGCTCTCATTGTTCAGTGTTCTCTGCGTTGACATGCACTAAGATATTTAGTGGCATACTTGATTCATTGCCCTGAGTGAATGCAGGAATAGCCCTTCATTCAGGTTGTTGCACCTGCTTGTTTAGTTTGTGCCAGGTACAATCTGTGGTGCTTTTTGGACAGTTATTGGAGGAAAACACTGTGGATAATGAGTGAATATCACTCCTACACCATCGAATCTCAAAGACATCTGTAACACAGGAAAGCTTGTGCACAATCTGTGCATCAAGTCAAAGTGTAAAGTAACTGTGGGCTTATCCTAGCTGGAGTCACTCGCTTGCTGCTCTTGCTGTTAGGATGATGTGTGCGTTAAATTTATTGGAGAGTTTCCAGACATCAAGATCATTATCCACAGCATGGTTCAGGGAACAGACAGATTCCATATGGTGATCATAGGGAAACACATAGCCAAGGACGGTAATGTAAAAACAAGGACCTAGGAAGACTTGGAACCATGCTGACCAAAGATAGAAAACAAGAAACATGTACAGAAATTGCAGCATAGGCATACAAACAAAACTTTATAGTGAACCCTGGGAAACAACTGTTCTATACACAATAAAAACATAAATAGGTGAAACTAGACATTTGTGACATGAATAACTCATAAGGCGGAGCCAGGGTGGCAATTAACTGGCAGAACCAGGATGGGGATTCTACGGAATTGCTTATGCAGATTGGAAATGCTTGAAATTTGCCTTTTCTGATCTTTCCCGATCCTCTGTCTTTCCAAGTGACCAGATGAGAACAATATTGGGCCCAATTTTTCCAGGTAATTCCACAACAATTGCATGAGAGCCATTTTGTAATCTTATTTATATACTTCATTACACTATTTTTGTACAAGGTTTTTGAACATACTGAGCATTCAGTGCTCAGCACATGTTAATTTTTTGAAAGAATGATAACACTTTATTTGGAGTGGTCCTTTGTAGATGATTAATAAACTCTTAAGAGATTATCAGGAACGCATCAACAACATCAGTGAAGTAGCAGTAGTGAAGCATCTGAATACATTGAGGTAAACATCTTGTAGATGTACTGTTGATACATTACTTACATTAAGTAGATGTATTGTTAATATGTTACTTCTATTACGCAAAACCTAACCTTACCCAACTTTACCCAAAACCTAACCCTAACCCTGGTCCTAATCCCAACCCTAACCTTAACCTAAACCCCAAACCTAATCCTAACCCTCATATGTTTTTGACATGTTACTGAGAGTCCGTTGAGTGTTTGTTTAATCTAAAAGGACCACTCAAAATAAAGTGTCGCCAAAAGAATTTCTCTTTTTTTTCCCTCTGTCTTTCTTGCTTTCTGTGTTTTTCAACAAAGATAGTTTTAGTTACTCAGCTCAGTCAGAATGCAAATTGAGAGGAATTCTCATCACTTTTATTAGGTCATATAAATGGTGCTACTTTCCTTGCCTTTACTGTTATATAAAACTATTTTATTACAGTTTATAGCCCTCATAAAGGTGTGACCTTCAGTGGGTAAATATGTAAAATATTTAAAAAGTTGTTTTCACCTTTGATTACTCTGCATTTACTAATTCCTGGAACAGCTTGTGCGAGTATGGCTCTGGAAATGCACGGAGCAGTTCTGGAAGGTCATGTGGAGGGTTGCGTGCCACCAGTCCTGTGCCAAGTACCAACTGATAGCGTGAAATCAGCTTTAATACTCCTGTTGACCTCAGTCTCTGACTGCCAGCTTTCTCTTCTCATAGCTACACGCAGTCACTCAGCCACTGCGCTGGGTGTCAAGCACCCTGACCCTGTGCTTTCTCACACAGCTGCCTCTGGCTAGCGTTTCAGTGCCCTGCAGCTTCCAGCTCCACACACCCCTGCTCCCTCCAGCTTCCCACCACAGCTGTGCTTCTCCCCTCACATAGCTGTCTGTGTTAACACACGCACAATCATTCACAGCAATTTTGCACTTTGTCATCTTTTTGCACTGATGTATTTGCACTGTATATGCATGTGTTATGTGTGTATATTGTGTACAGTACTGTGCAAAAGTCAGAGACCTCTATTTAATTATTTAATTTCCAGTTAAAACAGCCATTAGGTGTGAGATGGTCATTTCTGAGGACTTGATTTCAAGATTTGAGGAAAATAGGACTCCTAACAAACCTGTCATCAGATAAACAGTCTTAAAGCTTTCATCTTTGAGAGAGAGGAGAAAATCAAGCTCCACTGTTGCTGCAGATCTGAAAAATCCAGAGGTGTTTCTGTCCGTCCTTCCACTGTGAGAGGACCACTCAACACTATAGGTCTGAAAGGATGTGTAGCTGTCAAGAAACACTTACTGAGAAACAGAAATAGACAAAAAAGAAGAAAAATTGCACTTCAAAAAAAGCTGCTGGTGCTCTCATAACAATGGACTGTCCACCCTAGACTTCTTATCAAGGTTTTTTTTATATAGCGCTTTTTACAGAAAAATCCAGGTCCAAGCCCCCATAAGCAAGCCAATGGCGACACTGGAAAGGAATAAACTCCCTAAGAGCAAGAGGACGAAACCTTGAGAGGAACAAAGACTCAAAGGGGGAACCCATCCTCCTCTGGTCAACACCGGGTAGCAAACAATAACAAAAGAGCAAGATGAACAGAGAATAAGGTTTTAACATTAGTTTAAAATATTAAAATACAGAAAAGGGGAAAAGCGGGTTAAGCAATGGCTATGATTAAATAGCTTGAGTCTGCAGCAGTAGCATCAACAGGAGGGTCAGTGGCAGCAGAAAGCTCCACAGTGGTTAAACTGGACCAGGAGATGGGTGAGCAGTCGGCACCGGATCAAGGCAGATGAAGCAACAGCATCAGACTGAACAGGATTGGCAGTTAGTTTTGTTAAAAGTGACTGATTACAGTATACAGTGTCACTGAATTTGTTTGGGATTACTTGGATCGTGAGAAGCAGATAGCAGATCTATCTACCTATCCATCCATCCATCAATCCATCCAACCATCCATCTATCTGCACACACACACATACAGGGCCCTCCTTGAGAAGCATCCTAAATCTAGGACCAGCTCTCCCTCTGACCGCATGATAGCATGAGTAAAGATCAGCATTCATACTCTGACAAATCTGATCAATTTGACCAAACGCATGTAAAAGCCTCCTCGTGCTTCTGCCTGATAATGCTGTATCCACTTCAGCATCTTTCCCAATGCGAAAGGACAGCCATTTACGTTACTGTCACGAATATAATAATCATGTTGACAGCGTAATGATATTTGGTGGTGCATGCATTATTGCACTGGCCAAAATACACAACTAAAGTGCGTCTAAAGACCACTCTGCTAAGATCTTATTTCATGACCTCTGCCTGGTATTTTACATCAGGGAGCAACAGCGAGGCTCTGGCAAACGCCTGGAGTTCTCAGGTTCCTGGAGCAGACAGAATTCTAAAGTATCTGTAAAAATTAAATTTGTCAATTTTCAATTTTCCCACAGGGAAAGGAAAACAGCACTAGGTATATAACTTCTCGCTTGTGATGAATGTGTTTCTTATTAAAGAAGAGACGAAAAGCCAAGCGCAAAGCAGGCATATGATCCAAATAAGCTCAAATGTTGGTTCCAAGATTATATCTAATGTCTTCTGGCAGAAGGAAAGAAAAAAAAAACATAACTATTGTAATGTCTAGTGTCTGATTCACATGTCCCGTCAAAACAGGGCAGAGGTTCTGTGTGAAAAAGCAGAAGAAGGAGAGGTCAAGAGGCTTCCAACAGCGTAAAGGACATGACACCAACCTCTTATTCTCACACCACTTGAGTTTGATCGCATCCTGGATGCTTAAGACGCAAGAGGGGCTAAACAAACAGCAGACAGGAAGCGATGACTTGTTGCATACAGACTGTGAATCAACAACCACTAAATGCTACTCCAGCCTGAATATATTAGTGCATCTTTCTCAGAGTGGGACGTAGACACCCCTGGGTTTTCCCACTCAATTCAGCTGAGTCTCACGATTATTGCATGTCAACTAACTATACTGCTAAGCTGGAAATGATGATCTTTTCACAGCTTTACTGGAAATGTGGGTTGAATTTTACGTAAAATCACATTATGTTACAGCGCAAGTGATGTTTCCATCTGAATTCATTTCTGTGCATAATTTCCACTGAATGCTGTGCTGCAACCTTTTGATCTCTAACTTAAAGGTTGATATATCTCTTAAGATTGAAATCAATGTGTTTTCAAATGTCATTTGTTTGACTGGTAGCTCAAACGTCATGCTCCCTCCGTGCTGGCGTGTAATTGTGTAAACAGTAATTAGTCACAGATTGTTTTCTCATTCAATCGCAGTCATTACTCACTCCTGACTGTAGGGAGAGCGGGAATCCCACCTGTAAGGGCCTTTTACAGTAACAGGAGGGGAATACCGTCACCCCCCTCCCACCCTGTGGCCCGCAGATCAAATAGGCAGCACATGGCAGGAAGCCGGTGCAGGGCGGGACGCAGGGCGCGGCGTATGTGTATGTGTGTGTGCTGCGGAGGACGATCAAAGGCCGCCATCTCTCATCGAATGAGCGCTAGGTGGTCTGCTAACGACTTGACATGCAACCTTAGTTTAATCTCCAATCTATTTGAGGGTGCCCTTTTTTATTGCTGCCCAATCCAGCGTGGGCTCTCAGCCTCTGATCTCAGAGAAAGGCAGGCGGAGGGGCCAAGCTCTGGCCAGCCGGGGAAGCTCAGCCTTGACGGTGCCTGATGTCAGGGTTTCCTACTGCAACCCCGTCATCACACTTGAAGATCGTGACCCACTGTTGGAAATGGATATCAAAACAGAGCACAACCTATCATCTTCGCATGAGCCCTAATAGGAGTATCGGAGGGGTGTTTCCAATAACAAAGCCGCAGCACTGCACAACCACACGGGTTCAATGCTAGGTCGTAGGCGTACGCAAAACGCGGTCAGAGGAGCTCTGCAGGCTTCCATGGCTCCGTGAGAAAGAGAAAGAGAGAGACAGAGAGACAGGAAAGATTCCCCTCAGACCACAGACTTCTGGATATTGTCTCTCTCTTCCTTTCTTATCTGCAATGTATATTAAAAAGACCATATGCTTTTAAGATCCCAGAGATGCATATTACTGAAATTATAAAATGCGCAGTATTACAAAAGTGTGGTACAACTGCCAAAAGCACTGGTTTTATGACTGAGCTAAATTCATGTCCAATTCTTGGTTGTAGGCGGATGCAAAATGCATTTAAGCTCTGCAGGCTTCCATCTCTCCCTGAAAAAGAGTGGAAGAGAGAGACAGAGAAAGGGAAAAAAATAGATCCTGGGTCCAGAGTTACAGTGGGGTTAAAAAACCACACTGAGAATCTGGGTTTTTTTAAAATTCACTTAAATCTGGAAATAATCAGCAAAATAAATAACACAAGCCAAAAAATAGTTATCACAAGTGAAATAAAGAAGTAATATTCATTACCCTGCACTGTTTTAGCAAGTTTGTGACACTGACTATGTTAAGTTTTGTACAAAAAAGGTCAGGATTTGCTCCACAAACTTCATGCAAGTACAAGTGCACATTGTCATTAAACCTAAAAGAGAATATGCTAAATAGGATGGCTAAATACTAAGAAATTCTAAAATCCATGTAAATATTTCAGCAGTTCCACTTTTTTTCATCAAATTGTTTATTTCTTGTAATGTAATGAAACAAAATGCATTAAATTAGGAGACAATGCAAAATAGAAGCGATTTCAGTAGTGGTCTCAGACTTTTGTAGCCCACTGTATATTTTTTTGTATTTGTGACATGTGCTGGGTTGCAAAAGTACAGCAAAACTGCCAGAGGCACTGTTTCTATGTCTGAGGTAAATTCATGGTCAGTGCTAGGTGGGCAAAATGCATTTGGAGGAGCTCTGTGCGCCTTCATCGCTTCCTGAGAGAGTTGGGGGGGGGCTGTCCTCAGACCACAGATAGTGTCTCCTGCACTCATGTGTAACAATATATATTAAAAAGACTACATGCTTTTAGGAATCAGGGTCTAGAGTTATATATTTCTGCAAATGTTCACATATTAGGACGAGGTTTTAAACACTGGATATCAAACTAGGGCTTGAAACATTTGTCTGAACCTGACTGCTAATAATCAGGTTCCGAATGTTTGAAATGCTCTTCAAAAGCATCATTTGATGAATAAATTTGTTAAAGCAAAACTTAATTTTGGACAGCTGATTATTTTATTATAGTATATTGTTCTATGATGTTTTATGTTTTATCTATGCTCTAATAATGGCTATCATTGTGACACAGTAACGGATGCTATCCTGTCAGGTTGTATTCAGCACTTTGGGTGTTGAAGAGCTGGTTTAGGTCTGTTTTGGACAGAATTTTGTTATATTAAAGCTCTACTTCAAACCCAGCCAAAGGATGAGTATTTGCCTGTGTGCAGAAAGGATGTGTGGGGGCTCTTAAGCCCATGTCGTCTACAGATGGGCACGGACCATGGGAGAACCATGTGCATTACATCATTGGGTATAGAGTTACCTCATCCAGTGCCTTACTGCAAAACAAGCTGATTATATTGTACGTGCAGGGCTCCATTGCCGTGCCCCCAGGGATGAGATAGGATATGACTGTCCGCGTCACTCAAGTGAGTTGCACTTCTGGTGCTGGTGTCCGAGTGCAGGCGCAGTGGTGGGGGGGAGAGGGTAAATGAATGCCGGTGAGTATGCAGAGCTCTCCCTAGAAGAGATCACTTCCAATCGTGTCCCGCATCACACCCGCGTGGCTCCTGGAACTCAGCTCGAGGTGAAATTAATGGCCAGTGTCATAAAGCCTCGGAACAATGGAGGCATTCACCGGTCGGGGTTTCCTTCGAGTGAACGCAAACACGATACTTCTGATTCAGCACTTTGCACTCAATGTGGTCCATTCTTACTCCTCTCCCCCTACGGCCGCCTGCTCAAGTAAATCACCTAGCATCTCTCTCGAGCGCTTCCACTGTGCGCTCTGGTCTTCTAAGAATGGCTTTTCAGAAAAGAAAGGATTTAAAGATTTAACACACAGATTTGAAAACTATATTAGATTTCAGCCATTTAACTAGGCCTGTTTCTCTGAATGAACTCAACACCACGTCTCACTGCACAGGAGCAAATGCCACACTCTGTTTGCTCAAGAAACATGCTTTTGGTTAAAGGGGGCAAGGGCTCCTCACTGGTTTTGGTTGAGCTTGTTAGCGCCTGAATAAATGTTTAAGTTTCAGCAGAGACCTCTATCACCTGATACTGCTCTCTCATGCTGTGAAGGTTCTCCTTGCTCTCTGAAATTCAGTCAACTGAAAGAGTGATGGAAACAGCAATACATCATACTGTGTCAGAAGCAAGCATCATATCAGTGTGAGATTGAGGAAACGCCTTATCTCTGAACGTACTATGACCTTTTCTTGACAAACTAAATACTGGTATCTGTCTGAACCATTCAGATGGCTGGCATGGCACCAAATCAGACTGATTGTTGAGGTAGCTGAGGTTTAAACTGACAAGCTCCCCAAAAGCCCCAAATGTTCAAGGAAAGGTTAGAGTTTCCAATTTGGCCATTCAGTGAACTGTGAAGCAGCTAAGAATATCATAATAATGAGGCCACAGTGTGGATGATGGAAGAAAGATAATCATCGGTTTATTCAAATTCTCTTTGTTTGCAATCGTGAACCAGTGGACAACATAATCACTCAGTGCTCCTCTAAACATTTCCACAGTTATAGTTATGTAACGTTAATGGGGTCATGGTGGTGGCCGCAGAGCACGCTGAAAATTTGGCATGGCCAAACATTTCTGAACTGAGATATAACCTCTTGACAATATGGTCAACAGAAAGTTGAGCAATGTGAAGACATCCATTACTGATAACCTTAAAAGGAGAACTCTTGCATTTCTGGGCATGTCCAGCATAATTCCACTTTCAGCCTTTTTATTATTATTGTTTTCTTTTATTCTATTTACCTAAGAGAGTTGAGAAAATAGGCAAACATCTGAAATGAATCTCTACAAGGTGCAACGTGTTTAGGTCTCTGAGCAGATGTTTTTCTGGTTCAGACTGACATCTGGACGTCTACCTGGAGGGATATTGTTCTCCCTCCAATCCTCTGATGACAAAGAGAAAACCCTGATTTCCACTCTCCCTCCTGCGTGAAGTCTCCCAGCTCTGCCTCTCCTCTACAAGAGTGCAGCCTTTCATTCACTTTGTTATTCATTTTAATTCATTTTCAGATTCTTTCTTTCTTCTTATGTTATGTTTTACCTTCCTTCCTTTTTTCTTTCTTTCTTGCTTGCTTTCTTTCTTTCTTTCTTTCTTTCTTACATTTTCAGTTTCCTTCCTTCTTTCTTTCTTTCTTTCTTTCTTTCTTTCTTTCTTTCTTTCTTTCTTTCATTCTTTCTTTCTTACATTCTCTTTTTTGTTCTTTCTTTCTTTCTTTCTTTCTTTCTTACATTTTCTTTTTTCTTCTTTTTTTCTTTCTTTCTTACATTTTCTGTTTCCTTCCTTCTTTCTTTCTTTCTTTCTTTCTTTCTTTCTTTCTTTTACCTTCCTTTTGTTTTCTTTCTTTCTTACATTCACTTTTTCTTTCTTTCTGTCTTTCTTTCTTTCTTTATTTATTTTTTCTTTTTTTCTTTCTTTCTTTCTTTCTTTCTGTCTTTCTTCTGGGGCTGTAAATTTGTGTCTCACCAGGAAATGCATCATCATCAGCTAGTTACACACAACAGTGGATCCATGGGGTCTCTCTTTTTACAGCGATCCCCTCCCTCCCTCTGTAGATCAAACTTGTAAGTACATATGCTGACCAACAATGTTTATTTATGTATTTATTTATTTATTTATTTTTTGCCTGCCAAATCATGATGAAGATAGTATTATTGACAAGTGGACGCTGATCAAATGTCACCTTTCTCTCTGAGGTGCTGAACACAGGCACTTCTACAACCCATCCTGCAGGACCAATAACTGATGGATCTAATTTCTGAGAGACAGAAAAAAGCTTTGGTCCTTTCACTCTGTGTCCACAAATAACTTGGAACCAGGATTTATTTCAAACTAAACATATCCCTAAAGAGATTTGCCTCTTGTGCAGAAACCTCTTGAAGCGTTGGGGAAAGTCCATGTCCATAGCCAGCTGACAGTGATTGACTTCATGTTATAATCCTCCAACATCTAAAAGAGGAACTGAAAAACATACAATTCCCATTTCTGGACCAGATCTTCAGTTCAAGCCTCCCTAAAAAAAGGTCCTGAATGTCCCACAATTTGAAAAACAGAAGTTGAAGTAAACGAGCACTAGAGATTGTCAGTTGGACACATGAACCTAGAGATTTGCAGTGCATGCCGGCAGGCCTAAGCCAAAAAGGCTGCATCTCAACCCCACAATTATACCCCAGAACACATGGGAATATGCTGTTTTTTCTCCCAGAGATCTTCACTGTTTGTTTAGACATTTACAATCAATTTGTCACACAGTCACGGAATCAGAAGTCAACCCCCCTAATCTGAAGAGGGTATTTTTTTAACCTAATGTTTGTCATTGTGAATTCCCAGTATTGATGTCAGCTCTTCACCATTGTATGATAACATTTAATGTGGTAGAATCATGTAATATCGTAGGACAGCTGAACATGCTTGAAGGAAAGTGCTAACTGTCAAATTCCATATGCAGACTTTGCACATGCCCACAATTGGCTAGCATTGTTCTGAACTGACAGAGAAAGAGGGACTGAGCCATCCTTCCCACCCAATGAGATTATGGCCAATTGTGCTTTCGCAGGCTCCAGACCACAAGAAGTGCTGGTTTTGATGCCAAACAGTTTGTGGATTGTCAAGTTGTGTAAATAGAAAAAGATACCTTATGATGCACAGATTTAGCTTGTTCCACAAAGTTCAGCCAACTGGCTTGAGCAAGAACCCACACTGACTCAAGCAACAATGGCAGTACTCTGACTTTCAAACAAATCTTAAGGCTACACAGTGTTCAAGGCTGCTTACGGTTATGCGCTGTTTCAGCAAATAACTTCAACATTATTTAAAGAAAAGAATATGTCAACTGATTCTCCTTTTTCAGTGAAACTCCAGTTGGCGTAACATAATCCTGAGTAGCACCACAAGTTGCTCAGTTTCATCACTGCTAGCTGAGAGCTTCAGTGGGTGAAGCGGGTCAACTCTGCACCTGTCACGCTCTGAGTCTGACCTTTGACCCGACCTCTGACAAAAAGGTGCGCACACTGAGAATCTTGATATCATCTTAAAACAATGTTCATCTAAATTGCAGCACAGTTCTGCTTTGTCTATTGGACTGGACATGCTGCCCTGAACGTGGTTTTTCAGCTATTTGGCTCAGTTATAAAAGCTGTTATTAACTGCTGTAGCCTCACCACAACCTCCAGTAAAACTGATAGAACAATTAAACAAAATTGATCTTGGTTTAGATCCACATCCTTGAAATGAAAAGGCTGTTTCTCTCTCTTTCTCTCTCTCTCTCCCCCTTTTTTCCATATAAATTGTTTGTGGAATGCACATGAAAAGAGTTGGTAATATTAATATTATCCAGAGCAAGCATTCCTCACTAAGCCTTGGACATGATAGCTCTAAATCTAATTCCAAAAACACCCAGACTAAAGGGCTATTTACCGGAGAGAGTGCCACATGTCTATCCCACCGAATGTGCCCACTTCCAGAGCTCGTAAATGTCAGGTTAATCCATTTCCTGTTTCTGCTCTCTTTTACTGGGGTTATTAAAATATTATTAGGCTTCTCTACAAAATAAACTTAAGGGAAAAAAAATGAATTTTTTCCCTCTCGGGGTCATCCCTCCAGGGGTCATCCCCATTTACTGTACTCTGTTAAAGGTACATAAAATGTGTCTGTTGAATGAAAGACTGGAGATGTTTGAGAAGAAGAATAAAGCAAATGCATTTTTCCACCTTCTTATTTATGGCAAGTTTAAAGTAAAATGACTGGATGGAATACAAGCTTCAAAATAAAGATTCTTTGTTTGGTATAATTGATATCAATATATTTTTTAAAAGTTCTTTCAGTTTTTCACACTCTCAATTACGAAAATGGTTGTTTACCAAACCATCCATTGGAAGGTTCTTTAGGGAACCAAAAGTGGTTGATGTATGTCGTTGCTCCAAAGAACCATTTAGACTCATTTAGTTGAAGAGTGTTTTGTTCATGATCATAAATTGCACATAATATCATATCACAATACAAGTAAAACATTTTGCAACACTTGTGATCTACCACATGCTCAAGTAATTTTTAGTCTTGTACCAAATGTGTGTGCAAAAAAAGTAAAAGTAAAGTCCTCTATACATTTTTCTACCTGAAAAATACTTGCTTTGAAAAGTGTCAAAAGTAAAAGTGTTGAGTTATTCTAGCTGTTTTGGTTATGTTGTATTATTTTGATGAACAGTTTCTCTGCAGTGTGGCTGCAGTCATGAAATCAGATTTTTAAAGGTAGGCAAACTTTGCAGTTAAAGAAAATCATGTTACTATCATTAATCATAAAAACATTTAATTTTCAATACATCATAAATTTCACTTCCCTACAAACTCTTCGGATCTCGCTGGTTACTCCGTTTAAAAATACTCCAAAAAACATAACAGCATTTGTTCAATTTTGGCAGCTCTTCAGAGATGCCCAAGCCTGGTCACTGTCACTAAGCTACAAATGGACAATCTGTATTTAGAGGGATTTAGTGGAGAGTGTGCTATAATTTGTTTACTTCAGTTTGACAGTGCATCATATTCTGTTGAATATTTTAGAAAATCCATTTTTTACCCACATCTGGAGTAGTGGAGTTGAAAGTAAGATAATTTACTGTTAAATGCAGTAAAAGTCTAAAACAATGGGCAACACTTAAAAAAAAAAACATGTAGATACTTGACAAAAGTACTTAGAGGGCACATTTTCTACATCTTCCTTGTATTTAGCCCTACTGGTGACATCCTGTATAAATAAAAATAATGCATGGCCACAACTTAGTAAGGCATGGGAACAAGATCCTAATGCGTGGCCATGACTCAGTAACCCTTTTACCAATCTCTCTTCATCCCTTAGACTTAAACAGGCTGTTTTTGCTACTATGTGTTTAAGATGTAGGTAAATGAGCGCTGTTCTGATTTGCTGCCCTGTATTTTGCCTCATTCAATAAGTAGCCTGGCCTGAGACACTTTTCATAACTTCGTGAGTTTGTAAGTGAGTGGGCGAAGGTGGACATATGTAAATACATCCAAAACAGTTTTTGCGGCATACTTTCCATATACTGACTGTATGGACAGGAGAGTGAATTGCATATTATGAAACTTCAACAATGTTTATATACTACATCAAACTCCGTATTCCGTTAAATGGACCAGTACAAGTAAGTAACACAGTACACGCTGCAATGAAACATCCAATTAGTCTAACTCAAGTCCAATCTGGCTAAAAACCTGGTTCTTTTCAATCTTTGGCCTTTGATACATACACATTTAGAGTGACGGCATTGTTTTGAGTCATATTTAAGATGATTGGTCTTACTCTGTGATCTAGCTTTAATCACGAGCGGTGGGCCAGGGGTGTGCTTATGTCAGCTAAAGTGAAGTGCATGATCAGCTCTGCTAGTGATGGGAGCAACGTGGGAGGTAAAGCACACCTGAATTGGCTGCTGTCACTGTTGCCAAATATTGTGATTCATCATCCACACCATGTCTTGCTCTCTCTCTCTCCCACCCACACACCTTCTCATTACTCTTTCATTACGCCCAAGGAGGTTTGTCTTCACATTTAAAGAACAGTTCATTAACCCAGGAACAATGTTTACGCCTACTCTGGAAAATCTGGGCTGTCCTGAGTCCCATTGCATAATCCACATATAATATGTAATTTTCCCCCGCAGAGAAAGCCGAAAGCCGAATTGGTCTCAGCGGCGCAGATTGTCATGCGTATCCCTTTCAGCCATACTTCCACAGGGGAAGCCATGCAATGTGCACCCATCGGATGTACTGTTGCCGTTAGACAGTATGGTCGTGTTTCTGGTATTTATTTCTCTACACAGGTGCATTTGGGTTAAATTACGCTACAGCTGTCCAGCTGAGAAAACATGGACAGGAGCGAGTGGTCATTTAGAGCAACGATCTGGTCTGATTACTTACTCGCTCTGCACCTGGGGCCCAAATCTGCAGGGTGACTCAGTCGAAAGCCTCACAAGGCCATGCTGTGATTTGAGCTTTGTCAACAGAGGGAGTAGTGCTCTTAGGAAAGCAGCAGAATGTTCGAAGATGGATTCTCTTGCAGCTGAGATCAGGAGTTATCTTGTCGTCTTTTTCTTTACCTATCAATCTGCTTGTCTAGTCATTGCTTACAATTGGTAGGATCATTTTAAATATTCATACTGTCACCTCAATCAGACGGTATGGCATCAACAGCTCTTTTCACCTCTGCCAAAGCTATAGTGTGTGTTAACATGCGGTGCATTGAATGACGGCATGAAAAGGGAGCAATTATGTAGGTCATAAGTGTCAACTTTGGTTTGTGCTGAGCATATGAACTCCTCAGCAACAGCTGATGAACTCATCCACGTCAGGAGACTTCAGCGCACTCTGAGGAGCTATGATTCACACAAAGTGTGCTTACCGAGCCTCAGGAGAGAGAAATCATAACAAAAACTCCGGGACAATGCTTTCAGTCATCAAGTAAATAACCTGTTGAAGACATCTCTCCACCCAGCGAACTTACTGAACCATACTGGCGTGCACTAAGTAAACACAGGCAGAGTTGCAGCAGAAACGTCTAGAGGCACCATCACGGGCACTAAGGAAAACAAACTCTATTCACAAGGAAAGAGCTCGGCAAAGATTTGCATGTTTGCAGTCACAAATTAAAGCAGCTGCATGTCAAGCAACACTTTCAGACAAAAAAATGACAGATGGTGATGATACTTTCACTCACCGGTGAGAGCTAAGGTGATTACTCAACGGAGCTCAAGCTGACGTTGCACCTAGTCACTGGATGCAATAATTTGAATACTGATATTATTATTTTATTATTATTATTATTAAACCATTTTTCAGCATCAAAATCATTTCAAAATCATCAGCATCAATGTTTAAAATGTATTTAGTGTGTTCACCCTTTGCTTTCAATTCCATTCTTCTCAGAGGAGAAGAAATTTAGAGTGTTATTTTTCCACACCTCAAAGTTTAGTCTTAGAAGTTGGTTAAATTTCCTGCTTCTCACAATCCAAGCAATAATCCCAAACATGTTCAATGATGTTGAGATCTTTTTCTTTCGAGTTTCAAGTTCGGTTTATCTGGTGGTGACAGTTTTGGTGGTCTACCAGGTCTTGCATGGTTGTTATGTCATTTTTTAAACTTAAAGTTTTGGAAAACATTGTTTTTCCATTTATTCTACTTTAAATTTCCCCTTTGTTATGCAATTGGTTTATCTTATGTCTAATCTCCTCAGAAATATCTCAAAAATACGCTTGTAATTAATTTGACTGAAAATGAATTTGCATCATAGTCCATGTGGTTACTGAATAGTAAGCCTTAAGATGCAGTAAAGCTGGGAACATAACAGGTCAAACAATGTTTATATAGAATTAAAGTTATGAAACTCACACATTATTGTTGTCGTCAGAAATTAAAGGCCAGTTACGCAGACACAAATGGATCCTAGTGAGATATCTGGTGAAAGTGCATTGCATAATGCATGTGTGGGATGCTCCCTTATCTAGACGCTCTGTGAGCCAATGAATTTTGGTGCTCAGAAGGTCAGCGCCTGATTATGATAATAAATGTAGCTCAAAATATCTATGAGATGACTGCTGTTACTGTTCTGTGTGAGAGAGATGATGTTTTTGTTGAAAACTTTAACCTGGAACACCATGCGAAGACAAAAAAGCCAAACAAAGGCCAGAAAGGGCTAAAGTAACACTTTTATGTCACTCTATAAGTGTTTACATTTTGTCACTGTTATAAGAAAACTTTGTAAACCATAAAAAAAACTTGTAAAAACCTGGCTTTTTAAAAAAAAAATTCGTAAATTAAATTTAATTCTTAAAAATTTAATTTCATTTTATTCCTTAAACCATTCAAAAATGTCAGCTACCCTTTACATTTGCAAACATAATTAATTTATTTGTTTACATTGTAACAATATAAGACAAAAAGATGTTTACTCTTGATAATGTAAGCTTATTATTCAATTATTAATCTTATTTAAGCTGATTATTCAGTTAACCTTATTCATCTTGAGCTAATATGTAAGTTATATGGTTATGAAAGTGAGGAATGTGGGCCCACATAAGCCCTTTCAGAGTTGAAAGGGTTAAGAATGGCTGTACTTTTCCTATAAAGTTACTGTTTCAGACATACTGGTTTTGTGATGGTTTGTTAGAGGGCAAAAGCACCTAGACTTCAGGCCTCCATAAATTCAGCCTGCTTGCGTGTCAGCTGTGGTTTCTGGCTCCTGGCACGCAAGGCAGTATTGTTTTTGTGGGCACGCAGCTCCTACAGGTAGGGCGGCACGCAGCCCCGCGCAGGGATGACGAGAGTGGGCACAGGGCCAAGCATCGGCTGCCTTTCCATGAGAGCCCCTCTCAGGCAGATAGAGCGCTGAACGCCGTGACTGACAAGTGCAACAATGCGCACACAGCAGCACCTCCAGGCATGAGGAGTAATGTTTAATCTCTCACTCCGTCTCTCCAAACACGCACACTCACTTTTCTCAAACAGACACACACACACACACACACACACATACACACACTCACTCGCTCTGCCTTCAAGCACATACACACTCTCTCTCTCTTCTTACAAATATGAATTCAGACACATAGACATAACCTAGAGTGCTGAACAAAGGTCAGAAACCACCTTTTATTTATTTATTTCCTGTCAAAACAGCCATTAAGCACAATTTTTTCATGTTTTGGCAGCAAAAAAGTTTAAAATACATATTTGACAGAAAATGGCAGAGAAACAGATCAACTACGTATAATTTCAGCCTAATCTTTACTTTTATTACAGCTTTCATTCTTTTTAGAAGATTTGCTTTCAGTTTCTTAAATAAATCTGCAGGGATTTTTTCACACCTTCAAAGTTCAGTCTTAGAGCTACACATCCATTAAGACCCATATAGCATTAACCCCTTAAATAGCCAGGGCCCACCAGCGGGTTTAATTACACACTTCTATAACCTAAGAATTGCTTGCATTGAAGTATCTATGGTTGTTCAATAAGCCTTAGTACATAATAAGCCTGTGATTTTAAGGGGTAAGTGAAAGTATAGGTATGAGTGTAGGAGTATGAAGGCAAAAATATACCATATAGGGAATGGTTTAAGTTACCTTTTCATAGTGGAAGGATGGACAGAAACACTGGATTTCTCCTATCCTTCAAAGATGAAAGCTTGAAAGTACTATTTATCTGACGGTTACAGTTTTGGTGGTCTTTGGTGGTTCCTGGATGGTTGTTAGGAGTCCCGTTTTCCAAAATGCAATTTGGAAAATCCTGTTTTTTTCTATTATTTTTCTTTGACTTTCCTTTCCTTGCGCAAGTGGATTATCTTGTATTTGATCTCCTCAGAAATATCTCCTGAACGATCAATAACTTGTACTTAATGGCTGTTTGTACTGGAAAACAAATGAAAGAAAGGTGGTCTCTGACTTTTGCACAGTGCTGTTCCTCAACAAAGTCGTTCTGGAAAATGTACACACTGTAAAAAACTATTTGGAGTTTTAACTTTAAAAAGTAAGTAGGACAGCTGCTTTAATGTACTGCAAAAAAGCTATCTTGTCAAGCAAAATTATCTTAAATACTGTCAATAAATCTGATGTTTTTCCTCTTGAGATTGTTGTAAGCTTAATTAATTAAAATTATTTACCTTATTTGTAGACATTTTGACTTGTTTTAAGTAATTTTATTAAGTAAAATTATCTCCCACTATATTGGCAGAAATGTGCTTGACACCAGCCAAATTATACTATAGTGAGATAATTTTTACTTAATAAAATGACTTAAAACAAGTAAAAATGTTTGAAATAAGGTAAATAATCTTGTAATAAACGCACAACCATCTCAAAATGAGAAATATCAGTTTTCGACTAGATTTAAGATCATTTCACTTGAAATATACTAATTTTTTTAGCAGTGTGTTATTGTGCTTCAAGTTCTGAGATAACAGAATGTACCAGACCTGATACTTGCTCTGTTACCTTACTGTTTGATGTTCAATGAACTTGGTTTGCTCATTTTTATAAGTTAAAAAGATTACTGTTTTTAGATTGCACATGCACACACATGCACATATGGTCACACTTTCTGTCTCTCTCTCTCTCTCTCTCTCTCTCTCTCTCTGGTGCATACATGGTTAACCCAGTCGTGGATCCAAGTCTCTAATGCACGAGGGGAGGAACCACATGCCAATCTTGACAGTTTCATCATCATTGCCCTTCGGTGACAAGATTTACATTCTGACAGCCATTTGGAGCCGATTACCAACATTCATTTACACGCTCCTCCTCACGTGTCCTGCACCAGATCTGCTGTTTACCTCAGAGGCTCCTCTTCAGCCCCTTACAGAGTTTTCCTAACTGTAATCCAATTAGCAGCCTTACAGGCTGTGTTTTTACGTTTTCGAGGATGTATGATGCTGCACAATTAATTGAAGTAAATTAGGTGCACATAAATCAAACCAACGTTTTCAAGAGAGCGGGCCCTATCCAGTTAAAAGGGTGCAGTTCAAATTCATAAATCTAGCTAAAGGGGTTGTTGCTTTTAGCTTCCAACTACAACATGTACATATATAAAATACAAATGCCTGCATTCCATGTGCATTTTAATACACTGTCTATTGACTTTTAATGCATGCTTTCACTGCGTCTCAGGTTCCTTGCGGTCGGGTAAATGCTACGCCCAGACCTAACATATGGCCAGCTGCATACTTTTGTTTTGCTTTCACTGTGGCAGGCGACAGGAATAGAGGGGGGGGGGCACTATACACATAAAGCCTCGCTCTGTGAAATTCGTGTCTCTTTGTCTTCAATGGCACCAAGAAGTAAGTGGTAATTAGAGAGGCTGTGCCTGGTCAGGAGTGGGGCTTTGGTCAGCAGCCCACGCGGCATGTCCGTCTCTGGAGAGACCATTAACACCTCCGCAGCTTAGCAGAGCGTGGGGAGGAGACACATAGCTGAGCCTTCACATTGTTCTCGTTCACACTTCATGATTCGAGGTGACACACTACTCATTTTTTAGGAGTGTTCTGAGAGAGAGAGACTGAGAAGGACAGAGTGATAGAGAGAGAGAGTTAGGAATTGTCAGGGCTGCCAAATTCTGCTCCTTGAGGGCTGGAGTCCACCACAGTTTGGTGATTTCTCTGCTCTATTACACCTACTAAACCTGCTAATGAACTGATGAGTTGAATCAGGTGTGGACCAAGGCCCTCCAGGACCCTCGTTGGGCAACCATGAGGTAAAAGAAAAGCATACAGAGGGTGCGGGTGGTAAAACCTGGCTGTGAAAACTCCCCAGTCCAGCTCTAGGCCCTGATGTTATTATAGCCGCACCCAATTTACTCAGTCCTTTATTTAAGGCACTCTATTTCACAGTCTGGTGACCAGATAAACCATTCTCTAAAGTATAAGCTATCAATTATGAGACCATCCATAGAAACTTGAGCACCCAAAACACGTCAAATCCTAAAATCCCCCACAGGCTAAAAATAACCACAGTGCCAAAGATAGAACTGGAGCACTGGTGATACAGTAGTAGCATGACTAAATGGTTCAGAGAGGTTCATTAAATACTCAAGTGAGTAGAAGATTACAAGATCAGTATGATTTACGTCACCCACTGCTCTGACAAATGAGGAAACTTAGATCTCGCTGAGGTAAGATGACTCTGCACTCTGTGATTTGCATTACATTTGACATTACCATTTGCCTGAATTGCTTATGCTGATAAGTGGGGTTTCCAGTTCATCAACGCAAATCACATTCAAGTAGTGAGACAGTCACTGCTGACTCATGCCTGTGTTGATTTGTATGCGTGATGTCACTGCAGTAATCTCATCTGGAAAGACGCATACATGTGTGTAATACATTTGCATTTTTTTATCAAAATTTAATTGATCAGACTTTATTTAGATGACCCTCAATAGATACAGCTAAAGATTCTCAAACTATCTGGTGAAATCAGCACCATTAGGTCTACAGTTAGGTTAGGGTTTAGATTTAGGGTTAGATTAAATTCATTATAGTCAAATTAACGTTGAATTTACAGTTGTTCTCAATAGTGCAAAGATAGTAAATGGATTTGTCACTGTGTCACTTGTGCAAAAGAATTGAAAACACTCAAAACACTAGCCACACACATAACAGCACACTAAGTTTGCCAGGCACTACAACACTGTCACAAAAAGAAGAGCACTCAAATCTGACAACATAGTGTTGGTGACAGTAATAAAAAAGACTGTCCCGCATAAATACATGTTTTTTCCAGTATAAATAAACATCAAAAGGACAACATCACATGAAGGCAATCGTAATGCAAGTGATTAAAACAAAATGATACATAGTCTTACATAGTCTTTATTGCTGTTTCCAGTCAAAACAGCAATAAAATAAAAAAATAATTCATTTTGCAGGATATGTTTCTTAGGTGATTAGATATAAGATAATCTATTTGCATCAGGAAAAAGTGAAAAAGCAATAGTTTCTAAAACTGAAGTTCAGTTATTAAAGGTAATGGAGAAAATGGGACTCCTAACAACCATGCAAGACCTAGTAGACCATCAAAGCCGTCCCCCTCAGATAAACAGAACTTAAAGCTTTCATCTTTGAGAGAGACGAGAAAATCAAGCTCCACTCTTACTGCAGATCTGAAAAATCCATAGGTGTTTCTGTCCATCCTTCCACTGTGAGAGGACAACTCAACACTATTAGCCGGAAAGGATGGTTAGCTGTCAAGAAAACATTACTGAGAAAAATAAATGGAAAATTTACAAATCAACCAAAGAAGTTGCTGGTGTTTTCAAAATAATGGACTGACCACTACAGAGTCCAGACCTCAAGATCATTGAATGTGGAATTACTTGGATTGTGAGAAGCAGAAAATGCAACCAACTTCTCAGACTGAACTTTGGAGGTGTGGAAAAATATTCTTTCAGATTTCTTTAAAAAACTTGAAATAATGAAAACTGTAATCAGGGCAAAAGGTGGACACACTCTATCCTGAAAAAAAAATTGATTTTATATTTAGTTGTTGAGGCTTTTGTGACATATTTTAATATATATTTTCTGCTTGTACTAAATGGGCATTTTCTCTAGAAATTAAATAAATGAAAGGCTGCTCTCTGACTTTTGCACAGTACTGTATGTTTGGTATGTGTAGAACACAAGTTCCTAGTATCCTGGTATTTTGTGGAAGAGGACAACATCTATGACTAACAAGTCGAGAGACCAATCAGCAGGATGGCAGCTATTAAAACATTAAAACTCAATTCTGCCATTACTGTCAGAGAGTATGTGAAGCATTCGTGGGAGAGTGTGAAAAAACAAAGACCGATGGCGAAAGTAAGCTTAACAGCAAAGATCTAAACGTCAAGCGTCTTCCCAGAACAGAGGAGACCTGAGACAGAACAATGAAGTATGTGTCTTCTCTCACTCTCGACCTGTCCCAGAGCCATCTTCGTTGCAGGATATTAATAGAAATGCCAGCGGTATATGGGTTATTTCTTCTCCTCTTGCCGTCATGCAGAACCACTTTCCTGCTTTAGAGCATACCTGCACTATCAAAGCTGCTAAAAGTCTGGTATACATCTGCTTTGGCAAGACAGAGCGAAAGATATTGTTTCTCTCTTTCTCTCTCTCCCTGCTTTTTGTCTCTCTTCTCTCTTGCTATCTCTGTCACTCTATCTTCCTCGCTCTCTCTCTCTTTCATACACACACTGCAATATCTCTTACTATCTCTCCTCTATTGAAGCAGCTTCAGAGGGATTGGAATTGCTGCACACTTAGTCATCTCGAGAGTTAAAAGTAGAGCCTGCATGTTGAGCAGGATAAGCTCATCTGCTGGTATCATTATTTGCGTAGCTGCCTCATCTAGCTGCAATCTTTTATGGCATCTTCAAAAATGGTCAGTGAAAAAAGCCACGGTTCCCTGCTGCTCCATCACAGCCCATATCACCAGCTGTGCCACTATAGTTAACTCTGAATGTACACCGGCAGTGGAAAATGGTAAACGGTGAACACTGACGTAACTTTTTCTTCTCTTCTGAGGTGTTTCCAGTATGTTACTCTTACAGCACTGAGAAGGTCCTTGGCAGTCACTCATCCTTTTTCACTAGGCATTTTGAGTAAGTGGGAAATGCACGTAGTTGTCAGTAATATGCATAGACGTTTCCCTCCAAATGCTTTATTGTGACGTGGAAGCATTTGAGTGCTTCACTTTACCAGCATCAGCGTGTGTGGTGTTCTCAGCTTTGTTTTGGCTGGACTCTGCTTCGTTGTCGCCATTACATGGTTATACTATAAGTTACAAGGCTGCGGAAAGAGTCTCCTTTATGATCCAATAAGATCATGACTGCAAAAATGTCTGACAGGTCCCCCTGAATCTGCCAGGCGAATTGCTTTTATGTTAACCTACAGTGGCACCAAAGCAAATAGACATGCATTTAAAAGAGATGCAAAGCTATTTAAAGCTGGTTTTAAAATGCTTGAGCGAGAACGATGCTGGTTCTAGACCAGAATTCATGTTCTTTAATGTAGTGAGCAGTCCAAGCAGTCACTTCGGCATCATTAGGGCAATTTAAAGGACCCGGAGGAATCAATTCTCTATTTAACCCCTTAAAATCTTAGGCTTATTTATTCAGCAATTTCATGGAGTACAGTGCAAAATGGTTGAATTATTTTTAAAGGGCCCATAATCTACATTTTTTCTTGTATGTTATTTTTTCTTTGATTTTACATACCCAAAAGAGACATAATTATTTTTATACCATTTTCAACCTCTCTTACTCCCTTAGAATTAAACAGATTGCTTTTGTTACTGTGCCTTTAAAACTTATAAATGCAAATGAGCTCTGTTCTGATTGGTTGTCCAATATTGTGCCTTATACAGAAAGCAGGCCAGGATGAAACACTACTTATAACCTTAGAATGAATGGGTGGGGCTAAACCAGGCTGAATAAGCAGATATATGTAAATGCACTCGTTTTGTGACATCAGAAAAAACAACGAATTTAAAATGGGATGTTTTGGCAGCTTAGTGTCCATATATGAACTCTATGGACTAAGGAGTGAACAGTACATTTTCCAGCTTTAACAATGCGTACATACAGCATAAAAGTCTAGGTTTTCTGTTATACAGGCCCTTCAAAGTAGTAAAGTCTAGTTGGCACAGCCACATTGAGGCCATGAAACTGAATGACGTGCATTGTACTATGTAGAAACTGTAAAACTAATGCAATGCTACCAGCTGTAACTCACTAGGACGAAATCCTCTCATCAGAGGTTTCTGGAGTAAGTGGAGAAGGTAATGTACATACAGCACTGTGAGCTTAGTGTAAATGATGCCAATGATGTAGCTAGTTGATAAATAAAGTCTTTGGAGACACGACACAACTTCCAGACACTAACATCCAGAGTTTGAAATTTTATCTCAAGTTTTTAGGGAGATTTTTATAGTGACTGAAAGATTATGTATTGCGTACTATGTGAGGTTTCTGGAGTAAGTGGAGAAGGTAATGTACATACAGCACTGTGAGCTTAGTGTAAAGTCCTGGGAGTGTGAAATGAGAGAGTACATCCCCCATATCACTATATAAACTTTCTGTGCTCAGCAAACACAGGACCACTTTCTGAGGACTCTAGTCTAAACAACAACTACTGTACTTGCCTGTACATCAGTCTGTTGATCCATTTCTGCACAGCAATCATTGAGCCCATCCTCACATCATCTATAACCATCTGGTTTGATTCTCCCACCTCACAAGAACAAGCCAAACTCTAGCGCATAATCAGGTCAGCAGAGAGGATCATTGGATGTAGTCTGCCAACCAGTCTGCCTACCCTTCTCATCCTGGACATAACCTCTTCCAACTACTTCCCGCTGGTAGAAGATTCAGGGCCAGCAAAACCAGCACAACCAGACATGCTAACCGCATTTTCCCCAGAGCTGTAGCCCTCATTAACCACAGTGGACACCTCACACTTTAAACTTCAACTAAATCAACAGACCTCCTTACTGTCTTACAGTAACTCCTCTGTAACATAATGCTGATTTGCACAACTGAACAGATGTTAAATTTTTGCATTCACATACCATTCTATAACATTCTGTATATAATAGTTTTTATATTATATGTCAACTCAGATCTGCATATGGATAAATATTCATATCTGCATATGTACAGACATTCACACCTCTTTAGTTCCTCTCCATGGCCCTTTTTTATTCTTTATTATACTTATTGCATTTCTATTTCTACATGTGTGCACTGACCAAGACAAATTCCTTGTATGTGTAACATGCTTGGCTAAATAAAGTGATTATAAAGCCAATACTATGGCCGGAAGGGCTGTGACTCTGCTGATGGGATTTGGGGCCTGGATGCATGTGTATTAAACTTCTCACTGTAAGAATAAGTTTTGTGCATCCATATACAGCACAAAGCATAAGTCTGGCTTTACACTTTGAAACTTGCGTGCAACTTTTGTAGCTTGAAATAAATATTAAACTAAATTTCACTTGTAATTCATCCTGCAACTTATATAAAACTCAGCAGCAACAGTTGCTACTTTGTAGAGAAAGAACTGTTTTTTTTGTTATTCTGTTTGAAGGTATTGCTGATATTAATAATGAAAGGAAAAAGTCCACCTTACCCTGAGACCAAGATAAGACAGAGTGAAAATGATGTTGAGACAACACAGAGACCATACATTTATGGTCTTGAGACCAAGACTGGACTGTATATTTCAGCACTATTGGCAGGTTTTTTTTTGTTTTTTTTTTGGCAGTTTTCGGCCAGATTACCTAGCAACCACTTGTGTCACCATTTATTCTTCCTTCTTAGCATATGTTATTGTGTTCTGTGTAGATAGAATTTTTCTCCTCCCTTGACGCCCCCTAATTGGAAACAGAGTGGAGATTCCTTTTTTGTAATCAAGGAATATAAATTATTACAGAAGGAGAGATGCAGATTTGGTCTTCAGTTAACTTGCAGTGATTCTTTGGCAGAATAAGCAAGGCAGTACAACTGAATTGGCTACTTAACATGTACTAACATACACAGGACAGATTAAAACTATGTTTACAACTTTGATATATATTGGATGAACAATATATATATATATATATATATATATATATATATATATATATATATATATATATATATATATATATTTATGCATTCATTCAATACATATCAATGTTCATTTAATCAATATATAAAAAAGGTTCCAGCACAGATGATGAATGCTGCTTTTATTAGTAATGGGAGAAGCAAGCTTTACAATGAGTAATAAAAACATACAGGCTTTCTTATCTTCAGCTTTCATTTTTCTTCTCTAGTCTCTTCTCCAGTTAATTCCCTTTACGAGTTTGCCTTTGAGGCTTTAAATTTTAAAAATGTCTCTAAACACATTGCTTTTGATTCAGTTGTGTCATTCACACTAACAAAATCGATTAGTATTGTAATGTATGACACTAATGGCTCCCCCTACAGACAGGGAAATCACTGACCTCACTGCAAAGTGTTCAGGCCACTATTTATCCAGTCCGGCCATTGTTCTAAGAGCACAATAACATACAGCCGGTCTCTTTCACTATCCATTTCACTGCTCAGAAACCTCCCTGTGAATGGCTGTAGTGTGCATGGAGGTTTTACACATGACAGCTGTTATCAGTCAGGCAGTGGAACAGTAATGAACTATTGCCTTGGGGAAAAGTGTGTGCATCTGTGTGCACGTGTGTGAAAAAAAGAGAAGAAAGGGGGAGAGAAAAAGAAAGAGAGAGAGAGAGAGAGAGAGGACGGAAGTACACTTTGGAAGAACAGTAACATGAAGAGTAACCAGGCTGCTTGCAGTTGAGTACTGATCAGTTGAGCCAATGATGTAGCTAGTTGATAAATAAAGTCTTTGGAGACACGACACAACTTCTAACATCCAGAGTTTGAAATTTTATCTCAAGTTTTTAGGGAGATTTTTATGGTGACTGAAAGATTATGTATTGCGTACTATGTGAGGTGGAATCACACACTACCCAATTTGTAGCTGAACCACCAAATTCATACAAATACTCCAGAGAAGGTCTAATGGCTTCCAGTCCATTTTTATTTTAAACAATATTCATGCTTGTTGTATTTAAACTTTGTGGGTACTGTAATAGTACTCTTATTTCATTGTTGTTAAAAAAAGGGTTGAGATCTTGAAATGCCCAAAAGAAAACAAGTCCAATCTGGATATCTTTTCTTTCTAGGTAGTTACAGCCAAACAAGTTCTCCCATTGATTTACCATCAACATAATCTGGAAGTGACAGTGAACCAATCACATTTTGAATTCCAATGGATGGAAACAATTTTGCGATAAAAAACATCACTCTAGTCCTCGTAGAAGTCCTAGATGTGTCACTGAAAAATGGAATACAACAGCTGCAGCTCTATGTCAGGGCTCTTTGCTGAATGAGTCACTGTATAATTGCTACATACATTATGAAATTGTTGCTGTTCGAACAAAAACATCTCCACAATCAACAAAAAGGTAACTTTAGAGGACAAGGAGAGAATGTTCTTAACTTGTAATGAAAGTTAGTGATTTTGCACTGTTTTATTGATTTGTTCATCATTACATTTTAACACATGCCAAAGGGGAACTAGTCTTTTCAAGTGATGCAAAAAATGACACATGAACTTCAAACAAAATGTATAGAATGTGTTTAAATTTAGAAAAGGTCAAATGTTCATGTACACTAGCACTAAGCCTAAATTCAAGGACTAGCTCTGAATTACTTTTGTAGCAAATAACAAACAAGTTTGATCATGGCTGGCCTGAAAGTAGAAGTGAGAGGCAGGAATTTAGAGTGTCTGCTGTTCACATGCTTTTTCTGTGCCAACCATTGACTCTAATTGCCCCAAAATCTGCAGAAACATGAGCCATGCATCCAGGAATTGTGGCTATAATCAGAGTAGAACTCCTGTAATGTAAACCGGGAGCTTAAAAGATTCTGTAACGTGTGTTGTGCACAGAGAGAGACAAAAAGAAGAAATACTATTAAGACATACTGATGTTAGGGTAAGTAAAAAGACTGATTAGGAGAAGCACATGTGCAGTACACCATTCAACAATGTGATCTTAAAAATCTTAACATCAAAAATCACTGCTTTCAGGGCATCTCCTGCACTATAATAACCATTCATGCCAGACAACAAACTGCAGGGGAGACGCATTTGTCTTTCTTTTGCCTGTTCTGAAATGTCCCTCATCCCTAGAGCTGCACTTGCACTGTAATTAAACATCAGAAGTGCCTACAGTGCTCGCCACCCACGAAAGGCAGAAAATGACGCAGCGTAATTGCAAGCTGTGCGTGTTCAAACGGAAACAGCAGCGCTCGAGGTCTGGGCTTCTCTCCACACACTGGGCTCAGTACCCTCCTCCCTGGCATGGAGACACTGCCAGGGTGCAGGGCTGGGCAGCAACACAGATGGCTGTTACCAGAAGTGAGTAGAGAAACTAAACCCCTGCTCAAGCAAAGGTATTGTTCTGCCAGTGAATGGATGACTCAGGTAAATGTAGCCCAGGAATAAATAATAAACAGTAACAGTATGAACAGAAAAGTATGAACAGAAATGCATCAGGTCAAAAAATGAATAGTGTGTTCCCTCTAGAACTATAGTCCATACAGTCTATATCAGCATAGGAACTGAAGTTCTCTTTGGTCTTACACAAAAATGTTTGTAGCACCTTTGCCATGTCATTTGTGAGAGAGTAAAATTAAAACAGTCCAGATGCTGTACTAGTACATTACTTTCCTCACAAACATACTTATACAGAAAATACATAAATAAACATATTTTCATTTAATTCCATTTATTTATCTATATATGTATATATGTGTATATGTGGAGGGAGAGAGAGAGAGAAGTACAAATCCGTTGAAATTGTATTGTAAGTGTAGATTACCTTTAAAAAGTTTAAAATCACATAATTTATTATTCCTTTTCGGCAATAACTCATACAATGTAACTTAAAATGTTAATTTACTAATGTTAGCAAATTAGACACCAAATGTAAACTGTTGGTTCATTCACAATTGAAAGTATTTTGGGAACAACAACAGGTTATGACATGGCAAAAACTAAACATCACTAAATAGTAAATTGTAATTATCTATTTATAGTGGTTTATTGATGTAAAATTGCTGTGAATAGCTATTTGATCAATAACTGCTTTTTGAAAATAAGGCATTCTGGATTTTCATTTTATTGTGACTTCATTCTCAATGCTACACAGCTTTCGCAGTTATTATGGAATCATCTACAGCTCCATCCATCGCAGATAATTTCTTGATTTATACAGATTAGTGGTATAAATAAAGAAACCTGTAGAATATTAGCAATTACAGAGGCAGGAAGAGGGACAGAGAGTATTAACCTTAAGTCTCCTGCAGGCCATGGCTGTCTCATGCCATTCTATGGCATGCCGTTCCAAGTCTACTCCTTGATTTCATAGTGCATTGTGCCTCCTGAGGCTGAGAACAAAAATCAGCACTCAAGCTAGTGAGAGAAAACCAGTCACAAAAAGAACAAGAGAGAAGAAAGTAAACTTTCCCCCCCTGCTTTTGTTTCTTATCTTTAGTGTTTAAAACTCTGAAATGAGTGTGTGTATGTGTGCGGTTTGGAAAGGGAATGTTTACTGCAAGGCAGGGATGTTGAGAACCTTGTGGGATGATGTGGAGACTTGCTGAGCAAAGCAGAGAGATTGAAATCTCAGATCACAGTGGCCATGCTTGTCATCTGCATCCCCAGTAGAGCGTGGAGCGCTGTGACAGAAATAACAGTCCAGCAGGCCCCCTAATCTCACCCAAGCAGATAGCGTGCAGGCCATTAGCAAGCTGCTGTTCACAAGATAGACTTAAAACCCACTACATATACCCGCTGATAGCTTTTAATGTGATGATCAAGGTTTCCCAACCCAATTTGTCAGCGCAGTTTTGGAGAAAGGGCTGGAGAGAGAGGCCAATCAAAACAGGGCTAATGCATTTTGCAAACTCAAGCAGAGGAAGCGTGCGCCAGGCCACTTCCTGGAGGCTGCGCTCATCAAACTTACCGCCAACCGGCGTCTGTTGACACTGGTCACCCAGCAACAATCTTTTATCTCAATCACCGCTAGCCCAACAAGCGAATAGGTCATTAAAAGTGTGACTGACCTCACCTCGGGAGGTAAACAAAGCCTCGGTGAACTGCAGCCCACATAAACACCCAGCAAATAAAACGCCTGGGTCAATCTGTCAAGCACGAGCCCGAGAACTCTCTGTGGTTTTTGGCCTGGGACGCTGCGATGTTGTAAATATTTACCATACTTTCCTAAAGTTTACATGAATGTTTTTGTAGCTGCTTTAGCATAAAGCAAATGATTTTATTAAACACAGGTGTATTCTCAACAGGTAACAAAAAGTTGTCCACTGTTTATCAAAAGTTTGAAGACATTTAGTCATTCACAATGTTTTTAATACAAATAAGTGTCTTTGTTGGTTTGCAATAACTTAAATTAAAAACATACAAAATTGTCTTCGAGTAAACCAGTATTACACATGTAAATATTTGCGGCAATATTTGTGGCAGCGCTACCTTGTGAGTAGTGCCAAAGCAGACTCATTTTATCCTCTGGTTTTGATGTCAGTACTAATCAGAACTCAAAACTGTCATGTTTTTAAACCACCTTTGGGGCAATAGATTTCAATATGTGCTTTTAACAACAGCTTGGAAAAAGAAATCATGTGAAATCATCAAGTGAAATCATTATTTAGACACTGTAATGAACATGAATCTCAGTATTGCAAATAGCTACTTTTGCAACACTCAACTACGACAGTTAAAAAGACGTTTTATATAAACAAACCCTTTACAGTTAACTGTGAAAATCAAACCTTACTTTTGACTGGCAGGATACTTATTGTGACAATGGTTTCTTCAAGTGAGTGTTCCTTGATCAATGTCCTTTTGCTGTTCCTGAAACAACATTCTGTATAACCAGTTATTGCCATCTGATGACATCAGTATGTGGCTGCTGTTCCTTCCTTGAGGCAAAATCTCTCCATTTCAGAATTTTCATGAAATTCATAATTACATTAAAAACAAAATTATTAATTTGAAAATTAAGCATTGTCTATATGTAGCTCCATTCAAGTCCAAAGAAGAACTCTCAATAGAGTACATGTAGAGTATATATATATATATATATATATATATATATATATATATATATATATATATGCAACAAGAGAGTACATAGCTAACATTAGCTGAGCCATTTAGAAAGCCATGTAAAAATCTTGATTCTTTACATATGAAAAACCTGTTTCATGTTTCGTGATCAAATTAAATGAAAGCCTTTTGTAATCTTAGCAAACATAGCTAGCTAGGGAGCATGCTAGTTAGGCTAATGAGATAGCTTGCTAATAGGGGACAATAACAATGCTAATCCCAAGTCATCATCATAGCATGAATGGTCTGCAGATTTTGAACCACAGCCATAATTGCCAGATTAATCCTGGATATTTTTGCTAGTGTTTATTTAGGGACATTATTGCTATGTTGTTCCTGGATCGATTAATGTTGATTCAGGGACATCACCACTATGCAGTTCCTGGATAGAGTTGCTGATGTGGATCAGGGACATTACAATGATAATCCCTAGGCGCGAAAGACTGCAGGTCACGTAGCAACAAGGTTTCGCCGAGCGAGTAGCACGAAAAAGGAAAAGAGAAAGACAGATGAACATTTGGAGATGAATGGACTTATTCGCATTTATAAGCAGCGCAGTTGGTTACCTGGTACGTTAAATCTGCAACGAGAGACTGTCAAACACTAAAAAGTTGCAAAGATGAAGGCGCTCCTCTAATTTTCCCGTTCAACCTTAAATGGTGCCGCTTTTGCTGTCGGTGCCTCAGTCAGCATTTAAGGTGGAACGGGAAAGTTTAGCAAGAAGCTGGCGAGTGAGAAGCAACTTCAGCCTCGTAAAACAGCGGAACGCTCAGAGACATTTTACAAGAAACTATTCAACTTTTGAGGAAAAGTTTTCTGGCGGAGTTGGAAGAAAAGCGGCTATAGCTGAGCTAAAGCTTAGAATGAATAAACAAATAGATATCCAGGAACATGTCTTACTGGACATAATCACATTAGCCAATGTACTTACATACATAAAAACCTCTAAAGATGATTGACAACAACTCGGAAACATATTGTCATTTGCATTTTACCATTTTCCGTTTCATTTGCATATTACCATGTCTGTGTATTTGATTCCATTGCAGTGCTACATGCATGTGCATGTGTGGAGAGTCAAATGTATTAATGTCTCACATACTTGGATAATGTAAAGTATAGCCACTCATCTGTATTCACTTCATATTTGTTCTTTTACAGTGCTGAGAGAGTGACTCTTACTCCTGCAGCCTCCCAGCCATGGAACTCTGCAATGTGTAAAGAGAATTACACATTTAAACACACAAAGAAGCGAACATACACACACATACACACGCAGCCAGAACAGTGCAAACTATGGCAGGTTAGTGTTCAGAGGCTCAGCCTTGAGGTTCAAACAGAGCTCCTGCATCACACGTGTGCTTCAAAGACTCCCCCTTCACACATACACACACCCACCATTTATTATGATATGGTTTGGCAAGAGCTCTGCCCTTAATTTGATGAGCAAGGTGTGTCCTAGATTTCCAATGAGCTATAACTATTGTACTAGTTGCCTCCATAACTGAGGTTTAACCCTTTTGCAAGTGTGGAAGTTTAACCTATTCTCCCCTGGTCTGGCCAGAGAGAGTTCTTTTAGTATGCACTTAGTTGCAGTCCTAGAATGTGATTGTTATGAAGGATTGGCTACATGTCACCTGAAGAACAGTGTAGGGAGTGGGGTTGTCTTGCATTCAGAATTTCCCTGGATTGTCCATTTTTTTGGTTGCATCTCCTTGAACAAAAAATAATAACCAGAAATCTAAGCATTTTCATATTTTAGTGTGTATGTTAGGACTTTTAAACTGCTTCCTTTTATCCAGTAAAACCAATTATATACAAAGAATGGTTTCTGGACTATTTCATATTACCCTCAAAATTATAAAAGTTGTTTGGGAAAGGTGCACTGCTGGTGACATGTTTAGGCACTAGCTTTTTTAGTGTGATAACTAAGAAGATTAAGTTCTGTAATGAACTGACTTCTAGCTACCCTAGATTGCATCATGAGCACAGCCGCCTGTCTGCTGAATTCAGTAAAAAATCAGGCCACTGAATTTTTATGGGGCTGAGGTGGCAACCTTAGTCAGATCACAGATTGTATTTTTTTTGTGCATGTTTTAATAAACTGATGACATGTGATGATTTCCAATTGTTTTATTCACTGGAACTGATCAAGATAAAGTGTTTTAAAGATATAAACTCTAGAACCCAATGGTGGGAGCATCCATGTTTGTTTACGCTGCTGTGAATCACTGCATTCTGGAAACAATCACAGAAGTGTTTATACTGAGATAATGTGGTGTTTATTTTATCCCAACCAATATATCTACTGATACACCATTAACATACTAATGGTGAGAGTATGCTTAAGGCTGCTGTATGCTGTGTATCCGTGAGTCATACCACGGAACATAAAACGTCAACAGCACAAATTAGGCTAGCTTGTTTGAAACCTGAAGCACTTGGCACAGCTAACTAACTGGAACATTTTTGCTATGAATATTTTTAGTGAATAACATGAGTGAAAACATTGCAGGACTATTCTGTACATGCTTCTGAAATGCACTCGGAAAGTAAAAGCAAAAGTAAAACTACCTTCGAGCTCACTGTTGTAAATATACTTCAAAAGAACTCAGTGTATGTCTTAGCACCACTAGAAGCCCACAAGGAGAGATCTTAGAACAAATGACACAATAATTTGGACCAATGGCAGTCAGAAGGAGGTCTCAGGATGAATGATGCAGTGATTAGGACCAATCACAGCGAGGAGGAGGTCTCAGAACATGTGAGAGTGTGATTAGGAGTTCTATTTAGTAAACACCATGCCCCACACTACTGTGTTGTTCTGGCCAAAAAGATGCTTTTTTTGCTTCACTACATTGTTTTAAAGGCAGGATTAACTTACATTGATGAGCACAGACATGTGTTACAAGTGTTGTAATGTTTGGCTGCACTTTTGGGATGTTCTGTGTGTTGTGAAAAGGCAAATTAGCAGACAAATTTTGACGAACAATATTGCATCAGCATTCAAAACCAAACATTCCAACACTGTGTTCAAATCCAGTCAGTGGGACCATGCTATCTACAGACCAGCCAGTGCAAATGCCAATGGCTGGGATACTTGCAAAAGGGTTAGGCAAAGGTCAGCTAATGACTGTCACTGCTTGTCGTCTTTCAAAACACATTTCTCAGCTCGAGAGGTGTAGGCACACAAATAAGAGTGTAACTAAACCACTGGATGATGAAGCATGCTAAAATAATCACACATACGTTGATGATAAATGCACATCATGTCACTGGGTACACAGTGAAGTTCAAATATTATGAAAATGTTTTCTAAGCTAAATAAATAAGGCTTAATCCCCAGTGCTGGGTTTGGATGCAGGTACAGCGCAGCCATTAATCACTTGCTGACAAAGCACAAGACGCACACACACACACACATGCACGCATGCACGCACACACATGCACACACACTTCTTTTGCTATTGATATGGTTTTGATACCACTGTCTAGAACTGTATAAACATTTCAGAGGAACCAGATGTCAAATGTTTCTGTAAATTGCAATTACAAATGCAATACATTGCTGGACACTGGCCTTCAAATTAACTCAATAACTAGTCCAGACTTGGCATGAATGACTCTATGTAAAAGGTGCTGGCATAGACTTAACAGTTAAAATGGGACGTCTGCACATGACTCATGACGTGAGGCAGGTCGCTACTTCATTCCACACTCATAAACTGAAGCCAGTTAACAAGGTTCTATTAAATGTGCAACACTGGGCTTAAAGGTGTCCTAAGTGCCATTTTATGATAAGCTGATATAACTGCTCTTGCAGATGGCTCTAGGTGTGAGGGACATACTGTGTTTTTGCTTCATATTCTTATGTGAAACGTTTTAATCAGGGACTCAAGCCACATGACTTGGACTTGAGTCACAAATTTGATGGCGTAGGACTTGATTTGACAAAATCAGAAAACATCTGCGACCTGGCATTACCTTGAACACCAGTGACTCAGACTTTGACTTGGACTTGAGCCTTATGATTCGAAAAGACTCAAGATCTAAAGTGGAGGAAACATGGAGAGGCATCTTGCTGTAGCTGGGACTCTACACAGTTGGTTACGTTTCATGGAAACAGGTTTGTTTCTGCGTGTTGTCATGCCAGAACTGCATATTCGAAATAACTCATGAAAAACTATTCCAGTCTTCGTCAGTAACTATAGTTATGCTTTGCTTACTTTATTTTGTATGACAAGACAAGTGTGTCAGTGAGTTTTCCTCCATATGCTGGAAACTAGACAAATTCAAATGAGCATCAGTAAGTTTTCGCTCAGCATTTAAACTTAAGTCTTACTGGTCTAACTAGCCAGGCTAACTAAACATCAAACCCTTAAATGGCTAGGACAAAATGTTTTATTACACACTCCTATAACCAAAGAATAGCTCAGTCAGTTTACAGTGAAGTTCCTGTAGTTACTGACTAATAAGCCTGGGATTTAAAGGGGTTAAACAAAAACTGAGCTCGCTCTATTTGATCTATTCTATTGGAATAGCTTCTGCATTTAAAAGAAGTGTGGTTGTTATCTTAAATTGAAAACACAGTTTATTTGCCATAATAATTTATTCCAATGCGTTACAAATCACAGGACTTACCTTCAGTTTGTAATGCTTGCCAGCATGAGTAGCACTGGATATGCAAGCAAGCTATGTTTATCCTTATAACTTAGCAGCCAGAGGTTGATGGGGGCACAGAGGGCTCAAAATATGATCCCATAAATCATTAAAATTATTGTCTTCCCCCCACAAAGGTTTTTTTGTTTGTTGTGAATTGTCAGGTTCTATAGCACCTCAAAAAATGTTCACATTTCTTTTCATTTTAGAGCACTAATATTGCCTGTATCAATTTGACACTCGAATTGAGACTTGCCCATACTGACATGGGACTCAACTTGAGACTTGCCTATGTTGATTTGGGATTTGACTGTCAGGACATGAGACTTAACTGTTAATTGCAACTCAGTTGTCCTCATTGCTGGTTTAAACTGCTGCTCCTACATCCAAGGCATCCCAAGCATTTGGTGTATGGGGAGACAAGAGCATTAAAGTCATACTTATTTATATATAAATTCTCATACAAAGTAGTGAAGAGCAGAGAGAAATATTTACAGATTTTAATCAATGTGCTTTATCTTTCATTTTGAAATTCCATAAATAAGGACAGCAAGTCCTCGGCAGTGTCGAAGTGAGTTTGTCATTCTGATGAATGATCACATGGGTGTTCATAAATACTGCAGAGGAGCAGCACAGTTAGGAAACACTGCTATTGGGAAAGCAGCCCAGGATCCACTTAAAAGTTGCGCAGATTTACGCGCATGTCATTTGGATGAGTGGAGAAATGAAGAGTGGAGAGGAATGAAAGAAGCAGCACACTTGGCAGCTGGGAAGAGTAAATGACCCCATGCTCGCCTTCGTACATACATTGCTATGGTAGTTTGCTCACCCTCACTTTCTTTTTCTCCCTCTCTCCTCAAGGATGGATAGCATGAAAGCTTCTGGACATTTATGGAGAAGCTATGCAATCGTCCACCCATCAAACCATGACCCCACACCTGCACCTGTTTTTTCTCCTTTGCTGTTCGGTAGTCATGGGTTGCACTCTCATAGTAAATATAGTACCATCCACTGAATAACCTGAAGAAAAAAGGAACCAGATAGTTATAAGCAGAACCTTTGAAGAACCTAAATTGGGAAAATTGAATTCCACTCTTTTTTTACTGTAAAAATTTAAAATATTTCCAAATGTACCATCATTTCCTCAGTTTGTGGAAAAAGAGTTAAACTAGCTATGAAGTAATTGCAGTAATAAGGAGTGTTGTTACTGCAGATAATCTGCAGCAGAACTAATGGAGCAGAAATTATAGGGGGATACGTGTTGTTCCTGGCAGTCAGCAAGCAAATGTATCATTGTAGGCTTCCAAATGATCCAGACATCTGTAAGGAGTGGCTGGCGTTTATTATTTCTGATGTCCTTGAGGATTTCAGTCTGAACTTAACAATTTGTTCCGTACATTTCAGCCTGGACATACAGCACAGCCAATGTGGACAGATGCATCCACATGTATCAATCTTAAAGGCACAGGAAGGAAAAAATAGCCAGTCTGATTTTAAGGAATGAAAAACGGTTAGAAACTGGGCATATAAAAATGAATTATGACAGTTTTGGCACATAAAACAACATGGATGTTATAAGTAGTCTTAAGGGAAAAAATAAAAAAAACAAACAGAACGTAGAATACAGACCCTTTAAATACTTGGAATCTGTGTAAAAAAATTGTAGTCATAATCTAACCTAAGGGTTGTATTTAGAGCCAAACAGGGTACAAATCATTTAAAAATCCATGGAAACATTTTGAAAGACATTTTCTGCAACTATAAGAATATTGGATTTCTTCAGAAATACATTATATGGACAAATGCATTGGGACACCTACACATTACACCTACAGGAGCGTTTATGACATCCCATTCTAAATCCACAGGCATTAATGTGGAGTTTGTTCTCCCCTCTCTTTGCAGCTATAACAGCTAACAAATTTTAGAGTGTGTCTGTGGGAATTTTTGCCCTTTATCCAGAAGAGCATTTGTGAGGTCAGACACTGATGTTGGATTAGAGGGCCTGGCTCGCAATCTCCGTTATAGTTCATCCCAAAGGTGTTTGATGAGGTTGAGGTCAGGGCTCTGTGTGGGCCAGTCAAGTTCTTCCACACCAAACTCACCCAACTATGCCTTTATGGACTTTGCTTTGTGCACTGGAGGACAGTCATGCTGGAACAGAAAAGGGCCTTCCCCAAACTGTTCCCACAGAGTTGGAGGCATAGAATTGTCCAAAATGTCTTGGTATGTTGAAGCATTAAGATTTCCCTTCACTGGAACTAAGGGGCCTAGGCCAACCCCTAAAAAACAACCCCATAGCATTATTCCTCCTTCACCAAACATTATAGTTGGCACAATGCAGTCAGACAGGTAACGTTCTCCTGGCATTCACCAAACCCAGAGTCATCCATCAGACTGCCAGATAGAGTGGCATGATTTGTCTCTCCACATAATGTGTTTCCACTGCTCCAGAGTCCAGTGGCAGCATGTTTTACACCACTGCCTCCAACACTTGGCATTACGCATTTTGATCTTAGGCTTGTGTAGCTGATCGGCCATGAAAACTCATTTCGTGATGTGCAGTTTTTTTTGCTAATGCTGCTTCAACAGGGTATAGGCACTGTGTGCCCACTCTGTGAGTTTGTGCAGTGTGCTACTTTGTGGTTAAGATGTTGTTGCTCCTAGGTGCTTCCATTTTACAATAATAGCACTTACAGTTGACTGGGACAGATCTAGCCGGACAGAAATTTCACAAACTGACTTGTGGCAGAGGTGGCATCCTATGATAGTGCCATGTTTAAAGTCACTGAGCTCATCACTACAACCCATTCTACTGCCAGTGTTTGTCTATCAAGACCGCATAACTATGTGCAAAATTTTATCCATCTGTTAGCAATGGGTGTGGCTGAAACACCTGAACTCAATAGATGAACAATCATATAGTGTATCTACTTAAAATGCGTGACTTAATATTTCTTAATGGCCATTTTAACTGGAAATTAAATATATAAAGAGTGTTCTCTGATTTTTGCCCAGTACTCTATAGCACAAATATTTTTCTCAGAAATCTTATCATGCAATACTGCAGGACAGCCATGTAAGGAAACTCCTCCTATTACATGAAGCATTTCATTTGATGCACGATTTTCACTCTGTTGCACTTTTGCCTCAGTAAATTGAAACAGAAAGGAACAATCTGTGAAGGCTTTCTTCCCACTTAGCTTGCTCTTGTCACTCTAAATTTAGAAACCAGATGATTCACACAGTTGCTGGTAATTTGGAGGAAAAAAAAGGCAGCGTACAAAGCTGTGAGAAGCTAGACAGATAAACCATAATGGGATGCTAAAATGTTGTCAGCCATTAAATGTGGTTATGAGAGCAACCTCGTGGCCTTTCAGGAATCCAGCTCTGTGGTGTGAAGCAAGTCGAGAAGAGTTCAAGTCGAAGGACGGTGTCAGAGAGCACAAGGAAACCCTACACTGATCTGCGTGCACTTCATCAATCCTGATTGCATTTCTGATTCCAGCTTCTCCCACTCCACAAATGAAACCCAAGTGTTACTGAAGTGCGTGCAGATCTGTGTGAGAATGACGCGTGAGTGATCTCTCTGATAGATGAATAGGAGGTGACGGTGCCTTGTGGCTGACCCTGCAGTGCCCTGCAGTCCCAACGCGTGGCTTCTCCCACACCTCTCCTTTGCTGGCGCTAGCACTGGGAAAATAACTGCAATTAGGGAGCTGTTAAGGAGCCAAGAGTGCACGTCGTGACACATTACACAACGCCAAGGAGCACTGCAGGCAACGGGGAGCAGAGATATGGCCAATTGTCAAACAACAAAGGCATTCGTCTAAGCTTCGACCGTGTCATTATACCTCTAAACGCAACGTTGTCACGAACCACGGTATAATTACCGAGTCTAATTATTTCTAACTGTAACACGATTCTACATTCGCTGTGCTTCTACAGACAGACAAGTAAAACCTGAAAGCAGAGATGGGTTTCTTGAACATAAACTGAAGTCACAAATGTCAAAAAGTTTTCTTTTTTTTCTTTCCCAGAGGGCTTATTCAGTAAATCTGGCAAACTGTGTTTACCCTTGTGCAGAACATTTTGTCATTTTGAGGGACACTGCTGTCCAAAAGCAATTTCTCTTCTGGAGGACCTCCATAAACACCGCCACCACAAATATCATAAAAGGATTGAGATAGAAGCTGCTATTGTGCTGTGAAAGCATGACAAACAGAGAGGAGGAGATAAGCAGCACATAAAAAGGGAAACTGAAGACCGTTTCACTTTTGCATTTTCTAAAGTAATATTTACGAGGATGAAATAAATCCATTAATTATCCTCTGCTGCTGTGGGGGAGAGGACTTTGTCAGGCATGTGGAGCTCGTTCCAGCAAACCCTCGCTCGGAAAGGGCTGTAATTTCAACATGTGATTTGCATCAAGTGGTCTTCAACCACAAATAGTGATTACATTTCATTGTTGTGTCAATCTGAGCTGAACCTGATCCAGTTGCGGGCTGCAGAGTTAACAAACATAACTGCTAGACTAACTTACAAAGTGTGGTACTCCGCTGTTCCTGAGAAGAGTGCAGTGAATGTCCGGAGCGAGGGAGCCACACCACAGTGGTCTGTACAGAGCCTCTCTCCCTCTCTCTCTCTGGTTCCCATGTGAAGGAAGAACATCACTTGAGGTCACAGTACGATTAAGATGATTACAGGAATACTATGAGCATGGATGGCCATTTGGGTACAGCGTGTTTCATTGGTCTTACTGGGGCTATTGGGGAAAGCCCACAATGAACCAACCATTAGAGAGAGGAGGAGAGAGCGAGGGAGTCTAAAGGCTTCTTGGGTTAAGGGTAAGCCCAAAAGCTTGGCAACAGCATCCTTTGATTGTGCTGTCCAACCCTGGATGAGCCCAGCCAGATCACTCCCACTGACGAAGGCCATTGTCTCATGCTGAGCCTCTAATCAAAGCAATGTGGAGGCTGAATACATACACACATGCAGAGTCTCGGTTTGGCCAGAGGAAAGGCATTGATGGGATCATCCAGATGACCAAGCTTGCTATCCAGTAATTGTTACAGTTCTGCTGTAACACTTTTGCCCATTGCCACCGTTTTGTTCATGATGCTAAGACAATGTGGTGAAGGATGGTGAGGCTTATAGAAAGTGCTGGCCTCTGATAAGAAGCAGGGAGGGAAAGGCAGGGTTTTGTCATTGTGTCAGTGATTTGGGTCTGGGTTCACCTAAATGCATGACTTTCATGAGCGCTGCTCTAGGCTTTTATGAGAAACTCCTCAGTCTTAACACACGTATACTAGAAGAGGAAGCCATTATTCAAGCATAACAAGCCAGGCCATGAAGACAGACAATCAACTGTGGATCTGCGAGTCAAGACCATGGCTCCCTGGATAATCTGTTTTACTACTGCCCTCTTTCACTGTTGCAGCTGGTGGAAAACCTCATTTTTATTGTGAATGTTTTATTAAAATTGAATTAGCATGGATTCTGATTTACTTCACCACTTCAAAAGGTTGAAGGAGATAGGGGGCAGGGGATCCCGCAGTGACCAGACTCCTTAAATACTTGTTGTGCCCCTCATATACATGCTGACACAATTGTATACACATGACTCATAGAAATTGTTTAACAACACTCGGTACTGTCCGAAACTCAGAGACCACCCTTCATTTATTTAATTTCAAGTACAAGTTATTCATTTTTCAGGAGATGTCTGAAATCAGAGTTCACAAATCTCTTTTTAAAATGATAAGATATAGAGAAAATGGGAGTCCTAACAATTGTGTAAGACCGGGTAGACCACAAAGACTGTCATCATAGGATGAAGAGTATTTAAAACCATCTTTAAGAGGTGAAAATCAAGCTTCACTCTTGGTTCAGATCTAAAAAACACCCACATGTTTCTGTCCATCCTTCCACTGTGAGAGGTCAACTCAACACAATGGAAAGGATGTGTAGCTGTCAAGAAGTTATTGAGAAAAGGAAATAGACAAAAAAGAAGAAAATTAGCAAATGAAAAAAAAAAAGAAGCTGCTGGTTTTCTCAGAACAATGAGCTGACCACCCCAGAGTCCAGACCTCAACATTATTGAATGTGTTTGGGATTAATTGGGAACTTTCAAGGTGTGGAAACAAATATAAGAAGTCTCTTTAAAAATGGAAACCATAACAAAGACAAATCGTAGACACACTAACTGTTGAAAGAAATTCATTTTATATTCAGTGTGTAATTTTCTGTTAAATATATCTGCTTTGCCCTGTGATGGACCGGCGACCTGTCCAGGATGTATCCTGCCTTCTGCCCAGTGACAGCTAGGATACGCTCCAGCTCCCCCCATGACCCAGAAGGATAAGCGGTTTAGATGATATGTGTGTGTGATATATCTGCTTTTTTACTGAAGCCCAAAAAATTTACAACTTCTGCTTTGACATAAAATTAAATACGTAAAGGGTGGTCTCCGAGTTTTGGACAGTACTGTATCTCACTAGTTACTTTCCAACAACAAAGACGACCCTAACTTCTTTTTTACTTTTCTCTTACTCATAGTGAATTGTATCTATGGTGACCCTTCACAACCTGTAACATGATATATTATTTTTTTACATTCTTCAATACAAAGACATGAAGCCTGGGAGCTGATAGTGTTCAGATCACCATGGTGCAGGCCAGGGCACAGTGACTATCACAGTGACTATCTCAAAGAAGATCAGAAGGAAAGCGATGGCAGAGCTGCTTGTTTTTGTGCTAGGATTTGTAATACAGTGCTACAGTGCTTCAGATAATATATAAACAGCACACACACATCTAAAAGAAAATTGCTGCAATGGCAACAAGTGAGGTTTTAGTGAAAAGTTCACTTTCACTGATAATTATATCCCATGTTTCAAAGACAAAATTTCTCTCTCACTGTTTCATTTTCTAAGCGCAGCAGGTTAAGTATTTACTAAACACAGGAGATGAACGCACAGTTCCCTCTTGAAAAAAAATACGAAGAGAGAGAGAAAAAAAAAAAACATTGCTTCATAGGTAATTAAGATTAAGTACTTTTCATTGTGAAACTAGAGAGGGCATCAAACACAATGCTGGGTTGCTTGTGCCCTGAAGTCATGAAGATCAGGGTGGCTTTTTATTTCCAGTAACCCCTGCAGGCTGAGAGCTCTAATGAGCTCTGTAATCTTGGAATCAAACTCTGCCACAGGGTGAAGGCTGCTCTTCATGTAAAAACTCACACGTATAGAACAGCAGTCTTGGCTCCCCATGTGATAGATTGTTGCCTTCTGTTGTTATTCTGAGAAGCTTCAGCACACACTGATATTTTGACAGGTGGAGCTAGCAGTCATGGAGAATTCCAGAAGATTAAGTAGGTATCCATCGTCAAGAGGATGTAAAGGATGAAGTCATTTTCTCAAAACTAATAAAACAGTCTGTGTTTTGATTACCATTTTAGTTTCAGCATTATTTATAAAAAAAAAGACGTGTTTTTGCTTAATGAGTTGGATGTGCACCAAACACACACTCTGTCAAACACACACACTCACACACACACACACACACACACACACTTATATGCTTGGTTTTGTATCTAGTTAGGACATACCTGTTTCCCATATGTATTAAATAGATTATTTGCAGTGCTGTACAAAGGTCAAACTCTTTATTTGTTTATTTTCCAGTCAAAACAGCCACTGTAAGTACAATATATTTGTTTTTCAGTGTGAGGAAAAAGCAGAAAACATATTTAATAAAAAATTACACAGGCATCTCAACAACTAGATCTTATCTAAAAATCGTGGTAGTGTATAGTACGTAAACTATGTCCATTCTTTTTGGAAGATTTTCTTTCCATTTTTTAAAGATATCTGCAGGGATATTTTTCCATACGTTCAATGTTCAGTCTTAGAAGTTGGTTGCATTTTCTGCTTCTCATGATCCAATGAGAAATTTGGAGTCATCACTTCATAAAACCTTCCTCCACATCCCAGATGTCCAGTTTTGGTGCTCTAGTGCAATTTTTCTTCTTTTATTTTCTCAGTAGAGGCCTCTTGGCACCTACAAATCCACACCAATAGTGTGGAGTTGCCTTCTCACAGTGAAAGGACGGACAGAAACATCTGTAGATTTTTTTAGATCTGAAGTAAGAGTGGAGATTGATTTTCTCCAGTCTTAGATGATTTCTCAAAGATGAAATCTAGACATTCGCAGCTGTTACCACCATTTTTCAAAGAGTTTTGCATTGCACATAAAGAATTGTGGGTGACTAAAAGATGTACCCCTGATTTCTTTAAAATGAAGGATGCACTTCTCTGCTGCATTCGAAGGATACTATGAAATAGGACAACCTTCAGTAAAGTAACACACGAGAAATGCAGCATTTCTTCTTGCTTCCTTGGCTTTGAGACAAATTAGTGACACCTTTGGGAACACCTTTTGTTGGGAGGACACAGCTGTAACACATAGTTTTATGAAGGAAAGTGAAGGGTGCACAAAAGGTGCAAAAAACTTAAATATGTCGTCTCCGGCTGAACAAACCTTGTATCTTTTTTTTTGTTGTTTTTCATTTTTTCACGATTGTAAAACACCAGTGGCCCTTTACATTGTGTCAAATTTTCATGGTAAATAGACCAAAAGAAATGACCCAAAATGACTTAGAATAAGTTCTTTTTCCATTAACTTCCACTCTACCTTAATGAATGTATAATTACCTTTTCAGATATATATGTTCCTGATGATATGTTCCTTGTTTTTCTAAGCCTAAATCAAACCCTCATTGGCCAAGAGGAATGCCCTTTCAGTTGAAAATTTCTTTAAAATATCCTAATAGGCCTAATACGCGTGCATCTGCAGTGCAGGCAGGACAGGGTTAAACGTGCAGGTAGAGTTTCCCCCTCACCCTCACGCTGGCGCTGTGCCGGCCACCCGCCAGAGGCCCAGCTCGCACTTCTAACCAAGCCCATGCAGGTGATGAAACCCGAGAGGCTTTTATTCCGTTCAGAACCAGGCGCTGCTGCTCTCGCGTTTGAAGAGATGAGGACTGACAGGGCTCTTTTGAACGCGCACCTTTGTTTTAGGAGCGCTGCCTTCACTGAAGTGTGACCTGGGGCACTGGAGCTGATGGGCCTGCATTAGTGCAGATTTACATGGGTGTCTCACCTCCCCACCACCACCACCTCGCGCTTTTTCTCTCTCTCTCCCTGATGACAGTGAAAACAGGACAGCAAAGTGATTCGGCCTCTTAATATCACCACACACTCACACAGGATTAAGGCATAAGACTAGAAACAGACCCTCTGTGCGCCCCACGACTGACATGAATTACTCTGGCCTAGGATGAAAAACTATGTTTATCTCTGGATCATATGATTAATACTGGCCTTTTGAAGGTGTACCATTCTCATAGTAACTCATCCAACGGGCGTGGACGCCTGTTTTCATTCGATAAATCACACATAGGTTTAATGTTGCTGTTTTTATTCTGCTCTGTGTGTCCGTGCGTGTGTGTCTGCGTATAAGTCGCCCACAGTGTGATTCATCAGAGAGGGTGTGCCTGCTAGAGCACCGGCTCATGTATTGATGCCACAGGCTAAGTGACTGGCTGTCTGCCAGAATTCTCTCTCTCTCTCTCTCTCTCTCTCTCTCTCTCTCTCTCTCTTTCTCTCTTTCTCTCTCTGGTCTTGCTGACTTTTCTACTGCCAGCTCCTCAGGTATACCCAGGAGAGCCATGAACTGATACCAGTACACTGCTATGAAAAGGTCATTTAAATGCTACCACGGCCATGAAAAGGCACTTTTCCATTTACCCTTATTCAGACCCGTTACCAATCCATTGGCCTTTCCTTTCCAAAATCCGTCCATTTGGAACTGGCTGCATGCGTCACGTTCATATGGCTCCACAGTGGACCATTCATCGCAGGCGATGTGCCCAGCAGTGAAACTGAATGTGACTGTAAGAGCCCACAATCCTATCGCAGTCCTCATCTCTAACTCTTCTCTCCAAGAGTCGGTCTCCTTGCAGTGCTTTACCCTGCAGTGTTAACTGATCCCTGATGTCCTAAGAGCAAACAGAGGCTTAGAGTGGAACAGCCCTCCCCCTCACCAAGTCTTGTGCTGACTAGTAAAAGCCAGCTCTATAGGGACTTTATCAGTGGGCCTCACCCATGCTGATCACCAGATCCCAGGTTAATCTCTCCCAGACACAAAGTGACATTTTTAAAGCTGCTCCCCACCCCCAACCATTCTCCCAAAGATTGTTTTACAGTGTTTGACATTTCCAGTGGCTTTGAAACGCTCCACATGTCAGGCTGGATGTGGGTACCTATCTGCATGCTTCTCTCTGCTGAGGCCTCCTCTTGCTCTAGAACAAAAGCTCATTTTCCTTCACTGAGGAGCGTGACGTAAATATGGCAGTTTTGAGGAGAAACGCTTGAGATGATGAATTGCAGTCCGTTACCATTTCGGGGCTGACATTTCACACGAGGTGAAAATGGAGCTTTTTTATCCGATGGGCGTGAGATAGCCACCCACCAACCATTCGGCCTGCAAGTGCCAACAACAGCTATTAAACAACATGAGTCACGCATAGATTCAACATTATTCAAGACTGACCTCATTCATAAGTCCACAATCACACGTCCAGCCATCTCTGTATAATTACTAGACGTGGGATGATTGCTATTAACTGTAATGCATTATGATATTGGAATTCAGTCCATTAAACCGAACCACTCCTAGAACACTATTACAGTAAAAAATTATTAGGGTATATCGTGTCATTCAACTCATTACCTAACCTCTAAATGGTGTTGCTGAATAGTTTTAACAGAGGTGGTTATACTCAAATAGCACCCACAGAAATATTTCTAAGTACAACCGATATAAACAGTGGTACAGCCAGCCATTCATTTCTCTGTTTAACCAGCAACATTGGACTTTCAAGGGTACTCTCATATCTTCCAACAATGACAAATCTTAATAATAGTGTTCTAGTGTTCCACTGCAGGTAGTGCAAGCAACAGAAGTGAAGTGTTCCCATTAATGCGTGTTCATGTTAATATAGTACCCAATTCAATCTCCGTTCTTCGCAGTGGCTTGATGTGCCCCGAAGCGATACTGTTTTTTGTTATTTTAAACACCCACAGCCGCAGGAGACATAAGAACATAGCGCACTGTTGCCAGGAGCTTCTTAATATCAAAGCAATGTGAATCAACTCCCAGAAACTTTGACCGCATTCCGGCCCAGCTCTTCAGAACACTGTCCACCCCCTGGATCATTTGGCTGGCAGAGGGGAAGCAACAGCAAAGCAAACAGGATGAGAGGCAGTCCTGGCTAAAGATCTTGCTTCACAATCCCTCTCTGCCAAGCATCATCCTCGCAAATGCCAGGTGATCTGCCAATAAAATCAGACAACATAAAACTGAGAACCACCTCACACGGCTATGACGGAAACCTGGCTAAACTCCAAGATCCTCACTGCGGCTGCTCAGCTAGCAGGCTGCTTGGTTCACTGTACAAATCTGGTTTACACACCAACTAGAAAACGTTCTAACCTAATGTACTTCTAATTTCAGAGATTTTATAATATACAGTTAATTTTGGCTACAGTCTAACATTAAGTAATCACAATCTGGGAGTCACAAAAATTTATTTCACTGTCCTCAGTGATGAACAGCATTTCATTTCAAGTAGACCTTATCGAACAGCAACCAAGACTGCACCCATCAGAAAACTGAATTGGGAAAGTTGTTGTTTTTCTTTAAAAGCACCCAATATCTTGTCCCCTCTATTCATCATTGACCAATGTGGGTATGACCACACAGTATGATCATTCATATTTTGACATTTTAGGGCTATGCAAAGATTGTTTTGTGATCCAATTGCCACTTTTTTTGTCTTTTCCAAGGTGAGCTTTGAGGCAAAATGATACCATTTTTGACTTTGATACTCAAAGGAGGATCTGATTCAGCATCAGTGTTTGGCATTTTTAGCTTTGCACTGCTAAACTAAGCTATGGGGGCCAACAGAGCTAACAAGTAATATATGTTTATGACTACCAACTACCATCACGCAAACTACATGCTGAAATCACAAGCTTGTCTTAAGTGATGTTACTCGAGCACTATCAGAGGCTCTGTTGAAACATTGGCTGAATACATGAAGGAATGGAAGGGTTTGATTCTGGTTAGATGTTGTTGATTAGAGGGACAATAGATAGTGTCCTATTTGCCATTTCATTCTATAACAGAAGCATCAGCAGAGAAATCCCTTTATCTGCTCACAGAAACACATACCTAGTTGACAAAACCTTATCCATGGACAGTAAAGTAATCAATCAATTAGCATACATCAACTTCAAATACAGAAACATACATAACCAGGGCTTTATGAATAAGTCTATAGTTGATCAAATATGGACATAACCTCTTCTTAAATAAGTCTACAATTGCTGGAAGATAACTATACATTGTCAACTCTAAGGTGAATATGTCTTCCAAATTAGCTCAGCATAACTGATTGGTTAAAAAGCTCAATTTCAGGTGTTCTTGTCAAAAATAAAACACATAACCGAATTATAAAGTGTTGCCTACATACTCAGCATCATATTTACAAGACCCAAAAGAACATTCAACACAGTGTTTGTTTTCCCAGCACATCCCAGCACAGGTGCATACATGCTGATGTTACAGTATGTGTGCACTGGCAATGTCAGAGAAATCTGCCTCATTACAAAAACAGTTCATCAGATTTCTACTTTATGGAAAAGTAAAAGTCACCATTGTCCAGTCACCTTATTGAGTTTAGCCAAATCTGGTAAAACATTACATTTTCTCTGAAAACAGAACAAGACCAAATTTTCAGCATTCGCTTGTTACTTTATTTTATCTTCTGGACTTACTACTAGTGTTGCAAGTTCTAGGATTTTCTTCCTTGCTATATCTTGCTGTGTCTATACCCCTCAAAGGTCTGGAGAAAACAAAATAAATGTATTCAAACATATAGAATTAATTTCATAAGTAGGTTTTTTTTTTACAACTTTGCCCATCAAGAAGCTAATTTTGCAAGTTTTTAACAAAGTTTCATAAAACAATGTTTTATGGTAGATTGGTTGCTCAACTTTAATTTGACCATAGCTTCCACAAATGTGTGTGGGCAGAAATATGCCAAGCGACTGCTGGCACCTAATTTGCATTTGAACTTTTCTTTTTATTTTTGCAGTCTGTTTTGCAAAGTGGTGTTGTATTTAAATGATTTGTGGAGTATTGAAGTATGTAGTGTTTTATGCAGTGCTGTAGTGCTTGTTAGGGTGACCGGAAGTCAAGAAGGTCGTAGGTTAAAATCCCAGGACTAATTGGCTATATCTAGTTGTGCCATTGGGCAAGGCATTTAATCCCCCCCTACCCCATTAAATGGATTAAATGCAACCACACTGGGCATTGGCAGCAAAATGACATTTTTTTTTCTTGTAGGATCAATAAAGTATAAAACATATCATCTGTGTCAAAAAACGTGTATCTCCATTTCTTTTGGTTTTTATTTTTCTACATCATTTGAATAAAGCAACAGTCCTTTACATTGTGTGCACATTTCATGATGAATGGCCCGATAAAATTACTGAATAAATTCTTGTAATTAGCTTACATTGAAAATTAAGAACATTTTTTGGCCTTCTCCTGTAGAGTTGTAAAGCTGGGTATACATATTTTTCTTTGGATAGTGACAAAATATAGCACAGTTCTAGCTCTACATGCACACATCTGGCCATCTTAAACGTTCAGACAAGCAAAACCACAAATAAACGCTGTGTGCCCAAACCTTTTTGTCTGTATCTCTGGGGCATTTTTCCTCCCTGAAACGTCTGAGGTCAATGACTAATGCGAGTGAGTGCTTAGAGCGATAAAATATATCACCAGCTTCGCATGACTATTGCAGGTGCAGCATACGCAGCTCTTCTCTGACAATGTTTTCATGATTTGTTCTAACAAGACAGGCAATAAAACAAAGCAACATTGCCTTATTTAGACCCTCAATCCAACTGCTTTGCATCAGGGAATTATGTGCCTGTTGTCAACATAAGCACATATTGATGGATGGCTGTAAAGGCAAGGCCCTCATTAGTAGAGCAGAGCAGTTGGACTGCTGTGCCTAAATCAGTTTTCATTATTTGCTTACATTTTTAGATATCAGTATATTCAGAATGGAATTCGGTCCAAGATCAACAGCGATGCTTCAAGATACTGCAGGAGTGCAGACCCGGGTTTTGTAATCTGTAATGAAATTCGGCACAGTAGTAGGAAACACAGCACATGTTTCCTGATCTTGAACGCCAAGTGTCAGATTATCCGATAGGGCAACTGGCCCATGCTCCACCGTGTCAGATGGCAAACTACACTGCAAAACATGTGTGGAAACAAACCCAAGGCTAAGCACCATTTAATGGCTGACATGGAAGTTTGCAGCTCTCCAGATGCTTTCTCCAAAGCCAAAAGTGTCAGAGTGGCCTCTATATGTGAAGATGAATTGTTAAAGCCTGACTTATTTCATCTGTTTACTCGATGACCTCATCTTGAAATGAATAATAGATATCTGCAGACGGTAGATATGTCACAGACTGCTCTTTCCTGATGGTTTCACCCAGTATGAACCTTCTGCACTAGGAGATGTGCAGTGGAGAAGCAACAGAAAGAGAGGCAGAGGGAGAGAGAGAGGTTTTTCAGCTGCATGTTTGCACACCAAAACCATTATGCAACTCCGTCATTCTCATCTTTTTCACAGACATTTCATTGTGAATATTTCATTAGCTGGTGTTCCATTGCCAGAATTAATGGAAAACTGGAGTTCTGTGTTTCCTGTGAATTGCCAGAGGCACTTTTATGCCTTCGTGTTTGATGGTAGATGGTTAATTCTGTGAAGTGCATCAACAGACTGAAGACTTTGCAAGACAGAAAGGTTAAACATGGTGTGTTTAAACTACACAAACCACTCACCATTTCACATTAAATCACATATGATTTCTTATTTGTGAGTCCTAAAATCCTATTATTTATCTTATCTGATACATATTTTCTTTCTTTTAGTGTGCTACTGGGCATGTGTTTGAGATGAATTTTGCGTTTTCCTTGGTATTGCAGCATATCACCACAGTCAGAACAAAACCTCGTATCTCCAAATGAGAACTTTACAGGAGAAGGAAAAAACATACTTTACTTTTAATGTAAGTCAATGGAACCAGACTTTCTTCCAAGTCATTTTGGGTCATTTCTTTTGGTCCATTTATCATGACATTTGCACACAATGTAAAGGCCGACAGGCATTTTCAAATTACAAAAGCAGAAAAACTGACAAAAATGTAGATACGAGGTTTTGTTCTGACAGCAGTGATCCACTGCTTTCCTTTAAGAGTCCTTTGTCTGCCAGAGTCAGCAAAGTGATTTTAACCAATCACAATAAAACCTCCATTCATCAGAACATAACTTCACTCTTTTTTCAGCAAAAAAAGGTGCAAGAATGTCTTTAAAACCTATTTGTATTCTGGTTGAGCACAGTTAACAGCTGAAGTATTTCAGCGGAATTGTTGGTCACATGGTCGGCAAGTTTTTCTCTCTATTTCCAAGGAGGAAATTGATAACATCTCACTCTCTCAGTTCATCTAAAGTTCCTCAGGCATGAACGCATTATGGAGAGATATATAGTTCGTTGCAGTGGAGAGTTGTGATGTTTGAAAGCCAGTATGACCATCAGGGGAGCACTGTTTTTCTGCATTAATGAGGTGTGACATTGTTCTTAGACAAAAGATAAAGAGATGTAACCTTTTAACCCAGCAGCAATCTGCCAGCGTGGGCCCCAATAAATTCTTATTTGTTTGGCTGCTTGATGATTTCATTGGACTTCTAGGATTTTTCTCCCTCTTTTTCCTGGAACATTCTTAGAATTAATTTCAGTCGAGCATAGGACTACATTTTTTGGTTGCACAGTTATTTTAGGACTTGACTGACAGGATAAATCATCAGTAACCTACTCTATAAACAAACAAGCCTATGCAATATTATCTTGTGTAATAATATCTTGCGATACAGTCTTACTAAGCACTGACAAACCCATTTTCTTTGAATTCAAGGAAGACTGGAGAGGGACGCTTTCACAAAGTATCACAGTCCAACAATACAGATATACTGACATCTTTTAAGAAGTTGACATAAAGCTATGTGACTATCTTGCACAATCCATGCAGCACAGATCAAATAGTGTAAAGGCCTGAAACAACAAGATGAAAAGTTCTGGCAACATGGTGCTAGGAATTTTGGTAGCCTCACAGTCTTGGCATGGCGTTGGCTGGCATGCAGTCAAGGCCTGGCACCTGGCACTCACTACAGTGTCAATGAAGCAGCACGCTGTTATTCTTTTCTATGGAAACCCTGTGGATCGTACCATGTTACACCTGCATGTGAGCGTCTTTACTCTTTGGTCTATTTTCCTTTTACAGGTTTAGGCACAGAATTGTAATAATTGAAAGCGTCATCTTGCATTTCACCTTAAATGAGCCATCAATTTATTTCACTATTCATCCAAATTACATGTAATTTCACTGCTGCAGCATAAATACAACCTAAAACTACTATTAATGCAAAATAAAAAATCTTTAGGTTTGCTTTTCAAAATTTCTCTTGGTCCATTTGTCATGAACAGTGTTGGGGGTATTATGGTACAAAGTAACACATTACAGTAGTTTGATTACTTTTTTCTGTAACACAGTAGTGTAACACACAACAGTTTGTTTAAATTCCAGTAATCATATTACAGTTGCTGATTCAGTAAGAAATAATTTTTTCTTACTCATATCTTTAGGAGAACAATATTAATTATGTGTGATGCATTTAAAACATACATTTCCTCTATATAGATTATCCGTGCAAGTTTTTTTTACATAGTTTGTGCAACAGCTGATTGTGCAACTTTATGAATATGAGCAGTGTGAGCACAGGAAGCATTGCAAACTCAGCAAACAATAAGTCAAAGTATATATTTCTGTTAATGTGAAAGTGATGGGTACAAATCCCCTTGCTGAAGAAGATGGCTAAAGATTTTATTGTGAGGCAGCTGTTTATTTTTTAAACTGTTTCTACTGTTTCTTACCTGCTTTTACTGGGGGTTCTAACAATGGCTGGATTATTACTGTACCATGATGTTGTCTAAGATGCCCAAGTGAGGGAGAAAATGCAACTGGTTAATCAAGTCTATAATCAGAACATAAGCATCTGGAGCTGACTAAGTGTCAGCTTCACAACTTCTAACAAACACAGACACGGTAAACTTGTTTTACAACAACAGTTATCAACTTTCTCCTGAGGTTTAGATATCCAGACTGTGATTAATCTCTGAGTGCATGCACATGAAAATGTGACTTTTACGACAAACAACTAATTATGTTTAATATGAGGAGGAGCTGCCAAAGAGGGAAAAAGAAATCATACCATCTAAATATGTAGAAAGTAAAACATTTTTAATGGTAAAAAGCAAAGCTCTCAGCACTGCCACCAGGATTAGCAATACTACATAGTGAGATAGACCCCTGGATCAAGAATGCCGAGAAGATTGTTATTTAAATAGTAACTTGTTAGAACCCCAAATGAGCATTCATCATGAGCAAGAGACATTTAGCCAGTAGTCTATACAGCTTGTGGTATTGTTATTATTTAGTCTCTATTTTTACAGTATATCAGCCAAACAGATGCTAAAAGGTTAGAACCGGCACTGCTGGCATGTCTTCTAAATGATGTTTACTGTGATTGATGTGTGTGCTCTGCTGTAAGTATGCTGGCACAATATGGCTGCCCCTTTCCATTGTTCTTTTGTTGTTTGTATTGTTTGTAGGTATGTTTTGATGTTTCCCTGCTGGCTGAGGAGTTTGCCATCATATCCACTGATATAGCGGCCGAGAGTGATTTTTCAACTGTGGCTCAGAGGCTTCTTGGGCTGGCCATTTGGGTGACGCTACATCACAGCTATGATGCAGCCTGGCCCGGCCACTTGAGAGACACGGTATCATGGCTGCAAGGCTTTCTGGACTGGGGATCTGATCGACACGACATCACAACCTGGACTGGCTGCTTGGTTGATGCTGCACTGCAGCTGTGGAGCTGCCTGGAACGGTAGTGTTCGGCTACATGAGCAGCTCTATGCCGCAGCTACGAAGCCTCCGGGTCTGGCTGCCTAAGTGATGCTATGTCGAAGCTACGTTGTTGACTAGGCCTGCCACTTGGGTGTGTGTGTTCTGTGTCATATATACTATGTTGACACTTTCTGATTGTAAAGCATCCTTGAGCATGGGAAAGGCACTATATAAATAAAAACTATGAAAAGTGATTGGCTATTTCTTTTTGAATAAATGACTGACAAGAAATATTGGGTTTTTCCTTGTATGTTCCACTTGGTAACACAGAAGTTAAGTAATTACTAGTGAGATTACCTTTTCGTGGAAGCAATAAGTAAAGTAATGCCATTACATTTTGAGTAATTAGTACTCTGTAAGGGATTACTCTTTTTAGTAACTACCCCAACAATGGTGATGAAATGTTCACACAATATAAAGGACAGCTTATAAATTAAGTTGCAAGGTTTTCTTATGACAGCTTTAAGTGTGGCTAAAATACTAACAGGGCTTGCAGTGGATGAATGCCAGCAGGGTTAGCATTACCATAAACATTGCCACCTGTTACTCCTAACTCCAATTTAGCCAGTGCCAACCCCTGCGGGCTTGCATCACCTATTGAATTTTTCTGACCCTGCCAAGCCGAGTTGTGGTCTGATTACAAACCGTCCTGAATGGTGGATGAGAGTGGCTGTGGGTGTCAGCAAGCATCCATCCATGTCTTGGCCAACGTGCCCTGACAGGCTCTCTTTTGGATCAGTGTACCCAAGGCTACATCAAAACCCTGAGGCTGAGGCTGTGTCTGTAGCGTGGGCATTGTGTGGTGCCCCAAAGTGGCACAATGGCCCAGCAGGCAGGGAACAGAGCAGGGGTCTAGAAGCAGCTGCCGCACTGTCCGTCTTGATGCCTCCACTGCCACAATGGCCCAGCATGGCACTTTACACAGGCACACAAACTTCTGAGACTGCTCATTATGACTCAGATGGCAAGTGTAAATGCAGAGGCAGTCAGAGAGAGAGAGAGAGAGAGAGAGAGAGAGAGAGTAAGAAGAAAAGAGATTAAAGAAGGAAAAAGTAAATGCATAATTAAAAAGAAGACAACCTGATTCTCACCTCTTGCTATGGGAAGATGGACCAGTGTGCCAGTCCATCTCATGGATAAATCACAAGTGTGAGCGTATGTGTGGCAGCAAACAAGAAAGTGTTCTCTGCGGCTCAGTTTCCATAAAAGGCCACATCGCAGCAAGATACAATGATGTCATCCCCCTCAGTCAGCAAAACTCTGGCGCTGCCGGGAAATCTGTGTGACCTTCTGCCCCTTTACACTTCCATTCACAACATCCACATGTATGACCTCATCATAATACACGAATCCTTTTTTTAACAAGCAAGTAGTGGCACCTGAGAAATGATGCTCACATGTTTTACAGTTCAGCAAGCTGGTCAAGTTGCCACTTCACCATTCCTTCACTGAAGGACGTCTTATGTGAAAGAGCTTCTTTGCTTGGGGGGCATGTTTTTATAACAGTTTGTAGCCCTGTCCCCTGATGATCTGTTCCTGTGTTCAGTAGGGATGACCACAGCTCTGGTGGTGAAGCTATCGTCTTGCTCGTCTCTGTTATTTACCCTGCCAGAAATGGCTGCCATAGAGGTCTCGCATCCTGGACCCTGAGCCAACCTTGTTAAGTGGGACTGTGTGAGGAGGTCTCCGTTTTTGGATAATGGGAATTTTGATCTTGGCTGCCCAGGACCGCCACAGTGAGGCTCGTAAATCACACTTCAATTTCCACTCGTTTCCCGTCGGATCCACTAGCAGGGCAGGATTACTCATATTCTTGATGTGTATTCCTTCCAGTATAAAAGCCTCCCGTCTCTCTCACAGAGGCTCAGTAAACTGGCAGAGCGGACAGGCTGGGGAGGGACGGTGGTGACGCTTGCTTTTTGAGACGGAAAAAAAAGTCTCCGATAATTATCTGCAATTAGCCTAGACCCATATTTAAACACATTCCCGCTCTTCCCAGCTGCAGATGTGTCCATTTCTCCATGCAAATCTGGCATTTAATCCTGCTTAATTCTCTCATTCTATTTCGTGCAAAAATAAGAGCAACAGTTTTAAACCATCCATTGGCTATTAATGAGCAAATCATAGAGACAGAGAAGGAGATCACACACATCTGTCAAAGCCTCAGAGCTTGTGACAGTTTAATATCCCATCTTAAAAGATAAGACTCCAGTACCAAATCCATTTAACCTTTGCAAACTCCTTTGCAAAGGATTTTCGAAGGTTTCAATATTGAAAATAAATAGATTTGAGTTTAAAATACTGGTAAGCCTGTTGAAAAGATTGGGATTAGAGTGCTGAGCTCTGATTTTGAGTAGTTATTAGTTTAGGCCGCAACTGTGCCAAGAAGAGAAGTTTGGAGCGTGGCCTTGTTCTGTGCGGTAAAACCTTCACATTCACATTTTGTTGCTTTAAACTTGCACAAAACTAAATTTCACTTGGTTTTCATAATGCAAAATCTGCTGCAATTCACTCAAAACTTGTTTGAAACTCAGTCACAAGAGCTGCAGCTGTATCAACTTTGTGAAATAATTTCTAGGAAACAGCCAATTAAAACATCAATAATGTACCATGTCATCATTTTCATGTCACATGATATTTTCATACTCACTGATTACAGTTAACATGTGTAAAAGAACATAAAACAGAAAATGTTTTATGGAATAATGCTGCTTATTTGCTTATAACAGTTAACCCAATTAGCTAGTTAGCTAGCCTGCTAACGCTAACTAAAAAGTTAAAGCTTAAAGCTGTTTGTTTTTGTGCAACTGTTATGCTGCATTTACATGTTGGCATTGCAAAACACTGTTCTGTGCCTCATAGTGGTACACAACCAACGGCCGCATGCTGTCATGTAAATTTGGCCAAGTTGTTAGTTGTTAGCCTTACTGATGGTTTCCTGCTTATGTGAGTGACGATGAAGTTAGCCACTGCCCAGATGGCAGTAATCGAATCCTTGTTAAATCATTGTTAGAGCATCAATGTTAATTTCATTGAAACAACAACGTAATCTAATGTTTTTTCTTAATCAATTTTGCACCCTAAATTAATATTGAATCAGCATTGAAAGTTTAACAAAAATCCAACTTAATGTATTCAATGTATATTGAACATTATTGCAACCAATGTTAGGAACTGGCAGCTTTCATCGATAGCTTAATGCTGATCCAATGCAATGTTAACACTGAAATTTCAAAATGATGAAAAATCAATCATGCATCAAAGTCATCTCACTGTCTGGCTGGTTTTATCCTACAAGCATTTTGATCACACGCTATGGTTTCTAATGGTGTTTTTGTTGAAGTTTAGCTTTAATGCACATGAATGCCTAGAATTTAACCACATGTTTAGTGCCTGTGGTTCTGGAAAAAAAAACAGCATGTGGTTTATTCCACTGCTGCCTCCGACGGCAAAATTTAGGAAAATTAAACTCTTGACGGAATGTTCCACTGACTGCTATCATGGCAGATTTTCCGTCACTGCTCCACTGAATAATATGGAATGTCAGGTTTGCCATTGTCCATCTACTGTCATAATGTTAATGTTAGAACAGCTGCTTGTCTCTTGAGATAAAAGTTAAGCAAACGTTGGATAAACAACACATTCCATATGATTTTAAATAGCTAGAACAATACGACATATAAAAAAAAGATTTAACTTTGTTAACTAAAGTAATAGTCAAACTGTGTTGATTTCAAAGTTATTGACATATATGGATATGAAGTTGCGGAGGAGGGGGCGTGGTCAAGCGTCACATGCAGGACGGAGAGTAAGTCATGCTGAACCAGCAGGCTGAGTAGCTGATAAGATTCACCTGTGCCTTGTTTCTGCCAGCCTACTTATAGCCATTTCTTAGTAAGTGGCGAAGCCCAGAGAGAAGGAGGCCAGTGGAGACAAAGAAAAGAAAAAAAAGAAAGACTGATTAACATTGCTAGTTTTAGCTCCATCTTCAATCCAGAGCTCCACTCTTCCTCTATGTCAATTGTGAACTAACACATCATTATTTGGAGAGGGAAAGAGAGCTGATTCTAGGAGAATTCAGAAGAGGACTAGTTTCTGAGAATGAATGCTGACCAGCTATACATCACCTGCACACCTGAGCAGCACCTCCTCTAATCAGAGCTGGGAGAAGTAGACAGGCCTCTATCAGACTGGTGACTTACTGCTGAGAGCACCTCCTTTCATGGGGCGCCAAACAGAAACATGCTACGGCCCAACTTGCTGCTTGGGATTCTCCTGCATGATCTTCGAGGTGTGAAGTGTCAAAACATCTCCCTTCCCAAGTGCCGCCTTGGTCAACCCAAATAGCATGGATTCTTGCTCTAAACTTGTCATTTCATGTAGGGTGCAATTAGTCATTAATCTTCACATACTGTTTAAGTGCATGGCAGGCCTGACTTAAATAAAGACATGAAGGAGAGAACCACATGCTATAAATACCTGTCAGACATGAGAATGACTCAGATATGCCACTAATTTCACATCATTATAATGAGAATTGGGTGTTATACCTTCTTGTGGGAGCATTCCTCCACTGTGATTGCTTCAGTAACCGTCACTCTCACAAGGCAGCCATGTGTGGATGTAAACTGCCAACATCTGGCTAGGCCTCATCCTGGATCACGTGTTTTGGCTGTTCTTTCGCATGCTGTTGAAAGCTGAAGTTGGTCTCTGTTTATGTTTACGGAGGGAACGCGAGTCTCTTCCCTTAATTACGTAGCAATAGCAGGACCTCAATGAGCCGTAAAGCCTCCATTGTTTGAGGAGTGGTTGCCCTGTCAGAGACTTTGGCGAACCCTTTCCACTTTGATTTAACACGAGGAGATCGAGCACCCAAAACCAACAGTGAGACCAAGGCGATGGGCAAATGGAAAAGAGAGAGAGACATATTGCAACATGGAAAAAGAAGGGCAAGTGTTCTTGCCTCCCATACAACTTGATTGCACTATGAGACAGAGTTGATTGACTTGGACATTAGAGGGAGGGTAAGTCTTCCGGTCATGAAAACTAGGTTATCTTAGACACCAGGGCCCATATTACAGAAAATTCTTAGGTCTGAGATCATATCTGATCTGCTTCGTTGTCATGGTAACTTCAGTTAAGACTAAAGTTAGGACAGAAGCTATTACAGAACAACAGTTCTTAAGTCTATAATCTTATCTTATTTCCAGATAAGAAAACAGTATTACAGAAACATCCTAAGTAGCCAAAATATCATTTCATTTCAATCATATCAATACATTTTCTTAACTTTAAGATAAACCCAGAGCACCTTAACTTCTTTTTCAATCGCCTGTTTCTATTGTTTGCACACACAATCTCCACTGTCCCCTCTTATTACCTTTGTGTGTTATTGTTGATAAACTCATCAGATAAAATATTGCTGCGAAGGTGGTGAATAATGAGGAGACAGAGCTGAACGTGTGTGTTTATTAGGAGGAATAACATTAGCGTGCTCGGCTAAAGCATTTGGAAATGAAACTGAAACTGCGGAGCAGCAACGCTGTGGAAAAACAACATGAAATGCTGCCACAATATTCTTAACTTTCAGTTTATCGCGCTTTAGTTTTATTTATTTATTTTTTTCATTAGTAACGGTAGCTAACCTGATTTACGTGTTTACGTTTCAGCTGTGCACATAGGGTTGGTTGCTACGTAACAGACACAACAGTTGACTTGTCGACTTCAATCAAGAAAGTTAAGATTTCCTAACTTGAGATAAGATATGATGCTGTAAGATACGATTCTTAAGTTAAGATAAGGGGGGGCAGAAGCTGCCCAGAACTCCAGCCCATGTTTTCAGAGTTCTCCCCCCTCCCTCAATCAGTCTTCACTCATAATACCACCATGTTGAAGGCATGGTCTGAACTCACAAACACACTTTAACACACACACAAACAAGAATGTCCATGTTAAGTTAAGGGAAGATGAGGAGAAAAATCTTAGTTATGATTTTTCTGTGGCATTAACATTGTCATTTGATTTGGCTTGTTTCTGGGCAATCAGAAGTAGTTGATCTGGGGTCTGTCTAACCAAGCGGGTCCAACTAAGGCAGGCTTAGGTTTCCAGGTTTAGATCTCCAGGCTGTGATTATTTGTCATTTGCATGCACATGAAAGTCTAAAAACATAAGGAGGAAGAAAATCATACTACCTATATATGTCAAAAGTAAAGCATTCATAACAATAAAAAGGCAATGCTATTGCCACTGCCAACAGGATTAGATCAAACTAAGCTTAAAGTTAGGTGGGTAAGCAATGCTGTGTGATGAGACAGACCGCTGGATGAAGAATGCTAAATAGATTATCTGTAATTTAAACTGTAAATGACTAGATCCCCAAACAAGCATCCACTCATCAGCAATACCCAAATTAGCCAATAATACATTTATATAATTTAGAGAGCTTGTAGTGGTCATTGTTATCTAATTTACAGTATCTCAGCTGGCAAAACAATCCTGCTTAGGGCCCCAAAAGGCTAAAGTGACTCCTGTTACATTGTTAACACAAAAAAATATTAATTGAAGGTAAAAACATCATGAAAAATTTAATAATGTATTTGTGTCCTTAAACCTTGACTGTTGCTTTCCACCTCATCATATTAACTGATTTAGCCATAAAATAATATACATATCATATTAAATGACATAATGAAGAGTAACTGATATCATTTAAGCCTTCAGGAGAGCTAAGTTCAAAAGTAAGTAAATTAAATGTTTAGTGAGCATTGATAATTTGTTGTTTTCTGCCACTAGCAGGGTGCATCAAGCATAACACATCCACCTTTTTCTAATGAGATTGCTGTGCGATATTCACAGAAAAGAAAATGCTATATATAATATGCTATTAATATAATATAAAAGACTGACATTAGAAGGTTTCTTCTTGATAACAGGGATCATGGCAACCAATTTCATGTGAAATATTAAATTAAAATTTAAATTAAAACATGGGAAAAATAATTACAGTGCTTACTGGGGTGGGGATCTTTGGTAAGAACAAAGGACAAAAAAATAGCATGCCTATTTGACACTGATCTTGTGGAGTGACTCATCTATGCTGTAGTCATTATGAAGAATTTGAATGTTGACACACAAACTGACTTACACAATAGACTGATGGTCAATATATAAGGTTTTAATTAATATGCTCATTATAAAGACTAGGCTCAGCTTTAAATGAGTAAAACTTACTGTAAGTATATAAAACAAAACCAACAATCTTTTATCTTATAATAGAAGATCACAACATCTTTTAAAATACAGCAAACAGCTCGCCACTGGAAGTGACCTAGACAACTCAGAGCTGCTCAAAGCTTAACTGACTTGGTTTTTAAACACATGAGAAACGTAGGCCTCTGTATTACACCAGCTCTTTTGGAGCCATTAAGCTGAACCCTGGCATACCTAATAAATTAAGTGATAGTTTAGAATAAGAGTGTTTGTTGAATTTTACTCAGAATTTATGTCCGTCCCATCAAAGTGCAGTGAAGTTCCATTACAGTCACATCAAGTAGAGCTCCTGAAATATGTACTCCTCTTTTTTGTCTAATCAGTAAGTCGAGTGTTAATCTTGATCCACCTAAAGGGAGGATATTTAACTTAGCTTCCGCTGCTTGTTATCTTTGGCTGTAAAAGACATTGAGCTGCAAAGATTTCACAGATCTAAACAGAACTCACTGTTCTGGGTCATGCTATTTTGGATCCTAATGAAACAGACAATGTCCAATGCTCTAACACTGACTTACCAGCGCGTCAAATCTGTATATCGGATGGATTGTGGACTGCCGTGATAGTGTAACCGCAACTCCTTTTGTAGCCTTAACTCTGTGTCTTCTGCTGGAATGAAGTCATTTGAAATGAATTTCCCATATTAAGCACCAGAAGTCAATATAAACATCAGCTAATAGTGGCCAATGATTCACTTATGCATGACTCTCATCAGCTTACACACCAAAAACCAACATTTGTTGTATCTTCAGTTTGTTTAACTCTGCATTACACCACTGGCAGAGGCCGCATCACATCAACACGGCCTACACAGCTGGACTAGAAGTTTAAGGAGATTTGGAGACGTTTTGGTGGATGTTGGGCAGTGAAACAAGGAAAAGTAATCAAAGTGTGTGACGGCATATAAACGTGGATTAATCCTTTATTGCATCAGACCTTTTGCTGAACCCATATTTAAACAAGATCAAAGCCTTACCATGACAGCAGTAGATTCATGCCTGTGTGCGAAGAAGCTTCATTTTGGCTCTGCTAAAAACAAGCATCTGCTTAAAAAGAGCCAAAACTCTGTCCATGTAGTGCTGTTTTATGTCTTTTAGTTACTGTCTTCCCTTCTGTGTGGAGTATGTACTAAATCATGTAAAGGCTGCAGTACAACATTTAAATATCATAACCACTTGTTTGCCCAAGCTTAATACCAGACCATTTATTTTACCATTGGGGTTTGGTCAAAACCATTCCCAGTTTTGAGCAACGGGATGAAAGCTGGCCATTGTTTGTTTTGTTCTAAACTGTTATTTCTATCCACATTTTTCTGCCTCAGATGCATGACATGCATAGTTAAGGTTATGAAACATTATCCAACATTATTAAACACGTTTAGAGTGCTAAGATGTGGACAACACTACATAAATGACAGGATATTTGAAATATGTTGCAACAGTGAGCACTGCTCAGAAATATCAGTTATTCTTGTTCTTCCACTGGAAAAAAAATACATTAAGATATGTTGACAAAGTATATGTATCCTGAATGTATCTTATTGAGGTTCTTTCTGTTATGGAAGAAGGTGGTAACACTTTACTGTGCAGTGTTCATAAGGCCACATGACACCTACATAGGCCTGCAGCCCAAGGACGCTACCAAGTACTGGGATTTGAACCCATGACATCCTTCCACTGACTAGTTGTCATAACACTGAAATGAAATCAAAGTAGCCCTTTTGACAACTGACGCTTGTTGGAATAAGCCTTTATAAATCTTCATAAAGTTGATGTCAGTTGTCATAAAAGCTTTATGTAGCCTTATGAATGCTTCCCTTTTAGTATAATGTTACAGAGAAAGTGATGTAGTTTTAGAAAAGTTATACACTCAAGAAATACACAAAAAACCTTCAAAAATGACCAGAAGTGGCAAATAGCTTCAGCCAAACCCAAACACTGATTAGGCAATGTCACTATTTAAGTACCGCTCATACAGAATGTCATGGGAATTGAGTATGTTCAAGACAATTGAAACTTGAAACTTCACTTCACAGGGCTTAAAGGCATTAATTCAGTACTTAGCTGGAGACCTGTCCATCAAGACTTAAGTCTTTACCTGAAACAAAAAGGTTCTTATCTGAGACTAATGTGCGATTTGGCTCCACCCCTTGAATAGCCTCCCATGCTATATTGCCTCGGTCTATTGCGGAGGTCTGTGAGCACTGTTTCCAGTCTGAATTTTGGTATACTAGTTTATTACAGGCATATGGTGGGATGTAACAGGGATTTGAATGGAGAGAGTTAGGGATTAAGGAAACACAGTTGATACGTTAATTACAGGATGGCGTGCAGGTGCACTGGGCCCTTTTCAACTTCTCGGCTGGTTTGGGGATGACCTCATTCCTCTCTGTTCCGGCACAACGTGTCTTTTTCCCTCTCTGTCGTGAGTAGCCGGGCTCCGCACACATCGTCTCCAGCATACGTAAATATTTCAGATGTGCTGTTCAGAGCGCAGAGCCACGGTCCTGTCAGAGCTCTGAGTGCTCTAACGCTTTTTACAGTGCATTCAGTGAGGAAAGCAGGACATCTGTGGATATGGGGATTTACTTTTTAAAGACTGAGGAAATGTTCCATGATCCACAGTATCCTACATTTTGGAATAGTTACACATTGTTTTTCTTTTTAGTTCTGAGGCTACAACCAGGAGTGGGCTGCAGGACAGTTTTTGTTACAGGAAAAATAAACACATGAAAATGACATAAAATAAAATGCATTGTTTTAAGTCCTCATCCATGAAAATGTAGCAATCTGTAGTAAATTCTTGATTAGTACATTGAGAACTTGTTGTGCCATAAAGTTAGGTTAATGGATTAGCTCATTTAATTTGTAGTGTAATAATTAATAGCAGCTTTGATACTTTGGTTAAGCAGAAAAAAGGTTAGCTCATGGATTCATGAAATTAACCTTGTGGAATGTTTTTGGAAGTTTTCAAAATGAGTGCTGACTAACTGGACACATCAGTGACTGTAACTGGGCATTCAGCTTCATTGCACACTTACATCATTACGCAACAATTCCTCTCTGCTAAGCTGGGCCTGGACATTTTGAAGGAGTGATAAACACCCACACCACCACTACACCAGTGCCAGTGACTGAAGGAAATACAAATAGTAAAGAATATCAGGTGTCACATTTTCACACACGGTTGATATTCCTGTCAAGGGGGCTGGGGCTGTTTTTCCAGTCAATTCAAGCTCGAAAATCAGATAAAGTGTGTTGTGGATGCAGTGACGATGGAACATGGAATTTCAAGAAGATAAATGTACGCGGGGGCCAAAACATGCTTGCAGTATGTCGGTGAGATGTGAAAAGATGAACCTCAATCTGATAACTTCCTCGAAAGTGTCACATCGACACATTCCATGCATTTTGTTGCGAGAGATCTAGAAGGCCTTTACTGGAAATGACCCAGAGTGTCATTACGCGGCAGCTGCTGATGATAAGCAGACACTTCTCCCTGTCGTGTTTCTGGCGTACTGAATTAGAGGGAACTGGTGACCTGCTGACCTCAGCAGCTGAAGACCCCCTGGGGCTCTCATCTACAGCTCTTACGTGAGGAGAGAGGGACCCAAGTTTGTACAGAGAATCAGACATCTCAGAGCTGGAGTGCTAGCTTAGGGTCAGTTGTTCTTTTTATGTACATGAATAAAGTTAGAGTGAAGAACACACCAACTCAGTGTTCTTTGACTGTCTGTGATATGTTTTAAATGTTCTCTCTCCATTCTCACTGTTCTAGAATGTTCACCCCATTATTTGCAGTGTTCTTGATAAGCCCCTCCCACTTTTACCCTGTTCTAGACTGCACTCCCTCAATTACACTGTTAGCAAGTAAATAATTTTTATTTCTATAGTACAGATGAGATCATGAAAAATTAAGAGGAAAAAACAGTAAGTTAAAGCAAAGAAGAAAAACAAGACAATGTTAAAACCAAGGAACAAATTTGAAAAATGAACAACAGACAATAAGTCTTACACCTTTTCTTTGAACGTGGGACCCTTATGAAAACCTGATCTGAAAATCTCAGGGGTCTTGATGGCATTTAAAGCTGAAACAAGTCTGATATGTAAATGGAGGCCATTCACGCTGTTCTATGCTGCTCTCGCCCTATTTACATTCTTCTAGACTGCTCTACCCCAGAATGCCCCCATTCACACTCTTCTAGATTACTCTCCCCTACTCTTCTAGATTACTCTCCCCTAATCACAGTGTTCCAGAATGTCCCCTCCATTCACATTGTTCTAGCATGTTCCTCCATTCACCCTCTTCTAGACTGCTCTCCTCCCAGTCACGCTATGTAAAATGCCCTCAACATACACACTGTTCTAGATTGCTCTCTCCTATTACCATTGTTCTAGAGTGCCCCGTCCTTTCACATTGTTCTAGAACGTTCTATCCCATCCACTTTTAGGCTGCTCTTCCCCATTCACATTACTCTGAAATGTGCTCAACATTCATACTGTTCTAGACTGCCTTCCCTCATTTGCACATTTTACTTATCTGTTCTTATTGTAGAACAACACAAAAAACACTGCCTATTATAATAATATTGGTGTTGGAAAATGTTGGGTTGGAATGCACCGGGCTTAGAATGCAGGACAGAGGTAACCCTTGACCACCAATCAGTGCTGTGAGAATGATGCGTACATAGCCAGGTGAAGGTCCCTTGTGACAATCTACAGATGTATGATTCATGTGTTTTTCAGCCTTCAAAAGAAGCACAACCGTCACTTTTACGAAACACCTTCATAGTTCTTGCACAATAAAGTTTAAGAATTCTTTTGTAAATGAGAGGAGTAGTCCTTTCCATGGATTCTGTTACTATGCTTTGAGTTCATAGGAAAAATCAACAACAGTAACAATAGGCTACTCCCTAACAGTCAGGGAGACTGATTCAACAACCGTGTTTTTAGCTTTAGAATAAGGGGGATTACTGCACTTATTTCACTTCAGTTCCTGATACTCAATAGCCTTTCATACCTGGTCTAGTCTCTCATTCCAATCTGATGAGCTCACTCATTTTTTTTTATTTTTTTTATTCAGGTTTTCATTTAATTGGTGAAGCTGGTGAAAACAGCTTGGCTCATTCCACCGTAATGTCACCCCTATGTGATCCCAGCCTGCAGTCTTTATTTTCCCTTGCAGAGAGAGGTGGATTAATGGAAATAAGGAGAGGATTATCAGGCACACCGTGCTCCATTAACTGACATGCAGAGTTGTGGTTTGTTTCGTGTTTGGCACAACTGACGGTCCCACGGCTCATTCTATAAATACCTACCTGGATTAAAGACAGTGACGCTCTCTGAAATAACATTGACAGGTCCTGTCTCAGTCGGGGAACTTGCAGTCATGAGATTAAAATAGTTTAACAAGAGGAAAGGCCACATTTTTAGAGCCCATATTTATTTGAATGTGGCCTTGAACTTGGCCGTGGATGTCTCCCTTGGTATATGGGTCATCAAACGTTCAAGTTCTTCCCCACACTCTACAATGTAATGTTTAAAAAAAAATACAAACTTTGCCCATTGTGTGCTCATTGCTGTTTTGAGTCATTACTAAAAGGCATATTAAATATTTCTGTGGTTTATCTTTCCATTCTGTTCATCTTGGTTAGCCCACTCCAGCATTTGCTGCTGTCACTGATGCTTGACTTCAAGTTTCTTAATATAGAATAATGCTCTGAGCATGGGGGAATGTGTTTCTGCCTGGTTTAAAAAAAATGTTCCTTTTTTGTTCTATCGCAACATTTTATGATACAAATGATATATTAAAAAAAAAAGGCATTATTAGCTATTCTTTACCAAAGCCCTCCAAACACAAACTGTGGAAAAGTCAGAAATCACCCTTCATTTATTTAATTTACTTTAAATGGCCATTAAGTGCCAATTATTTATTTTCCAGGATATGTTTGTGAAGAGATTAGATGTAAGACAATCCACTTGCATAAAGAAGAGGAAAAGTCAGAGAAAAAATAAGTAAAAAGGAAACAGGGCTTGAATAAAATTAGACTCCTAACAACCATGCAAGGCCTGGTAGACCAGCAAAACTGTCACCATCAGATAAACAGCATTTAAAGCTTTCATCTTTGAGAGAGAGGAGAAAATTAAGCCACAGTCTTGCATCCACAGAGAAAATCATAGGCTGGACAATTCTGATCTTTGTTAATAGAGAAGAATCGCTGCATTTAAAGATCTTTTCAAGCTCCTTCATCTTTGTTCTGCCCAGCACCAATCTGTGCCGTATTTCTTGAGTGCTGGACCCTCTGTTGTTAATAATTGATCCGAGTAGGCACAAGATGTCCACCGTTCCCACATCTTCTCCATCAATGGTAAAGTTAGCAGTATTTCCTTTTGTCACAACCTTAGTCTTTTTCATATTGAGTTGAAGTCCCATCTTTTCATGCTGTTCTTTAAGCTTCCTAATAAGGGCCTTCAGGTCTTCCTGATTTTCCAGATTTTTTGGAATGTTGCATCATTTGCATATTGAAAGTTATTGATGTTTCTTCTCTCATAGTATGCAGCCTTGTGTAACTCCTTTGCCAACATGGAACCATTCTGTGGTTGTGTAGAGATTCCTCATTAGAACAATATGCTCTGGTATTCCCATTTTCCTGAGGATGTTCCATAATTTCATGTGGTCAACAAAATCGAAAGCTTTGCTGTTGTCAATGAAACACGTTCACTTCCTTCTTGAATTCCTTGACTTTTTTGGCCTTTCAATGATCCGGTGTACATCTACAATAATATCTTTTGTTCTACTTGAATCTTACTTGCATTTCAGGTAGATGTAAGGCTCTTATCTGCATTGAATGATCTCAAGCATAATTTTATTGGTGTGTGATAGTTGGTATACTCTTTCTTGTCTTCTTTCTTCAGTATTGGGATATAAACTGACTAGTTCCAATCTGCCAGCCATACTTCTTGGCATAATTTGGTCAGTACTTTTTATCTTTTTCAGAATATTGCAATATTTCCTTTGTAATGTTATCGATTCCTGTGGTTTTCTTCTTTTTCTATGATCTCAGGGCCTGACTGACTTCATCTTCTAGCACTAAAGGTTCTTCTGTGTAGCTGACATGTGGCAATTTCCTTTTTTTGTGTGTGTGGAGGTCTTTTGTGCATTTTGTACATCTTTGTTTGATTTTTGTTTCATCTGCAATGATTTATCCATTGACACCTCCCAAATTACTGACTCGTGGCTGAAATTTATTTCTGATCTCCCACATCTTCTGAAAAACAATCCTCGTTTTTCCATGTTTCCTCTCATTTTCAATATCTTTACAGATGATGTTGTAGTATTGGTGCTTGTCCTTCCTGGCAGCTCTGGAATTCACAGTTTATTTCACTTAAAAGATCTTTATCCTTCTTTATTTCAGCTTCTTTTCTTCTTTTTTGCAATATTCACTGTATCATCAGACACTTTGATTTCTTTCTCCTTTTCATTCTTCCTAAGATTTTCTTTGATTTCTTCTTGTGATTTCTATGACCTCTTTTGAGTTCCATTCCATCAATTGTGTCCAGCATTTGAAATCATTTCCTGATGTTTTCTTTGAAGACAGGTGGTGTGTTCTCCAGGTCATATTTTGGAAGTCTGATGGTTTCATTGTTTTTTTTTCTCAAATTCACTTGGAGCTTGTACATGAACAGTTTGTGTTCTGTTCCACAGCCCCAGGCCAAGTCTTGGTAATTAAAAAGGAGCTCTTCCATCTCTTGGTGCAAAGAATGTAATCTTTTTTGTTTTGATGAACTCCATCTGGTGATGTCCAGGTGTACAGCCATTGTCTTGGTTGCTTAAAAAAAGTGTTTGTAATGAAAAAGTCATTGCACTCACAGAAGCTGATTAGCTGTTCTTTTGCTTCAATCCTGTTTCCAGGACCATGTTGTCCAACTGTATTTCCCTCCTTTTCGTTTCCGACCTCAGCACTCCAGTCTCCAGTCACCAGCAGTACATCTTGTTTGCAGGTCTTATAAATTTCAGCCTGAGTTTGATCATAAAACTTTTCAATTTCATCACCACTTTCAAACCTGGATGACCCTAATGTTGAAGGGTTGTGCATGAAATCAGATTGACCTCTGTTGATTATTCACAGCATTGCATCCAATAACAGTCTTGCTGACATCCTTGCTGACAATGAAAGCAACTCCGTTTCTTCTTTGTTGCTCATGACCTGAGTAGTAGATGGCGTGTTCCCTTGATTGAAAGTGTCCCAATAAGGTCCATTTTAACTCATTGATCCCTAGGATGTTGTGTAGACAATTTATTTCCTCCATTTCCATCTTCACTACTTCCAGCTTGCCATGATTCATACTTTATACATTCCAAGTTCTGACTGTGATTTTATTTTTGCAGCTTTGAGTTCTCTTTTTGATTGTGAACTTCAGGAAATAGACTTCCTGAGAGCGTTGATCTTCCCATGCCAAATGCACAAGCTGTACTCTGAGCAATCCTCAGCTCTCGCTCACTAGCAAATTGAGTGCCTTCCGACCCGAGGGTCCCATTTTCTGGCTTGACAGACATTCTGTTTACTCTGTCCATGTGGTTTTCTTGGTAAAGTACAGAAGTGGTTTACCATTGCCTTCTTCTGTGGACTTGAATTGATGTCTTTGCTGTTGTCACCTCAGTGATCATCCACCAATGTCATTGTCCTATATTGCTGCCCAATATAGGTGGTAGGTTTAGTGTGGCACTTCTGCTAAGACCTTTCTGCCATGGGAGACTCTGAAAGGAGTTAAAACTCGAGGCAGCATTGGACACACCTCCTAAATATTGAGTTCAGGTGTTTCAGCCACACCTTTGCAGTCTCGATAGATAAACACTGGCAGTAGAATGGGTCGTACTGATGAGCTCAGTGGCTTAAACGTGGCACTGTCATAGGATGCCACCTCTGCCACAAGTCAGTTTGTGAAGTATCTGTCCTGCTAGATCTGCCCCTGTCAACTGTATGTTCCTAGGAGCAACAACAACTTAACCATGAAGAAGTAGACCACACAAACTCAGAGTGGGGCAGGCAACTGCTGAAGCGCACAGTACCTGTTAAGTTTGGTGGAGGAGGGATAATGCTATGGGGTTGTTTTCAGGGGTTGTTCTAGGCCTCTTAGTTCCAGTGAGGGGAAATCTTAATGCTTCATCATACCAAGACATTTTGGACAATTCTATGCTTCCAACTTTTTTCCCTTTTCCCAACCCCTTTCCCGTTCCAGCATAACTGTGGCCCAGTGCACAAGGCAAGGTCCATAAAGTCATGGCTGGGTGAGTTTGGTGTGGAAGAACTTGGCTGGCCCACACGGAGCCCTGACCTCAAACCCATCAAACACCTTTGCGATGAACTAGAACAGAGATTGCGAGCCAGACCCTCTTGATCAACATCAGTGTCTGACCTCACAAATGCTCTTCTGGATTAATGAGCAAACATTCCCACAGACACACTCCAAATTCTTGTATAAAGCTTCCCAGAAGAGGGGAAGTTGTTATAGATGCAAAAGGGGGATGAACTCTATATTATCACCTGTGGGTTTAGAATGGGATGTCATAAAAACTCCTGTGGGTGTAATGTGTAGGTGTCCCAATACTTTTGTCCATATAGTTTGTATATGTATAGTTATACGTATTTGTCTGTTAAATATATCTATTTTTTTGGTTTAAACCTGTACTTAATAGCCATTTTTGATAAGAAATGAAATCATTGACTTTTGCACAGTCATTGTATATCAAGTACTAGGTGTAAAATGAGTGATGATAATATGACTGGAAAGCTTCTCTAATTTGATAAATGCACAATCAAATTCTGAAGCCTTTCTCTGTTGATAAATTATACAGCATTCAAATACATTGCTATAGACCCAGGGTGTGCTCTGCGCTTATTAAACAAATACCATTGTCAACATTACAAAAGCTCAGAGTACAACACAAAAGGAAAGAATGTTGTTTCAGCATGTATTCAGTTTTGGCTGATTTACATGACTAATTGCTTTCTATTCAGAAGTCTTAGCCCTGTCATTAATAAAAGAGCTGAAGGAGAGCATGTGCTGAGTCCATTTGAATAAGTGTCATGAGGAATTCCATACTTTGAACCAAAGTAAGTGCTGTTACTCAGACATAAAGGAAAAAGTTATAGTTGACAGCTGGAAAGTTCCAGGGGACATTAATATTGTATATTCAACTGCCTGCATAGTTTAGCACATGATGAAAGTGTAAAATACAATGAGTGCTGTACAGCTCTGAAAAACAGCAATCTTTCTGTTAATACCTACTTCCCAGCAGAATGTTAGAGTGCTCTGATCCAAACTCTTAAGTAGGGGATTAGAGTTTAATATTGAATAAGCTTACCGTGCGGCTAGCCACGCAGCTGAAATTATATGGCTCTGGGTAGCTATTTCATGAAGAAGGAAACAGTAGATGATCAACAGTTGATTTCTGACTTATTGATATACAGGGTGATTCAAAAAGATTCATCCGATTTCAAATGATTTATTTCACTTGTAAATCATTACAGAACAATGCAGTAAAATGTAAATGGTTTAAGTGAGCATAAAGTTTATTATGTAATTTTACAAGTACTCAGTACACTCTCAGAAATAAAGGTACCAAACTGTCACTGGGGCAGTACTCCTCTTGTCACTGGGGTGGAATCTCAGCACATCTCAGTACCTTTAGTCAGGGAACATAATTGTACTATAATCCATTGAAATTATATTATCTAAGTTGTATTGACTCCACACACCCCGTCTCTCTCCAGGCTTTTTATTTTATTGCTCTGTTTTAAAACATTAGGTTATGAAAAGATACAAATATGTACTTTTCACCTGGAATTGGACCTTAAAACCACTGTTTTACCTTTGAGGTACATTTACATTGTGTGTACCTTGATGAACGAAAACTGTGTCTGCACAGAACCTTTATTTCTAACAGTGTATGAGCTCCTCCAGCTGTATGGACATCAACGCAATAGTAAAATGCATCCCATACTCGATTGACTATGTCGGGTGAAACTGTTCTCACGGTTCTTTCAATGCAATTTCGGAGATCATCCAGTGTTGTGGAATCAATGATGGATGCTATGAGCTGTTGGAGGTTCACTGCCGACGAAAATCACATTGCACAGCTATGATAGATTTACTCTTATTAAAGTAGAGAACACAAAACGCTTTCTGCTCAGGGGTCACTATCTCCTCACAGACTGAAGGGAGCCATCTTCCGGTGACAGTCAGAAACTCTATGACCCCCTCTTTCAATTGGTATGTGATTGGTTCCTAGGCGCCTCACGATTGGAAAAAATATGGTGCTTTGAAATCGGATGAATCTTCTTGAATCACTCTGTACAGTGACAATATGCAAGTGAACACCAGTAAAATGCAGGTGAACTTAGTTCTGAGAAAAATCTTAAATTGTTGTAGAACTTTTACATCATGCAGAGGTTCTTTTAACTTTTAAAACGGCTCTTCATATTTGCACACCTCATTTACAAAAGTAGATTTTTTAAAGAACCACTGTAAGGTTCTTTAGGAAATGTTTACTTATTTAGAAGAATATATAGGAAGAATACATTGTATCTTTATTTGATTTATTTCTAGTTGAATACAGTGGTATGCAGTGACAACTCTAATAACATTCCTAACCTGTTTGTAACCTATTAAAACTCCTATGTACACAATGTTAAGTGTTTATTTTTACCAGATCCAGACACTAACAGTAGTACTGTCTGATGACATGGGTGTGCATGCATTGTCTAGATGCCTTGCACTTTCTAAAAGGCTAAACCAATGCTGTCTGGGCTCTTGTTACTACAAGTCATGAATGTTACTCCACTTACATACACATTCACATGTTCTCAAAGGCCTTTTAGAATCACTTCAAAAAACCCCTCCATTTTTGAAACCTCAGGCCCAAACCACAGCTGTTAAGAGTTAATATGAGCACATGGCAGTTTCACTATGATGGAATTCAGCTGAATGTTAAGCTGTTTATTATTATGCAAGCCGTAATCAGAAACAAGTGTGAAATTCAAATATGATTATTTTTGCCCACTGCAATCCCACCTTCCCACCTTCCACCACCTAGCCTACTGATAAGGTAACCGAACGTTTTGCTCAGGGGTCCTGTTACATAATTGGTCACAAATGAAAATCTGTTAAAATGTACTGATCTGAAGAATGAAGAAAAGTGCATGGAGATCTAAAAAGTAGTAATGCAAGCCTTTTTATTCACTAGGTGTTCAGTGATACACATATGAAAGTGAAAATATACATACGCATACTGTAACATAAATCAAAAAGAAGTTTAACTGAATACTGCAGTGGTGTAGCAACAATAGCAACAATTTCATTTTAAGTGGGGCCTCCATTGTAGCTAACATAACCAGATTAAACACAGTGCATGATTGCTGAGCTCACATTTAACAGTATAGATACTATGACAATTGACAGCATACCATGTCTAATTCAACTATCTGTTTTGATGGCACTAGGCATAGATATTTGGGGTGAATGGTTGAAGACTTTTTCCTGTTGTTTTTTTCCTCATTGTTGACCTTTGTTTTCTTTACCACAGTCAATTTTACTGCTTACCAAGTTCTACTAGCTAGGCCTATGCTAGGAATTAGCACAACTCAGCCAAGTTCCTACAATCTACATGAACAGTAAAGCAGGGTTAAGCTGTGATGTGGGTTAAACAGTGATGATACGTGCCATGTAGTTGTGTAAATTTTGCTATGATGATAGTGGCCACTGAAAATTGGTGATGGTCAAAGAAGAGTTCTGGCAGTCACTTTTATTTGTTTCAGGTGGGGAAAAAGGCATGAGGATGCATTTTGATACATCATCTATTATAAATGTACAATACAAGTCACATTTTGTAACATTTTCATTGACATTGGATGACCTTTTTTCCCTGAAAAGGCCAACTAGACCCTCTGCATAGCTATGCATAGCTACAAAACCTTCTAAACCAACCAACCTGTGGTGAATCAACTCATTCTTGTGTAATTTTTTTGTGACAAAATCATTATATCCTCTAATGACACATATAATTCTCCTGACCACCCAGTTAGTCATCTGCCCCTGGAGCTATGTGTTCTGTCTACTCAAAGTGTAGGTGGAAGATGGAGAGAAAGAGTGTAAGAAAATGACAATGTTTTTTATTATTAGTCAGAAGTGGTTCCATGGCAATTTGGGTGGGGATTGATCGTTAGAGATGGAAACCACCTTAATGAAACCTGGCAAGCCACAGGTAGAGACCTCAGGGCAATTACTGTATTGACAGGAACCCTCCAGAACAACAGCAACATCATCTGAGTGAATTCATAGACATAGGAAAAGATGCACGTAGTGCAACCACCCCTAGGGCTGAACATCATGATTGGAAAAGCCATGGAAGCAAGACAAGTATCGGTTTGCCACTGCAAGGGGGTGGAAAATTAAGCAGCTCATTTACTGATGGCTGGTCTTGCCTGTCAGTGGAGCTAGAAAAACAAAACAAAGGCAGGGCTAATACTCCACTGCTTGAAGAATAATGGCGCACCTGCCAAAGGCAGTCTCGATGCGCACAGAAACACGTACACACACAAAGCGACAATGGTGTTGGTAACTATTTTAAGAATGTCCACACAGAGATGGCAAACATGTCTAAACACTATAGACCAGGATTTGAAGCTAAGTGTTTACTTAAGCTCAAGCAGTGATTGATGAATAAGCTGTCACTTCTTAGCCCATACACTTTGCAATCTGTTGGACTGGTCTATTTTTGACTCAGCAAAATGGTTTAGTGTTGTCAGGTGAAGGAATCTCCAATTTGTGCCTGTGCATGTTGTCCTGTGCTGAAAGGCGTTAAAAAATTAGCTTATTTTCTAGGAGAAGGGAGGAAACTCTTCTTCACTGACCCAAAGGGAGGAAACCCTCTCGCATTAGGATAGACTAGAGTAAAGGAGAAAATAGAGAAGGAGAGGAAATAATGACCTCAGACTTCACCCTAGAACAATTCTGAGTAATCAGCCAAATGCTTTTAAATTTGTTTTAAGAATCTCGAAAATCACGTTGGGAGCAGGGGAGACACTAAAATGTGCAGGGCAGGGAATCAGGGCTGGGAACCACTGCTGTAGATGATAACCATGTTTTAACCTCTAATGATGAACACATGTTTCAGACAGGTATTGCATCAGAATCAGACACTATCAGAATGATTGCCCAAGAATATTTAGATGTGTTGTAATATAAAAAATAAGATAAACACACACACCAATCAGCCATGACATTAAAACCACCTCCTTGTTTCTACACTCATTGTCCATTTTATCAGCTTCACTTACCATATAGGTGCACTTTGTAGTGCAGGCTGAAGTTCATCTGTTTGTCTGCATGCTTTGTTAGCCCCCTTTTACCCTGTTCTTCAGTGATCAGGACCCCCACAGAGAAGGTACTATTTGGGTGGTGAATCATTCTCAGTACTGCGGTGACACTGACGTGGTGGTGGTGTGTTAGTGTGTGTTGTGCTAGTACGAGCGGATCAGACACAGCAGTGATGCTGGAGTTTTTAAACACTGTGTCCACTCACTGTCCACTCTATTAGACACACCTACCTTGTTGGTCCACCTTGTAGATGTAAAGTAACATCCAATACTCTGAATTCAGTTCATGAAGGCCTTTGTAATTAGATGATCAGCCGAATCAGGTGCGTTTAATGAAGCAGTGTGCTGAAGTCTACAGTGTTTTGACCCATGAGGACTGACACATGCGCTTGTCCTTTATCAGTGGTCACAGGATGCTGCCCACAGGACACTGTCGGCTGGATATTTTTGGTTGGTGAATTATTCTCAGTCCAGCAGTGACACTGAGCTGTCTAAAAACTTCAGCAGCACCGCTGTGTCTGATAAACATCCACACACACTAACACGCCGCCACCACACCAGTGTCACTGCAGTGTTGATGATCCACCACCCAACTAATATGTGCTCTGTGGTGGTCCTGTGGGGGTCCTGACTATTGCAGAACAGTGTGAAAGGGGGCTAACAAAGTATGCAAAAAACAGATAGACTACAGTCTGTAATTGTAGAACTACAAAGTGTACAAATATGTTAAGAGAAGAATCTAAGTTACACTGTAGATTCATTTGAAAGGATGACCAACTTTTCTCTAAATCTCCATTACACCCACATCACATTAATACCAACTTCTAATGCATTTGATCATGATATATTGGCAATTATATAAGCAAGAACAATAGATAAAGAGACCATAACAAAATACAATAAATTTCACAAATAATTCTATTTTTTTATTCATTGTTTTGATAAAGTGATCCAATGTTAAATGTCTTCACTGGCAAAACCACATAAACCTCTAGAATCATCAGTCTGGTATAGGAGTACTTAGAGTCAGGAGGTTCAATCAGCTGAATGAGAATCAAGTGGGAGGGTGTCCCTGCCTTATATATCAAACATCAACATGAGTCTTCATTAACAAAGCCTGGTCTTAACCAGACATGTTTGTGAGCACTCGCCATGTCTCAATCAACAAATATTTCTGCTCTCAGAAAAAAAAGAGTTGTTGCTGCTCATCAGGCTGGAAAAGGTTACAAGAAGTTGCAAAACAATTTCTGGACTTCATCAATTTACTGTCAGGCTAATAACGTACAAGTGAAGAAAATTCAACACAACTGGAGTGGTCATCCAAAAAAATCACTCCAAGTGCAAGACATAATATTCAGGGAGATGTCACCCTGGTAAGAACTGCAGGGTAACATCAAAGGATCTGCAGGCCTCTCTTGCAGTGGCTAACATCAGTGTTCTTGAGTCCATTGTCAGGCGAACAAGAATAGTGTGTATGGTAGGATAGCAGGGAGGAATCCTCTGCTCTCCAGGAAGATGACAATTCTGATGACAATCTGCCTGTTTAAAGTTTCCTAAAGCCCTATTAGGTGAGCTGGAAGATTTCTGAAATATTGGTCTGAAAGGCACAAATAGAACTTTACGGTTTAAATAAGAAACCTTATGTTTCGTGAAAACAGAACACTGGATTTTTCTAGAAATTCAGAGAAGCTCATTCCAACTTTGAAACACAGTGGTGGTAGTATAATGTTTTGAGTTTGTCTTACTGCCACTGGACCAGGATGGCTTGCCATCATTTGATACTATGATGATTCTGGATTGTATTGGGAAATTCTACAGGAGACTGTCAGGGCATCTGTCTGTAAACCGAAGCTCTACAGAAGATTACAGAAGAGTCTTTCAGCAAGACTTGATCATAAACACACCAACTTGTCCACAAAAGAATGGTTAAAGCAGAAGATATGACAAATTTTGGAATGGCCCAGTTAAAGTCTAGACCTTAATCCAATAAAAATATTGTATCAGGACCTGAAATGTGGAATTCATAAAAAAAAGCCCACCAACAACACTGAACTGAAGCACTTCTATAATGAAGGATAAGACAAAATTCCCCCCAAATAAATGTGTGGGACAACAGTTACAGAAAACCTTTGGTGGAAGTCATTGGTTTTCAGGGGGCTTACACCAGTCATTAAAAAGATAGGTTCACTTTTGCGAACAAGGACATTCGATGTTGGATCACTTTTTTCAATAAATAAAAAAAAAAACCAAATATATAGTTGTTTGATATGTTTTTATTGGGTTCACTTAAACTGTTGTTATGATGAAGATCTGTTTTGTGTGTGTGTGTGTGTGTGTGTGTGTGTGTGTGTGTGTGTGTGCGCATTGCCCCAGTGTCCATATTAAAGGGCAGAAGGTAAAGATTTTATGCATGATTGTATATTTTTGTTTCATAAGTTATTACCGTAACAGAATAAATGAGAAGGCCTGATTCCAGAAAATGCCTCTAAATATGAAAACTGAAAGAGCAAGGGGCAACACATTTGTTTCATTTCTGGTAAAAGGTTTCTGGTTACCAGTGTTGACACACAATATGGGAACAATAAAAATCTAGTTTTGTCAGAGCTGTGGTAACCCCTAATCACTCATGATTTCAGAAAAGAAAAACACTCCAAAACTACTCCACACATGCAATCAGGGGATTTCCTAACCTCATCCTGAAGGGCATTTCGATTCTCCAAAGTGTTAAATGTAGTTTCTACCATCAACCTGTCAAAACTTTGATTATACTTGAGCAAAGGAATCTATAACTATGAAACTTAGCTCAACTCCTTCTACATTTATTTTTTTTTTATTATAATCCTTTGTTTGCTTCCATCAATCACACAAGATACTTTTAGCTAACATTAGGTAGCTATATGTAATCATTTTATCATTGTCTGTGCCAGTGGCATTGCCTGAATCTCATTTGGGAGGGAGGGAGGGAGGGGCGGGCATGTTGCAGGTTGAGGGGGCCAAGTAGTAATGGCTAATTATGCAGTTCTACCTTTTACAGCAAACGTTTGAAGATTGAGATGTTCTTGTCACTTTTTTACAGAATTTTCTTTACCATATTCAAGTACTCCCTTGCTAGGTAAGTAGTCCATGGGAACTGAGACAGCCCAGCTAAGTTCCCACCATCAGGAGAAACAGTGGAGCAAGCAAACTTTGTGTTTACATGCTGCAGTTGAAAAACCATGTTTATATGCTTTTGTTTGCAACCAAAGGGCAGTGTGCAAACTTTGCTGCAGCGATAGTGTGCACCAATTTTTGTTTTTATGGTGTGAAATCTGGGAAGTCTGACTTCCAATTAGAAGGCCTAGAACACCTCAGGCTCCCTTGTTGCTATTCCCCTGGTCCATGCATGTCGATTTCATGTGATCTCTTGAACATGAACTAATCAGCGTTAACATTAATTACTTAGCTTACCTTACCCTAATAGCAGAGTTCATATAGCTACTCACTGTGCAAACCCCTTGTTCTGGCTCCACGTTTGCACATCTAGTTTAGTACTGAGTCAACTGAGTGCCTGAGTACTGAGTGTCTACATTTTTTACTGGTAGTATATATCATGCAGAGCTCGAAAGGGTGGTGGGAAGTCAACAACAAAAGAAAAAAAGAAAGAAGTGGGATAAAGGGAAACTCCCAAGTAGTAGTCAGACTCCATGCATCTCTAAAATTTAAATGAGATATTTCTTTGGTTTTTCTTTCTGTTGAAGGGAACCGACACCATCTGTTCTCAGACATGAGGGCCTCCAATTTAAATTTCAAGAAAAATCAACATCCAATAGCATCTTCATTTGGAAAATTTATTGGCAGGTCATGGCAGCAGGCATATGAATCAGAATGGGCTATTTGTGTTTAGTGCCAAAGAATGTGTTATAAAATATACAAACAGCCAGTGTTTCATTAGTACCATGCAGCCCTTGTTTTGATGATCGCCCATGTTAACCCCTGGGAGATTAAAATGTGCCAGTGTTGTGGGGGAGTTTTGCTATCAGTGCTGATCCTTTTATTTATTAGTACTGATGCAAATCGAAATCCGTAGAGAAAACATCCATTTGTCGAATGGCTAAAACACTCGCTGGAGCAAACATTCATTAATTCTCTAACATGACATCAAAACAAGCTGACTAAATTGTGTCCAACAAAAGTCATGGGTTAAATTAGAATTTGTTTTTATCATCGACGCTGAAAAGAAGACAAGTCATTTTGACGCAGGGAAAGCCCTAGTGGATTTGGAACGCCAGTGAACTGAACGTGGATCTGGAAAAGACAGGCTAGTCTGCATGTGAAGTGAATTAAAGTCAATGCGTTACTGAAAAGGCTAGCACAGTATTGTCACGTAAACAGGGCCGGAGCTGGACCTAGTTCAGTGGGGAATCACGGTGCATTAGTTTGATCTCTCAGCCTGGGTTGAATCTGCCAAACCTTGGCTGTGTATTCCATGAGCCATTCAGATTATGAATGTGCTCTTGGGCCGCAGGGAGAATCACTCCACCTTTCATTTCTTGTCTGTGTTGTGGTCACTGGCATGTTTAACATATTAATTGCATCATTTATCACAATAGTTCTGAACTCTGTCTGCAATTTTGTTCTCTTTGTAGACTTTATATTCACATAATGAAAGCTGACGCGCCCAGTGTGTGTCCATGCGGTTGTGCTGATCTGTATCTTTGCGTTTATGTGATTCCATCCTAGTTTTATAACCTCCACTTTGGGTACCCCCCCTGGCTGTAACCTCAAAATGGGCTCACTCTCTTGGGTCTACTCTACATTGCAAAGGTTAATGTTGTGTGGTCCTAAACACAGAAATCACAGCCTCTCTGTGTTGGCATTCTCTTGATTGCCACTCTCAGGAACCCCTGGGAATATTCCTGAAACAACATGAGCAGAGGCTGCATGTGCGTCAGTATGCAGCGGAATAAATATTTACTAACTCTGGTTTCAACTGCACAGGCATACCGCTGTCTCACCTTACCATTCCTCTCACCAGAATGCTAATATGCTTGCACAGCTTCATATGAGGTACAGAGGATGGCATGACAGATGCTCTGTGGGCTGTTTGAACAGGCACCAGTTTGAAATTCTGACCTATGTCAATGGAAAAGAAAATAGTGCCCCAATTGTGTCTTATTATGGTTAAAGAAGTTGCAGTTTCCACTCAAAACCAAAATAAATCATATTTTACTTTTCCCCTTAACATCTCCTGTATCAAAGTTTCTGAAATAAAACTCTATTCTCACAATACCACAAACACCGAACAATATGTTAACAGTTTAAACTCTCAGAGACCAGTATGAGAGTCTACACTTTCATTCTGAACTCCCACAGATACTGTACATAGCTTTTAAACAGATGGTTTATAAATAAAAGAAAAAAGTAACAAAGTGTTGATGTAGACCATTGTAAGCCTCCAGAACAGCTTCAGAGCACTTTGGCATAAATTCTCTGGAAATGCACTGGGATGAAACACCTTTCTTTCAATAGATCTTACCTCAGTTGATGTTTTTTATGATAATAGTGGAGAGCACTGTCAAACACATTGATCCAAAATATCCCATATGTGTTCAACTGGGTTGAGATCTGGTGACTGCAAAGGCCATAGCAAATAATGTACATACATACATACATACATACATCATCTAAACCGCTTATCCTTCAGGGTCGCGGTGGGGTGCTGGAGCCTATCCCAGCTGTCATTGGGCGGAAGGCAGGATACAACCTGGACAGGTCGCCAGTCCATCGCAGGGCAGACAGACAGACATACATATACAATCACACACACATTCACACCTAAGGGCAATTCAGCATTTCCAATTGGCCTGACTGCATGTCTTTGGACTGTGGGAGGAAACCGGAGTACCCGGAGGAAACCCACGCAGACACGGGGAGAACAGGCAAACTCCACACAGAAATGACCCTGGTCGCCCGGCCGGGAACCCAGGCCCTTCTTGCTGTGAGGCGACAGCGCTACCCACTGCGCCACCGTGCCGCCAAATAATGTACATCATTTTCATATTTCTCAAACCATTCAGTGACCCCTTGTGTCTTATGGATGGGGCCACTCCCATCAGGATAGGAATGTTTCATCATAGGATAATGGTGATCAGCTAGAATGACTTCATATTGGTATGCAGTGACCCTTTCCTCTAAAGAACCTCTTAGTGTAGAGGTCAAGCACTCATATGTCCATATCACAAAATAAGCCATATTTCACCATCCGCTTTTCCAGTAACATGATAGTTGCTGAAATGACACAATAACAGAAACAATAAACAAAATATTAACCCCTTAAATTCTCAGGGATCTGTACCTCAGTTTGTCACTTTAATAGCTACAAAATTTGTGTTTTACTCTCATAGTAGTTACTAAATAATTCACATTTGTCGAATAATAAGTCTTAAACATATAAACCTTCACAAAGGGTTAAGATTGAATACCTGATATGGGCCAAACTTTGCCTTCTCAACAGATTCAATCTTTCTGGCAATGCTTACATATAGGTTTGTAACATTGTGTGGAATAATATGTAACCACTCTTCAGGGCAAGTCTTGAAGGCCTTTGTGGGAAATTTGGAACTTTATTTCATATTTTGCACTCCTATAAACTTTTACTGACATTTTAATCTGTTGGTTATGGATGCCGTGGACTTCCATGGATGATGAGATTCACAAATCTGTTCTTGAATTTGTGTATGGGAGTATCATCAATTTGAAATATGGATGTAGGGCAAAGTGTCAAATATTACTCATCTGGTCATATTAGTATTTTTTTCCATTGCCCAAGGGTCCAAATTTGTGCTCTGTATATCTAAACCTAGCTGGTGAACTTATTATCACTGTTTCTTTTGGCCAGTCCAGTTTCTCCATGTTTGGTAAAGGTTTTCACTATTTTCAGAGCAGTATTTGTAACAGCTACATGTGATTTGTGCACTGACTAACTGCCATCTTTTGATAATTCGGTTTTTATGTAAATTTGAAAACATATTTTTTCAACTGGACTGAGCTGTAAAGTACAATATGGTCATTACAAAAAACAAGAGCTATTCACAATCGCTGTCTAAATAAGAACTTGAAGCACATCCATTGTTCCTGCTGTTGTTTATGTTTACTGTTAACACTTTAGAGAAATCATATGACCACCACAAATTCTACCTACACTCACATTCTACATTCTACCTACATTTACTGTTGTGTGGACACAAGTAGTTGAGCAGGGTGCGGAAAGTTCAGGATTTACCTTAGTACACTCTCTAAAGGTAGCAAACTGTCACAGGGGCAGTACCCCTTTTGTCACTGGGGTGGTACACTCAAGGGCACATCTCAGTATCTTTAGTCAGGGAACATAATTGTTCCATAATCCAATGAAATTCTATTTTCTAAGTTGTACTGACTCCACACACCCCGTCTCATCTCCAGGCTCTTTATTTTATTGTTCTGTTTGAAAACATTATATATATATACACAATTTTATATTACAAAAATCACTGCAGGCATCAAGGGTGAACCTTGACCTTACCTTACGCAGCGTAGCTATAGCATAAGATTGCAGACCAATGGTTTAGACATTGCTTTCAAATTTGTGTCTACAAAAATCACTGCTTCTCTATTTTAAATGGAATTCCATTTTAATTCTTTTGTCAGTAGCCAACATAAAGACCCAGACCTGAATTGGCAAGAAGATTTAGCTGTATCTGGAAAAGTTCCCAATTCTAAGAAACAAGACTCCGTAGTCAGCATTTATTTTCAGGCTTTTGGCTCATGAGCAAGACTTGCAAGTCAATGTCACAGGCAAGTCAGCATCTGCAGCCAAGATGCTGTCTCTTAATTGACTTATACAGACATCATAAACTTACTGACGGAAATATTCATAGAGAATAAACGTAGAATAGCTTCAAATAATACTTGTAGGTAAGATGGTTACTTTAAGTTAAAGTAAAGAGAGCATACATTCTATAGCATTGTGTAGATGTCCTAAACATGAGGTAAAATGACAGATGTTTGAGTGATTTTCTTTGGAGCCTTTCTTTTGTCTGAAGGCACTTGCCCTGCATATATTAGCTTAAGCCTGCCTTTCTTGTGGTTTTGTCACTGTCTGTGAACCTATGCATTTTCCCCCGCACGATTTATGTTCTTTTCAACTTGTGGGATATTAGCAACGTCCTTAATATTTGTGATTTGTTTCCCTGGGCATAGAGTGTATTACTCATCTCCTCCTTGGTAAAGCCAAGAGTCTTTCTTCTTGTCTATCTTTCTTGCTTTCTCCTTTTCTTTCTTTTTGCTTTCTTTCTTTCTTTTAGCCTTTTCTGCTTGTTATAATGACTTTTCCAATCCTGTCGTTAAATTGTTTTATATCTGTTTGTGCAATAATGTTTTGTTCTGCTTTAATCCTGGAGCCCAATCATAAAGTAGGATGCCAGCAGGGCAGGATGTCTATGGCACCATCACTGTCTTTAACACTGTGTGCTATTTTCTTCTCCCACTCCATAAACTCTGCCAAGGCAAATTGCTCAACAGCTTTGGAATATACATGGATAGAGGAATTTTTTTTCAGCTGCGTCCATCCCCTCGCTCACACTACCAGCACACAGAAAGTAAAGTGTTATTCATCCTCAGAAATGTATAAATCCATTAACTGTACATAGCATACGGTCAAGGTTGCTAGTTAAATTTACTAAAGATCCATAGCATTGTTATGGTTGGGGGTTCTGCTACATAAATGCCGGGTGTATGTTTGAGTTCATTCATTAGATTTTCTAGATAGGTAGCTATGCTGATATCTCTTAGATGTTTTACTAGACTATTGTAAAGGTACCAACAATCAAGTGGCAAGGTGAAAAAGTAAAAGTATCAGCGAAAGTTAGCATATAGCCAGCATAACAAATTCAAACTCAATTCAGGTAACACAATTCAATTTCAATTACTAGACTATTCAGAAGTCATCAAAATGTATGGTAACGCATCAGTATAGGAGGGGCATTATAATACCCATTCAAGCCTTTACAGCCTTTACAAGCCTGTAGTTCAGAAGTAACTAGGAGGAAGTAATGAAGGTAAAGAAAATCTTTTAACTGTGCATTGTACAGAATAATCCTTTGCACAAAATTTAGGTGTCTGTTATTATATCCTTGCTAAGCCTTATTTAGCCAATGGTTGGTACCTAACTTATCAAGCCAATAACTAAATAATTAACTATGTGTCTATTACTTTATTATTAACCAGTAGCTAGAGTGAATACAGAGCTTTTGTAATGCTATTATTAAGCCTTATCAAGACCAAGTTAGGACTAAGATCAGGATCAGGCAAGTACCATATTACATTGAATATTTTAAGTTTCTGTGTAGTTCATTTCACATAATAGATATCATAATAATAAAGTAATTAAAGAATATCAACCTGTCTTCAACTGTGCATTTTAATTTTTGGCAGCAAATGATGGTTAATTACCATCTACTGGCTTAGTATGGTTTAATCAGAGCTTAACAAGTACTCTGGAAAATGCTCAAATTAACCAATAATAAGCTTAATAATGTAGTAATAAGCAGTCAGTTACTTGTCAACTACTGGTTTGTTGAAAGCATTTTATAAAGGGCATTATATTATCCCCCATACTGAAGTCTTAATAAACAAGGCAAATGAATATGTAATGGAGGATGCGAGCCTTAGGCATGGAAGAAAAGCATGGTTCACTGTAGAGGTGCACAAAAATATATGTATTTTTCCAGCACAGCTGGGGAAATGTATTTTACTGTTTACTGTTAAGATGATTTAACAGGTTTATTTTAAAGGATTCCTCTCCCACCTCAATCCCCATCCTCCCCTTAATTTCCACCTTGAATATTCCTAAAACTCTTAAGATGTGTTAAAAAAGTGGTAAAGCTACCAAACATATTGCCTTCCTTTCACAAGTGCCCTTAGAGTGCTGTCTTGTCAACGTCTTGTCAAGTTGCAACAAAATATGAGGTGATCAACCTTACGTTAACCATCTGTTTGATTTTTTTGTTGCTTTTGGTCTTAGGAACGTATGTCTGTGTGCATCAGTAACAGAGAGAGAAAAAATTCTCTGGGTTTAAAATGGTACCATGTGCTATATTGAGCTTTAGTGCATTGACTGATGTTCTATAGATAGATAGATAGGTAGAAAGATGGATCGATAGGACAGCAGAGGTCAGTTAGAGCTAGGCCTTCAGGTCAGGCAATAAACATCAAAACTCCCCACCTCTACGATTTACCTTTTAACAGTTTCACTGTGACTCTTTCAGTAAAGAGGCCTGATATACAGCTGCTGCCACTGTCATGTCATAATTATGCTGATAATTAATTAATGTAACGTGTTAGGCCTTCACTTCAGCTCTTGAAGTCCTTAACAATAGGAGCACTGGCTTAGCTATATTTACCGAGATACCAAGAGAAAGAACAATTACTGATTGGCCAATTTTCTGATGGCTTGTCAATCCAAAGATCTAATTCCATAAACTGTACTCTTTTTAAGAAATCAAGATAACATTTTTTAAACCCCTTAACATCACAGGCTTATTACATACTAAAGCTTATTATCCAGTATCTGCAGGGACGTCAATGCAAACTGACTGAGCTATTCTTAGGTTATAGAGGTGTGTAATAAAATTTAAGGCCCTCCAGCAGGCCCTGACCATTTAAAGGGTTAATTTGAATACACTGTGTACCGGCTGATGTAGGTGAATTGATGGCCAATGTCGCCATGATATAGTGCTCTGCCAGACACTCTTTCAGATTCCCATTAAAGGATTTTCATAGTGCAGTGGAAAATTCCAGCCTTACTTGGAGCTTCTTGAATAACAGTTGTACAGTATGTGACAGCATGGGATAGTGGGGTACATGGGGGGTGAAATAATACAAGAGATCCTATTACCCTGTTCATGGCTCCTCCCCCCCATACAGACTTCTTTTTTTTCGTTGATCATAAAGTGATCAAACCAGACAGTTAAGTAGCCTCTGGTTTTGGTTATACCACATGCTCAAATCAGACGAGCAGCCAGCAGAGGTAAATAAATATTCACATAGCTGGTGGTGTTTGACAGTGGAGCAAAGCAGAGCAGAGATCAAATTAGTTATGACCAAGGCTCTCGTCGTCCTAGAATGTGGGGTTGTTAAAGTGAGCTGCTATGTGTTTTACGAGCCGAGAGGCCTGAGCAAGCATGGGTCACGCTCTAGCCTTGTCGTCCTGGGCCCTCTCAGCATCCCGACCAGAGACTTGTGTATCGAGTGTCTTGGGGGATCAGCTTTAAAAACAAAGGTAAAAACAACTGATTTTGGATCAGCATTTTAAATACATCACTGGTATCCACTCCATGTACTTGATAAATGTGCACAACGCTGTGCACTCTGAGCACATAACTATTGGACATATGCACTTGAAGTGTGGTAAACCTATCAGTCTCTATAACACAGTTGTTGTTTATGCTATGCCTTTCAAACTTTTGTATAGGGTACATTGTATAGCCCATATTTGTCTGTTACAAATAACAGTAGCACAGACATTTACTGATTACTCACAAAATGAGCAAATTTGTGTCAAACTGAGGGCAGTGTTCATAAGGCTACATGACACCTACACAAGCTCTTCATGACAACTGACATAAACCTACATAAACGTTTATAAAAAAAAAAAAAAAATCCCAATAGGTATCATTTGTTATAAAAGCTGCATTTGTCAGCAGTGATGTAGAGTTGATATAATGTCTACAGGCATATGCAAAAGTTTGGGAGCCCTGGTCTGATTACATGTCTTTGTTGATTTTGAAAATAGATCAGCACATCATTTACATGTATGAAAAAAAATTGTTACACATACAAATAGTGCTTCTGCACCTGTGAAATCACTGCTGTGACATGTTTTTCATGCACATGATTAAAAACCAGCAAAATAAAAATTCAAAAAGAAGAATCATTGTAGTTTTTTGGGATTTTAATATAAGAACTGAACAAAGAACACACTGACATCATTTGTGAGGTCTATTTTTATTTTGAGATCATTTTCCTGGTTTCAAAGTTGTGGAATGTCATGTGCCTCTTCAATGGTAGAATGATCCTCATATTGTTTTCCTATCTGGAATTAAGATAAGCTAATTAAAGATGATGAACTTAGGACATGCTCTTCTATAACTCCCACTGTACAACGTGACAAAATCGTCATGATTACCAAACAGATAAGACAGAGTTTCAGAGTTAGGACGTTTCTATAATATGGCTCTTGATTGTGATCAGTGCTCTTCTCTGGAAAGTTTGTTCACACAGGAGCTGGGGCTTGGCAGCAGGTGCTGAGGAGGCACAGGGAGGGGGCCAGGCTGATTAGCCCTGCAGGCATTAGGGGATTATTACCTGATTGATGGCTGGGCTGAGAGGTGGCACGGCCTGCGCCCGTGCTCCACCGATGGCCAGCTATCCCTGGACCTTCATTCCTATTGCTGGAAGCTCGTGCGCTGCTGACCGCAGGGTGCCAGGTGCAAGGGGCCCCCCTGAGATCGGGTGTGTGAAGATTTATGAGGAACTATGAGCATCTGCAAGCAGGCCAAGTCATTCACAGGGAGAGGCATGTGTGCATGCAAGAAACACACACACACACACACACTCACATATGCATTCATTTAAGATTGGTTATTTCAGTCATCCATCTTTTGCATAGCAGTGTTTACTTTTGAGAAGTTTAATATTAAATTAAAAAAGGTTTTCATGAGTTTTGGACCAAACTTTTAAAAACATTACTTCTTACTGTGAAAAAAAAAAAATTCTTTGATTAACAGCAGAGTAGCATACAAATGCATACCCTATATGGATTGTGAATGTCAAAAAATATTTGAATCAATGTTCATAAAAAATCTGATGGCAATATCTCAGTTATGATCATAAATTAAAAAAGGCAGTATTTGTACTTTGTTACAAGTTTTTACTCATGTATGATTGAAACTGAATACTTGTACTCTAACCCACATTTCCAAGAGAAAAAAAAGATTTTTATCTTTTTCTATGCAAAGCATTGCAATGGACTAGTGACCTGTCCAAGGTGTTTCCTGCCCTCCGCCCAATGACCACTGGGACAGGCTCCAGCACCCCCCCAAAGACCCAGAAGGATAAGTGGCTTAGAAAATGTGTGTGTGTGTGTGTGTGTGTGTGTGTGTGTGTGTGTGTGTGTGTGTGTGTGCATGCAAAGCATCTTCTAGAACCACCTAGTAACTTTCTCATTCACTCACTCACTTACTCATGTTTAGCAGGTGGAAAATTCTCCACAAGGAGCACCATTAACAGTTAAATAGCTTACAATAGAGACTCTACTTGGACACCTGCAAGTCATCCTGGCCTCACTCATTGCCTGATTAAAGCCTCTTTGTTTGGTTTAGAGTTTGCAAAGTCTCTGTGTTTTATATTCACTTTGTATTGCTTTTTCTGGTTTGATCCTCGCCCTCTTTCCTGGTTTTGTTAATATGGATCAGCGTTTGTTATCACCTGCAAAACCTGTGTTTTGACTCCTGCCCATAATAAAGCCTCTTCACATTTGCAACCTTTTTCAGCCCCAACTACACTGCAAAAATGGAACTGTGTCAAATGAAATTATCTAGTTGCTTGTTTGTTGATTGTTGTAAGCTTATTATAAGATTATTGAAACTTATTTCTGGACACTTTATTTGTTTCAAGTAATTTTAAAAAGTCATATTGAATCTTTGAGAAATATTATCTGCCAATATAGTAAGATAATTTGACTCACTAAAATCACTTCTTATTAAAAAGTTAAATAATCTTACCAACACTAGAGCCATTGCTCTGTTAAAGCTATTGCTTTGTTAGAACAAGTGACAATGCTGTCATCAGATCCCTTGTGCGCACTAAATAAGCATTTTTCTTTGGTAGGCACTAGGGTGCCCACTTCCAAATGAACTCTGCTGCAGTTCGGTTGAAATAATGGACCAAACATAGAAATAACTGTCATCTTCTCTCTTCATATCTTCTTTAGTATGTGCAAAAAATAATTTCTGATGCTATTTTGAAACATGGGTGTGTTGATCATTTCTTCATTAACTCTAAATTGGTAATTATCAAATTGATAGCTTTGGTTTTAAAACTTGACTGAGGCACATTCAGAGCATTCTAAAATACTCTCATGGCTCCGCACACCAAATATATTACATAATAATGCAGTAAGTAATCAGTAATCAAATCAGTAAGCAGTAATCAACTTGAGGCCATGTGTTTTCTCAGTGATTTCACCCGGCTTCACTTCATGGGTAAACCACAGCAATGCATGGATGGCTCATTGCTCTAGAAAATCACAAGACATATAGATAAAACATGACATATGTAAAACCCACAAGCTCAGTTTAGCCAGAGTACAGCATGGTTCAGAAAGTTAGTTGGATATTATCCCAGTTACTGTGGCCAAATGTACCTCAGAAAATCTTAGTGAGTTTTTTGTCCATTTGACTTTTGTTTACATTTTTTGGTTCAAAGTCAAATATGTCAGGGTGAACACTAAGCAAACCAAAACTAAAATGCAGCAATTAATCTTTTTCTGCTTTGTTCCTGACCAACCAAATTCATATCATTGTAAAATGAAACTTCCCACAACTATGCTAATTTGTCTTTGTACAACTGATTGGTTGTCCCACAACATACAACGAAACGAGGGATGAGGGATTTTGCTTGAATCCCCTTAAGCACTGGATTTTTAAACTTTCCCTGTTCTTGCATACTTTATTGAAAAGGAAACTTTTAATCTATTTGTAGAACTACAATGTTTAAATGGCAAAACATTTTAACTTTCTCTCCAGTATATCTGGGTCACTTTTACCTGAGTAAGGTTTTGACAAAGTACTTTTTCACTTAAGTACTATTTCTCTAATATTTTTTCTGCCCATGGCAATGATGAAAGCAACTTCATAAGACCTAGCAACATGATTTCCAGCTTCACCTCAAACAACTCCTGTATCTCAAAATGAATGTACAAAGTTCAAACCACTTTTGATTTGAGACAGTTGTATGTAGTTGTAAATCAAGAGATGAAAATTGGAAAGCGAATGGAAAGTCTTAAAGTGGTTTACAGTTTTGGAATCTTTGGGATGCTTTAGCAAGTCTAAACATCTTTTCGATAGTTGCTGCCTCTCTGCCCCGAAGTAGAACACATTACTGACCATGTTTCTTTCAAATCATAACTGTCTTGAGTCCAAGGTCTGGGAGAAAATCCCAAACCATGACGTGTATGAAGCTGAGTTATTGTCTGCTGGGTTTTTGGAAAGATGTTTGCGCTCAGGCGTTCTGGCGGAGACCATCCCTGCGAACACTAAATCCCTTTTGTGTTCACCCATATGATAATCATTTAGCTCAAGTTATGGAAGGCTGTCAGATTAGATGTAGGCCATACTGGTACTCCTGAAATATTTCCCTGTAAATGGTCATACATGTCAGTGTCTATAAAATGTGGAGAATGAGCTCAAAAGGGCACCTATGTTTCATGTGAAAAGACCACATGAAGCCACAAACTTTAAGAGTGTGCAGCATTTTCCCATCTGGCCCCACCATTACTTCTCTTCTTATTTCTTCCCTTTGTTCTTCCTTCCTTCCTTCCTTCACCACGTCATTACTTCCTGCCATCCCTTCTCACGACTTTTTCCCCAACCTCAAGCTCAGAGGTGGCCCCACCTCTATCCCCTCAGCCCGCCACCTGACCCAACCCACCCCATCAGGCCTTTTGTTGGAGGGCATGATGTAATCCTGAAGCCAGCTCAATGAGAGCAGAGCAATACAAGCCTGAACAAAAGGGGCCAGAAATCTTTACACGCATGAGATCTAGATAGAAGAACATGTTCAAACAGAGAGTGTTGGGATAGGGTGGGGGCTGGGAGATGAAGTATCATGTGTATAAATTATGCTTATGCTGGTAATGATACAGATAATGGTTGTATAATAAGCTTTTGATTGGTCCCACTACATTACATTACACCATAACATTGTCACAAGCAAAAAATCTTAAACATGATATCAGGACACCCCTCTATAAATAAAGGTCTATTTGCTTCATATTATAGTGCAGTCAATCTCCATTCTGCGCATCTGACACTGGATTGCTCACAGTTTATTTTTCTCCCTGTTCCTGGTGAGTGATGAGAGAGAAATCTGATGTATGTTTTGACTTTGTTGACTGTAAACCAGCTCTTTCTCTTTAATACATCAACAGCACGCTAAGCATGATTAAGTGTGACATCTGTTGGACTCTGTTGCGATAAATGCGAACGCCGAATGTACACATCTACCTAGATTTCACTGAGCAAGGCCAGGTCAGCTAACTGCAGTACTGTTCCCAGCAGTCATCTCGAATGAAACAATCTGGAACTCTAGAAAGTGCAAACGATTACGGAGCGCTCCACACTGACAAGTGCAAAAATAGGGGTGTGGAAAGCCTCATATCAAAACAAGCACAGAGGCTCTCTGAAGACTGTTTTGGAAGAAAGTAGACTAGCGAAGGGAAGCCATGCTGTCAGCCTCCCTGTCTGTGTCTAATACCCTTTCGATACAGTAATTATTGGCACGATTTTATATACACTCCTGTTGCGTAGCATTATGTAATGGTTGGTCGTAGACTTCACTGTCTTGCTATTTAAACATTCCCCTACCTAAATAGACTGCCACCAACCCACCCTGCCTGCCCATGCCCTGTAAGATTGCTCTCTTGGATCCATAAATCCATTGCTAACACACTGGGTTCTTTTGAAAGCAGAGTCCGATTGCAGCCTCCAAAAAATAGGTGTTTCTTCTATGGCTTCATATAACATTTCATCATGTCTTTCCTGTGGTTTGTCTGGAATACATTACTGTGCTTGGCTTGGGACAAGCCGACCACTCCAAATTAAGGCAAAGAGCGAAGGTGGTTTATGCGTGTCATTTCCGACAAGTTCTCCCATAAGGTGTACGATGCATTTAGCCTTTTTTTGTGATTGCAACAGCTTTTACTCCTTTTACTCATTACTCATTTTAAGTGGAATATGTATTAGTCACTAGTGGACATAACTTGTCCCTGAGTGAGGCCTGGACCATAGCTCTTTCCTTTCTGCTGTAGGACAACTCGGAAAGTAAATAAGACCCAGCGGAGAGCGTTAACAAGGAAACTTCCGATGCTGCTGAGCACCATTTTTTTACGTTTCAGTAATTGGCCCATTTTCTTCACATCAGTAGTTACCACCTAATCCACTTCATGCAGAGGTTACAAATGAGGCTAATCAATTGCGAAGAAATAAGCAAGGAGGATTTGGCAGAGCCGTGGCAGCTGCAGCTTCTATTCAATTCCACCTCCAGGTTAAAATGTTAAAGAGCAGCTTGCTGGCAGGCTGTCCCCTGTGTACTGGCATTACTGACTGTGTATCTGGAGGCGCCTTTACAAACTGGCTTTCGTTTGCTTTGAATCACGTCGTCCTGACAGGAGCAGAGCACACACGCTCCTCAAGTTCATGCCTGCCTCAAAAGAGAAATGTATACTTCTGCAACAAGGAGATAAATTTCACTTTTAGCTGCTGCTAATTTAATATCACTGTCATGTGTGCATTAATTAAAGGTTTCCATCAGAGTGTGCGCGTGTGTACAGACTTGTGTTTCCAGTAAAATCCTTCGAGGTAGAAATGCTGGCAAGCTGCTCCAGGCCTGTCATCCCGTCGGCTCCTGACTTGCGTGTGGTCGAACACTACAGGCGTCAAAAGTGCACAGCGTTGCTTGCTGTACCATGACGTACGTTCCCTGGGCCTCTCTGCCAGCTCTTATCTGAAAATATACTATAATGTATGCTCATGGATTGGAACCATGAATTAAGTGGGCAGCGGAATCAAAACAACTTGTCCGATGCAATGTTGGACTCCTCATGGCAGTCCTGTATACTGGCGCTCTGGTGAGTCACCCACAGGCTTATGGAGCTACTTGATAGATGGGCTTTGAGGCAGTTCTGTTTTTGTTTTCACTTTTCATTCCTTTGGACTGTTAAGACCACGATAAACATCATCTTCTGAAGTTTGACTTGAACTCAGTGAACTACATTGAGCTCCCTAAGTTTGCTGAAATGACAGTTATCGGAGCCAGCTTTCAGAGCTCAGAGACACCATACCTCGTAAAACATTTCAGCATATATGCGTTACTCAGTGTTCCTAAGAGTTAAGTTCAAAACATCACGATGCACATCCTCCACGTGGAAATGAGGGATTTTGCTTGAATCCCCTTAAGCACTGGATTTTTTAACTTTCCCTGTTCTTGCATACTTTATTGAGCTCATCCATTGTGAGGTCTTTGTATGCAGAATGCTACATGATGTTTTGAGAAATGTTGCAGTGATTATAAACCAAGCAAATCAAGAACAGTTTCAGTATGCTTGAGTGTTGTTTCCATAAGCTGGTAAGAGTGAATAGGTGCCACTCCTCTACAGCCAAAGGGGACCTTTAAAATCTCTGCCACTGAACCAACAACCTCTGTACTGTCACTTTGCCTGTGGCAACCTTGTCATCCCACATAGGAATGGTACCTTTCCTTATTTGATTATAAAGTGGTAATCTAAGCTTTAATCAAACAAATTTCTTAATATAATTTTCATAAGGAACATCTCAGGCCAATGAGTGGCGAACCATGACTATTAGAGCAAGGCCTTAAATTTAGGTCATAAATGTAAAAAAAAAAACAAGAAATAAACTTTATGATAATGCAAATGTCTGCTAGGTGCTCTATCGCATTTGTAATAGTATGTTAGCACTAACCAGGAGAACATTAACATATTTCGGCAGTTTTGGATTAAACATGGACATCTGAAATTTGCAGTAAACAATTTCATGTGTTTTATTTGAAGCTTGCAGTGATGAAGTTTAGGCCTTCTCTAAAGGGCTGTGAGGGTTCTCCACAGAAACCAATCCTTAGTCTAATATCTCTCATAACTGAGGCTCTGAGCTCTGTTATTATAATAAAAGAAAGGATAGTGATGTTGTTTAAGGATCATCATTGGTCCAAACCTGGCATGCTGGGCACTTGGCAACCAATCTCACTGTCAGCACTCACTCTATTTGCTTTGGATACTGATAATATTAAATACTGTATCTCTCCCTAAAGACCAACTTTTCTTTATAATTAGTGACAGAGAGGAATGTTTCTTGGCATGGGCATGAGCCCTTGTTTTGCTAGCCTCAATCCGGGGCAGGCTGGTTTGCACAAATCCATGTGAAGTGAGAGTTGGGTAGCACAACAAGAGAAGAGAGAGAAAACAGACAGTTGATTATTTCTCCCCAGTGGTGAGCTAATCCTTCCACCCACAATGCTAAGGTTTTGCATAGCCATATCATGCATTACTTCCTGCAAAAGCTTCAAATGATGTTAATACTACCGCCTGGAGACAACAGCCGAAAGCCTTCGGTAAAGTTTTGAAGCAAATAAAAGGCACAATTTGTTCTTGCAAACTGGCCTATAACTCTATCATTCCTATTCAGGGGACTGAAGGCCTATTGAGGGAAGTTTTTTTTTTTTTTTTTAAGACAAGCATGGGTTGGCTAAGTATTTTATATTCTGGTCGTTGTTCCTGTTTAATCCACAGTTAGCGGTTGTGTAAGTTTGAGGACCCGAGCGTGGGAGCCCGTTTGGCAGGCGGGTGGGTGTGGTGGAGCGAGTCGGTCAAGCCCTGCAGGCTGGACATCGCTGTAGATTGGCACAGCATCTCTGGCACTCATACAAGCTCCTGGCAGCAGTGCAGCACAGGGAGAGTACCCTGTACCTCCGTCTGACGGACACTGCAGACCAGCCAGAGGAATGCGGCATTTTTTTTCCCTCCATTCTATGATTGTATGTCTACTTGTCAGCATAACATTCCACCACTTTTTTTTGAGTTTGACCAATCCTTTATTTAGTATTTATTTACAGTGCCTCAATCCTCTGAGATCCACGGGAATTCAGGCCATGGCAAACCCCATGAGGCATTCTGCCGAGGGAGATTTTTAATAAGTTAAGGCCGCGGGTTAAGATAACATTGTAATTACAGAGGCTCTTTAAAACCATACCTGGAAATCACTTCAAAAATTTCACCAAATGGCATATATCTTCTGAAATATAGTTCTCGATTTCCATTAGGAGCATTCCTCTATTGTTTCAAAGAAGCTCATTATTCGGTCAGAGAGAGAAAAGCTCAGTCTTGACCATGTTATGACAGCCTGCCCAAAGTAAATTTACTGGCCAGTGTCAGTTTGTGTTGTTTTGATTGTAGTCAGGACTCAGCTGGTATAATGATGAATATTTTGGGCGTAAATCAGGCCTTGAATAAATAGTTTCACCAAATCTCCATCAGATCAGAGCCAAAGCGAGGTCAGAAGATCACTCCAGAGAAATCAAAATGCCCCCAGGTTGCTGAGAGCTCTTTTTTGTGCTTAGCGGTGGAAGAGCATGTATTTCTCAGCTTTGATTTGGTGCACTATGGTAATACACTTTACCACATGCATTTTCATGAGATTCAAAGACAGGCGCTTCAATCCTGCACTTCATTTTCTTTGTTTTTATTTCCATCAAAGCAAGTGCTTTATAGAAAAAAAAATAGTGAGAGAGAGAAGAGAGAGAGAGAGAAAAAGGGAGGAGGGAGGGAAAAGGTTGTGCGCTTGTCATTTTAATGGGTTCTCTCTCTCCCCGGCTGTTGCAACAGTCTTTCCTTTGTAGTTGGCCTGGAAGAGAGATAATCTGCATAATGTTGCCTTTGCTGGGTTGTATCAATGCCAGGCATCAGGAGATCTGCTTTGAAGGCCATTTTCCCGGCCCGGGTCAGGCGCTGGCGTTTGTCCACCCTCTGTGTGAGACTGGCACAGGCTGTGCTCTCAGCCAAACCCCTGGGTCCTGAATGGGCACAGCTGCTTTATTCTCTGCAAGCAGCGTCGCTGCTTGGACAGGCGCGGGTGGAAAGGCCAGATCAATGCGCTGATGGTCCTTGCTCGCTCAGAAGGGAGCTGGAGCTGACCGACTCTGGCCGAATCTTGCGCAGGTCAGAGGACATCTGCTGCTGTGAGACTGGCATCCTGTTTGGGAGAACGCCTTCTGTGAGCACGTCACAGGATGGGCAGTGTGAGCACACACAAACAGGCTGCACCTTTCTCATGCCTCTCTTGGGGACCCTTCATCACTAGAGATTATCAAAGGCAAACATCTGACAGTCCAAATGGCCTCGGCTATTAAATAAACATTGAGACTTTCACCTCAGCGGTCACTGCAGAGTAGTTCAAATGGAGCCGATGGGACAAAAGAACTTTTGCGAAGAACTGTGAGCCACAAGTATTCAAGAGGGTGATGTCATTGTGAGGCTCTTAGAATAGTTGGGACATTAAAATTGCATTGAGCAGTCTGGGTGGGTTAGCTACTCCACATCATAACAGGCACACCAGGACAGAGCAGCTCTGCCGAATTGTTAATGGCTTTCATCTAAGCTCAGTCTGGAGAACAGAGGAATCAGTAATATGGGGCTCTTTACAGCACAGTCTCAAGGATTCATAAGTTACACTATATGTCCAAAATTAGCCAGACACTTCTTCTAATTAGTGAATTCAGCTAAGCCTTTTTCACAGTAGCCATGAGGTCCCGCAGTTTTTGCAATGCAAACTTTTTTCTTCAATGACAATGTATGTAATTAGATGGAAATGTGTTTGATTTATAAAACTGGAAACAAACTGTATTTTTATCTTTGTATGTGAACAACCATGCCAACATTTACATTGTGTTTAAATGCTCTTTTGTATTTTAGTAGTTGTACACAATGGTTTGATATGAGAAAAGCTGCAGTTGTGCTGTCTGTTTTATCTCAGCATGGGTCATCTTTGTGGAAGTGTGAACTGTTTTCACAGCAGTGGGTTCTCGTGCCTCCCCTTTCATCCCCCATTGCTCGCTAGCAGCTCAACACAGAGTTTCACACACAGAAAGTCAACAGTGTCCTAGTTCATCTGATAATAGAGTTCTTGGAAAAAAATGATTTTATTTGATTACATTAATTACTAAATATATCAGTCAACTTCCATTCGGCCAGTGTACTGGCCCCTAAAGGTCCTGTTGAAAGAAGTTAAAGAGTAACAACAATCCCCTAGTTTCAGATAATCCCACACCTAGTTCAACTTTGAAAACACTTTGGACCTTTTGAGAAGGGAAGAAGTTGTGCACTACAATGATAAAAAAAAGAACAGATGAAGTAATGCCACTCTGTCTGTCATCTAAACTTCACTGTGACCTAAACACAGCCTGTTAACACAATTACAATAATGTTGGCCGCTGAGATATATATATATATATATATATATATATATATATATATATATATATATATATATATATATATATATATATATATATATCAGCGGCCAACATTATTGTAATTGTGTTAACAGGCTGTGTTTAGGTCATATATATATATGAGAGAGAGAGAGAGAGAGAGAGAGAGAGAGAGAGAGAGAGAGAGAGAGAGATAACATAGCCCTGTTCTTTCCAGGTGGTTGGTGTGATTTGCTGTGGCAATTTCTTACACATCTAACCACAACTAACATAATATGCATAACTACCTTTCACTTTGCAGAATAGGTATCGTCCATCGCATGGTCCATTGCATGGTGGGATGGACATAATGAGCATGATTATCTATCTATCTATTATTTATATATATATATATATATATATATATATATATATATATATATATATATATATACACACATACATACAGGGTGTGTCCTGCCTTCCGCCCAGTGGCCGCTGGGATGGGCTCCAGCTCCCCCCGTGACCCAGAAGGATGAGCGGCTTAGAAAATGTATGTGTCTGTGTGTGTGTTCTTTCACATCTAATCACAACTAACATTATGCACAACTACCTTTCACTTTTCAGAACAGCTTTCCAGACCAAACATTAAGAAACCCTTTTGTTTAGACATGACATGCTTTCTCAATGTAAAAGAAACTTTACAGTATCTCACTTAATAGAAAAAGAGACTCGGCTGAGTTCAGGAGACTAAGCTGAGTAACTCTACTGGTTGTTCAACTATCCCTGACTACTTTAACAGCAAAGAAATATACTGGAAGCTCAGGCTGATTTAGTTTATCTTTCCTGCGATCAGTTCCCTTCTCATCTAAGGATTACTCACGTGGCCACTGAACATCTAATGAGCATGTTAAGTTAAGCAAAGAATACCATTTGGTCTCATTTTCTAAATTTAGCATCTGTTAAATACCTAATTTAAGGCCCCCCTCGAGCTTAGTATACCAAATAAGTGAAACTGCAAATGATTCACTGGCTGTTAAATCTGGATCAAATTGCCAAACCCAAATTCACAGGGCAGCTTAGGAGCTCACATTCCAATATTTATCACACTGACTGACAAGCTGTTTGAAAGGCATGCATGGAAGTAGTTAGCCACCTGTTTATGAAATTTGATTAAAACCTCATTTTTTCATATCAAGCTCTATAAACATAGTGCTGATGCACTGCAGTGTTATTCATTTAAAACCATGACATACCACTGCATAAATTAGTTCTCATCTTAACATTTCAGACGTTTTGCACTATAACAGAAGTACATATGGGCTTATAGGCATAAACAACTTTGGCAAGCAGAAAGTTGATATAGATTCACAAGATAAGGGCAAAAAATAAATAAATGCAGCAATTAATTACAGTATGAGTGTTCCATAATTACTAGGCAAGCGTTATAATTACAGGAAACACTGAGGTCCTGAATGAGTTTCTATGTGCATGTACCATAATGAAATATTTTGTAACTACATTGTGATGATCACTTGTGTAGACAGTGTAGACAGCTGTTGAATGATTGTACTCTTTACAGCATAAATATCCTCTGTTTTGTACTTGTAGTTTCCTTAATGCGATAACATGCATAAAAAATCACATTAGTTCTCATATTAACTCAACCAATTATGTAAACCTGACATATTAGGCCTTCAGTCCAAATTCTGAAGGCCTTACCAATGGGAGAGCTAGCTTGGCTGTATCAACTTAGATACCACAGAAAAAACAAAGATTGGACAATTTTTCTTTGGGGCGTTTTAACCATTTCATTTTTTTGTGTAGAGCCAAATATATATAATATATAAGAGTTTAAATACAACCCCATTTCCAAAAACGTCGGGACACTTTGCAAAAAGTAAATAAAAACAAAATGAAATGATGTGCAGATCATTTAAACCCTGTATTTATTTGAAAATAGTACAAAGACAACATATTAAATGCTAAAACTGAGAAATTTTAGAAGTTTTCATGCCATGGCATGTTTACCATTGTGCTGCATCACCTCTTCTTTTAACAACACTCTGTAAGTGTTTTGGAACTGAGAAGACCGACTGCTGTAGTTTTGAAAGTGAAATATTTTCCCCTTCTTACTTGATATGGGATTTCAGCTGCTCAGCAGTTCAGGGTCTCCTTTGTCATATTTCTTATTTCATAAAGTGCCATATGTTTTCAGTGGGTGACAGATCTGGACTGCAGGCAGGCCAGTTTAGCACTCTAACTTCTCTACTACAGAGCCGTGTTGTTGTAATATGTGCAGAATGTGGTTTGATATTGTCTTTCCTGAAAAAGACATTGTCTGAATGGCAACATAAGTTGCCAAAACATGTATATATCATTCAGTATTAATGGTGCCTTCACAGATGTGGCAGTCACCCATGCCATGTGCACTAATGCCCTGCCCCATACCATCACAGATGCTGGCTTTTAAACTGTGTGCTGATAACAAGCCTGGCGGATGCAGTGTCCATGATTTCCAGAAAGAATTTCAAATTTTGATTTGACGGACCACAGGACACTTTTCCACATTTCCACGTTGCCTCAGTCCATCTCAAATGAGCTTGGGCCCAGAGAAGGTGGTGGCATTTCTGAATGCTTTTTATATATGATTTCTTCTTTGCATGGTGGAGTTTTAACTTGGATTTATGGATGCAGTGATGAACTTTGTTCATAGACGGTGGTTTTCAGAAGTGTTTCTGAGCCCATGCAGTGATGTCCACTGCAGAATTATGTCTGTTTTTAATGCAATGCCACATGAGGGCCCAAAGATCTTGGCTAGCCATTACTGGTTTTCAGCCTTGTCCCTTGCATACAGAGATTTCTCCAGATTCTCTGAATCTTTATTGATATTTTGTACTGTAGATGATGAAAGTTCTTTGCTATTTTACATTGAGAAACATTATTCTTGAATTGTTGCATTATTTGCCCACATAGTCTTTCGCAGAGTGGTGAACTCCTCCTCATCTTTACTTCTGAAAGATTCAGCCTCTCTGGGATGGCCTTTTTTTATACCCAGTGATGTTACTGACCTGTTGCCAATTAATCTTCAGGTGTTTTTTTATTATGATTATACAACTTTACCAGCCTTTTGTTGCCCCGTTCCAACTTTTTTGGAACGTGTTGCTGCCATCAAATTCAAAATGGGCAAATACTTTTCAAAAACCAATAAAATATCAGTTTTTGCATTTGATATGTTGTCTTTGCACTATTTTCAAATAAATATAGGGTTTAAATGATCTGCACATCATTTCATTTTGTTTTCATTTACATTTTGCACAGCATCCCAACTTTTGTGGAAATAAGGTTGTATAATACATGATTATAAGAATTAACTAAAAATTACAGACTTTTTTAATCTAGTCATTAGGCCTGTTCAATACCAAGCAAAATCACTTTTGTACCATGTCAATAGGCCAGTGTATATCAAATTCACTGAATCTCACATTTAGAACCTGAATCTCCAATAACTATTGAAATCCTCTGTTCCCAAGGACCGTGTACTGCATGTTTTTTTTTTTGTTTTTTTTTGCACTGCAGGACTGACACAGAACAATCTCATGTTCAGAGACGCTGCCCCTGTGCCCTCTCAATGTCCTTTGCTAACTGGATTTGTAATGCAAGTGAACAAAGTGAAGCCCTGCTAGTTCAGAGAAAGATAATTTATTCCCCCACTTTGTTTCTAGGGCTTGGGTTCATGGGAAGAGGCCGGTGCCAAAGTGGGATTGGCCCTGGGACAAGGCTCCCCTCGGACCCCTGCTTGGCCGCTGCACTCTTCTGACTTCACACACACCGCACCTGAGTACACAGATTTATACACAAGCCTTGCTCCGGACCTGGAATATTCTACTCACTGCTTACTGACATCATTACAGCTGTTGCAAATTTAAAAAGAACTGGATGAGTGTACAAACGCTCAGAGGGCTCAGATCCCTCTCTCTTTTTTCTCTTGGTGCCTCTCTCTCTTCCTCTCTCTAGGCTTTTCCCCTTTGAGGGCCAGCTGAGAGAAAATGGCCCAGTGCAGGGAGCATCCAGCAGCTCAGGACCACCTAGCAGGAGTCAGGTCAGCCTAACAGTGCTGCACAGGCAGGACTCAAACAGGTGAAAGAAAGCAGACATCCATGATCCCAAAAGGGGATTGGTGGTTTTAATACACTCAAAGAATCCAGTATGTTTCTGCAAAGTGATTCATATATCCCACAAGAAATGCTGTAACAGCTGAGCTTGATATTTATTGATATATGAACTGATATTATACAATGTCATATATTGTTCTATATATCATATTATACCATACTCTCTTAGCAAAAAGGGTTCTCCATAGTACAAAAAGGTTATGACACTTTTTTTAAAAAATGTTGTTTAAAGCAGTGCTTCTCAAACTGGTCCTCAGGGACCCCAAGAGGGTCCACATTTTTGCTTCAATCCAACAAATTTTAACCATCTCAGGGTACCCGAGGACCAGTCTGAGAACCACTTCTTCGAAAAATCATATACAATAGGGTTTCCATCATAGAGAACTGTCTTACTGTACAAAGAACCAATTTATGCATTCAAATGGCTCTTTAGGTTGTCACAGTTTATATATAACCATTGCCTTTACTAAAGAACCCTTGAAGAAACACTTTTGTTTTCTGCAAAGGCCAATATGGCTGCAGGCTTTCATTCCAGTTAAGCAGAAGCACCCCTCATATGACAATCAATTGTTTGAAATAAAAACCTGCTGCCACACCTGCCCTTTGTGGATAAGATTGGTGGGTCCTGGGGTACCATAGCTCTCTAGCATCTGATGCATCTTGTTTTTTTGGCTTGTTACTACTTTCATTGTTTGGTGAATGATGAACAAGTCAATCGCAGAAGCTTTGTAGTCACTTGCATTCTTAAGACCTCATCTGTAAAACTGTATATGAAGGGAGTTCCAGACTCCAGCGATGGACTTAAGGAAGCAGAGCTGCTGCTTTGTTGGATTGGCTTGGCCTTTGGGTGTTGGACAGTTACACAGGAGTCTGCTGAAGAGTTTATGAGGCAGAAAATGACTGTCCTGCTGAGCAGTCATAGTGCTCCTAAGTCACTAACAAAGTATAACTGTCCATGATTTAATGCAATATCTGTTGAGTGTATCAGATGGGCAATGAAGAACAAACTGTTGCTGTCACATCAAAACCACGTATTTCCATTGTCCTTGACTTTTATTTACAAAATCATTTGGACACAGCTGTTGCTCTTTATATTGTGGGAACATTTCATGATTAACAGACCAATAGAAATGGTCCAAAATGACTTGGAATAAAATCTATTTACATTGACATGCATTGAAAGTTAGGAATATTTTTGCCTTCTTGTGTAAAGTTACCTTTTTGGAAAGACATTTTGAGCAGCAATGAAATGCTGATAGACAATCACTTTGATGTGTAAAAAATTATGTTCATTATTTTTGATTATTACAATCTCTTTCAACAGTTCAAGACTATTAACAAACTATTAGCCCTTTAGAGCCATTATTTGTAACTTTAGATCCATACTTTAGCTTCAGTTAGCAACAATAGAATTTAAATGAGGTATCTAACTTTGTAGTGAAATCAGTTAGCTTTATCAACTGCCCAAAATTAGGCTACAAGTTCTACATAGCCAAAATGTGAATTATAAATAGTTTTCAATTCTCCACTCAACAAGAAGTAAAAGCGGGGTATTTTGCAGTGGCAAACAATGACTAGAACTAGGCCTACAGGTTGGGCCATAAAGGTAAAAACTCAAAAAAAGTGAGGAAAATTAGTATTTTCTACAATAATACTAATTCTGCTAGCGCCCCTATGGGATTCTAGTTGTATGCTAGGTCTAAGCCAACTGTAATGTCCATTAATGCCAATTCAAGATTAAACACAGACATTTGAAGCTTGAAGATGTTAAGTGTTTTATTTGAAGCTTGTAACAGACATATTAGCTTGGGTTGTACCTATAAGTAGCAGTTTTACAGTGACTTTGTCAGTAAGGAACCCTGGCATAGATGTACCACTATTTTCCATGTCTAACATCTGACAGATGTCCATTGGTCAAGCTACCGCTTATTTATAGACAGTGATGTATCTAGGACTTCCCAAAGGTCTAGAACAGGGTTTTTTTTCCTCAAAAAATTTGTCCCACCCATTGGAAATTAAAATAGGATTTACAGATTCTTCTGTCATTTTCTAATTATTTTGGTAGTTAATCTGACATGTTATGCCTTAGTCAAGCTTCTGAAGTCCTAATCCATGGGAGAGCCATCTAGAAGAAAAACTTTGCATGGTTCTATTAAACAAAATGAAACAACAAATCACAGAGAAGTATTTTTTCATTCCCAGAAATCATTAGTTCTTTTCCGAAGGCCTAGTATGCCCTGAGGGTTCCCCACTGATATTTTGACACAATACTAAATGTTTGTTGTACTCGTGATATGGGTATTAACAGCAACAGTATACGCTTAATGGTTTGGAAGCTGAGCAGAGGGAAAATACTGCATACAGCAGATATAGCTAATACAGGCGAGGTGTCAAACTCCATCCTCTGGGAGCCACAGCACTGAACAGTTGTGTTTTCCTCAAGTGGCACACATGATTCAGCAGTCAGCTGTTCTGAGAGCAGGGGAAAGGCTAAAGTTTACATTACAGCCCTTCATGAATGCAAATTTGACACCTCTGCAGCACAGTGTCACAGTGGCCAAAATGCGCTTTTCCATCTGCACAATTACTCCACAAGATCTCTCTATTAAGGAAACAGGACAATATAATGTATCTGTGAAATGGGAGATGACTTTGCTTACTGGTTGCTGTGGTAACAGGAAGCAATCCTCTGAACAGGAGATTCAGCTGGCAAATGCCGCTTCCCTCCAAATCATAGCTTGCAGTTTGGATAATTGTGATCTTATCGTAGCACACAATGCTAATCTGGAATTGTAATAAGGTTCCAGTTTACATTTATGACTTCTACAAAGTGCACACATTTCACATGTTTTATGTTATCTTCTTATTGCTTGGGCGAGTGGATGAGTTTAGCAGAGTTTTCCTCCAGCAGTGAAAGTACAGCAGCACAGTGTTCCTCCTCCTATTCAAACATAAACATAGAACAACATAATTATTGAATATTTGCTTAAAGCATACAAAGTTGCTGAAGTGTGTATGAAGGATGGTCAAACAAAACATTCCATATACTGACATATTCTTTTCAGTATTTATTTGGAGTAGTTTAATTACAGCTGCCAGCAGTTTATTTAGAAAATAATTATGCCATTATGAAACTTGAGCTATCTGTAGGCCTATCACATGTTCCAGATAATAAGACGGTGGGTGAATAAATGCTCAAAATAATATACAGTGGTGAATGTATACAGTACATACTGCCCAAAACACACATTATTTGCCAGTAGGACCATGTGTAACTTTAACAAATAACAGATCCCTATGAAATCCTACTCCTAAGTGTCCCTGGATTCAATAATCAAATGGTTACAAACATGTTTCATAATAATTTCCCTGAGGACTATACCAGTATTTCATCATGACCAAGATCAAGTCCCAGATGGGAATAGGTGAAACAATATATGTCTTCCTCAATGGTCTATTTATAAAATGGTAGAATGCAAAGCTTTGTGTACACTATAAACCATATGAATTCAGCCTATTCATTGTACCATTACGATGGCAAAGTGGGTATGAATGTTGATATAAATTCCATCTTAAAATGTGATCTGTTATATAGAACAATATCAGTAAAGCTGTAACACCACTAACTGTAAAACCACTGACAAAATTACTGAAGCTTTTCTAAAATATAGTCTGCCGCTTTAGTTTTAAAATTACATTGTATGTACACAGTTGCAAATATTGGATGCATGTTGTTGTTTTATTTAAAATCACTGAATATTTAATGAGTAATACCACTGATTGTGAAGCTGTCAGTATCTGTGTGTGTGTGTGTGTGTGTGTGTGTGTGTGTGTGTGTGTGTGTGTGTGTGTGGTTTTGTAACACCCTAACAACAAAATCTTCAAAGTAAAATAAAAATTCAAAAAGAAGACATCATAAATTGTGTTGGTTAATTTAGAAATAGAACAAATCAACTTGCTTTATTCTTGTTTATAGCTAATTTTCATGACTTCAAAGTTCTGTGACACAATTTGCCACCGCAGTGGTAAAGTGATCCTTTCAATGCTTTTTTAAAATCACAAAACAAAGTTTTCCATTCTGTGGGATGTGATTAGTGTATGTCTATTGCAGCAGAGTTCCATGTTGTTAAGCGCCAAGTCACCTCAAATGAAAATGGAATGGTTGAAAGTGTATTTAAGATATTACATTTCAAATGTAAGAGATTGTTATTGAAATAGTGCTATGGCGAGTACCAGCTCAGATTTTACTATCAAAGATCACAGCAAACATGTTTTAGTTGTTTTAATCGTTGTTGTTGGAAAGCTTATGTTGTATCAGTACCATAAAATAGCTTGGCAACTGTTACATTTCCTGACTGTGACAACAGACACATTCAGCGCCTGTGTGTGCAACTCATCCTCTGATTATTGTGTGTGATGTGTTATTTAAGAGAAGCTGCTACTCACAGAGGTGAGTCAAAGCAAGCTCTTGGCCATGGTCCAGTTCTTGTTGTGAAAGCCTTTAGTGCACTGCGCTGGGTCAAATCTCTGGTCCTTTGTACAGTTCTGAGGAAAGATGAAGGATATACAGCAGACAAGAGGCAATCCTGATGCCAGACAAAAGAGCTGTGGCCGTTCTTGGGCCTGGAGGCACACAGTAAGCTTTTTGAAACAGATTCTGAGCTTATCTTTAAGGCAAAATGAAAATGCTCTTTCTTTTCAACTTTTTCTTCTCTGGAAACTTTACTCCATGCCTGAAACTGGAGAAGACTACAAGAAGGATTATCTTTGCTTCACTATTTAAGATGTCAGTAAAGATGCAGAATATTGGATAAGTCATTTTGACATTTCTTTGTTAGTGTTTGTAGCCCCACTGAGGAGGATGTGGATATGGCATTATGCTATAATTTAACAAAAAAAAAAAATATGCCCTCATCACTTAGTAACACAGAAGAAAATAACTTTGGAAACAGGTTTAGAGGAGGGAAAAAGGTAAGAGTGTTTTTTTCTCTCTGTTATGCTCAGACAAAACTCATATTAACCCCATGTGGAGCTGTCTTCCTGGAAGAGTGATGTGGTGGAAGGTGATGAAAAAAAGCAGCTTAAGGCCACAGGTCTCAGTGGAACTCTGTGCATGGTCTGACAGATGGCCTCCACCCCCCAGGCCTGACATGATAAGAACGTATAGCGTACCTCCTCGCAACACAAATAACACACTCTCAGGGGTTGTCACGGTGACAGATGAGTCAAATGCCGCCGGGGGAGACGGGACGTCCCATGAGGACAGGTTAGTTAGTGAGACGGCGCTTTTAATGGACCCAGTAGTCCCGCAACAGAGACCAAAAATAAAGAAACCAGTATGAGTCTGGAAAGGTGGTTATTTAAGTATTCAATACCTCATCCAAAGGAACTGCTCATTCAAAATAAGGGAATTCCCTGTGTATGATGTAAAAATATGAAACAGAGAAAGAAAACAACACCAAGGTTCTAAGAAGAAAAAGCAACTGTGCAAGTGTGTATGTGTGTATGTGTGTGTGGTCATGTCCGATGTAAGAATGCTGTGCACATTTTGGCTGCTGCTTTAAATTGGGTTTTTGTTTGTTTGGTTTGTATTGTTTGTGGTTTGAGATTTGTTTTATTTTGAACTTTCATCACTGGCCAGAGAGTTTTTACATCGTTGACTAAGAACTGGCTGAGAGATTTTACACCACGGTACTGGAGTTTGATTGGGCCGTGAGCTGAAAGACTCTTCACTGCAGAAGCAGAGTTTGACTGGGCCACAAGACAGGAGACTCTTCACCGCAGAAGCAGAGTTTGACTGGGCAATGAGCCGAGAGACTGTTCACTGCAGAAGCAGAGTTTGATTGGGCCATTGGCAGGAAGACTCTTCACTGCAAAAGCAGAGTCTGACTGGGCCATGAGCTGGAAGACTCGTCACTGCAGAAGCAGAGTTTGACTGGGCCATGAGCTGGAAGACTCGTCACTGCAGAAGCAGAGTTTGACTGGGCCATGAGCCGGAAGACTCGTCACTGCAGAAGCAGAGTTTGATTGGGCCATTGGCAGGAAGACTCTTCACTGCAAAAGCAGAGTCTGACTGGGCCATGAGCTGGAAGACTCGTCACTGCAGAAGCAGAGTTTGACTGGGCCATGAGCTGGAAGACTCGTCACTGCAGAAGCAGAGTTTGACTGGGCCATGAGCCGGAAGACTCGTCACTGCAGAAGCAGAGTTTGACTGGGTCATGAGCTGGAAGACTCTTCACCGCAGAAGCAGAGTTTGATAGGCCATGAGCTGGGAGACTCTTTTCCCCAGAAGTGGAGTGTAACTGGGCCGTGAGCCAGGAGGTCCATCACTGTGACAATGGTGTTTTGTTTGCTGTTGATTTGTAATTGCAAAGCACAATTGTGTTTGAGAAAGATGTAATATAAATTATTATTATTATTATTATTATTATTATTATTATTACTACAAGTCATCTTAAGCATGAACAATCATGGTTGAATAAAAGCTTATCAAAACTGTTTTTGTAGCTTGTGCATCTTTACCCCTTTCGTACTCTAATGCTAGATTGCAGCTGTACAGTAAGTATTCTACAAACGTGGGAAAAGATCTGTAATACATTTTATGCCATTATGCCGTTCCTTATCTGCATGTCTACTATATTAACAGTGTTCTACCTGCAATCCCAGGCAAGAATAAATGTGACCTGCATACTGGCACCCCTGTGTTTAGAGCCGGATGGGTTATTGCTTAGCAACAATGTTTTAAAAACAAACAGGCCGCCATGGAAGTGATCCCAAAACCTGTTATCAGGCCCCAATTTTCACACACTTAAAGCTCATTCTGCTTGGCCCCCATCACTCGCCATGTACCCTTGCGTGGTGTAAGCCCTGGGCTTTTGCTTTTCTTTTCCAAAGCAGCTAATCGACAGCCCACGACAGATCCCAGAACAGTGCAGAACTGCACGGTGCCATGGCAGAGCAAGAATTGGCCCTAAATCTGTTTCCAGAGCAATATCCCAGCAAGAGTAGCACATGCGCCATCAACACAGTGCCATGCATTTCACTTTATTGCTGCTGCTTCAGACAAATTCATTTATTATTAACCAGCATTTCTCTTTCCATTTAACAACATTTATGCTCCCTTTCTCTCTCTCTATCTTCTACCCTCTCACTCTCTCTCATTTTCTGATCCTCTCACTCTCTTTCATGCCTTGCTTCAAGCTTTCAGGAGCGCAGATGTCAGTGGGCGATTTTTGAGAAGCCAGGCACTGTCACCTAGGCAGTCTTCCCTTGAGTTGGCGGAGAAGGAAAGGCTGAGAAGGTGGTTTACAGTTTGCAGTTATGTTCCATTCGCTGCAAAATGTGGCAGCTTGAGTTTCATCTTTGAATCATAATGGTGTCATAAGAATAACTTTACATACAGCAGTTCTGACACGTTGTCAGTGCAGTGAAGGGGTTAAGCAAACACTGCATAAGCGAGTGTGAAAATTGCTAAAGGGTTGCTGACATTTGCACGCAGGCCGCCAGCTGTATAAGGCAGACAGAGTGCAAGGCAGCTCCCGAATGTTTATGTGACAAAGGTCAGGAGGGGCACCCCAGACAGGAGCAATATGTATGTATGTATATGTGAAACACCTCCATGCAGGCATTTCTCCCCACGGATCCCTTCAGCGGAAGGCTAAAACGTGGAAAAAAATAGTGTTGTGCTACGCCAGGGGATCCGAAAATCTCACCATTGGCTCTTGTAAATGCCTGGGACAGGAGACAGGAAGCGAGGAACGTCAGAATTGCCTTGGAGAGAAAGAGCAGGTCTTTTTGCAAACGACATAATACAAATCATCGCGCACTAGTGCAGAAGGAAAAGCACTTTGGTGCAGCTCACCATCAGCCTTGGATTCCTCCTCTTTTCCAGATGGCCCGAGCAGACAGCGCGAACGCTGCTTCCGCCAGCGCCTCCAGCTGTCCCGCTTCGCTGCCGGGGAACGACAATTATTCAGCATCTCACAGGAGACCAGTCTGCAGGGCAGGTTAACATCTTCCTCATAAAATTGCTTCATTTTTTAATACAGAGAGTCCCTCATCACGCCTGGGTGTTGATGCAGAGCAGCATCAGCTGGGCCCAACAGTGGCCACACTTCTGCAAGGCCCCAGGACCACATGCATTTTGGGTCCAAGTAGGGTCACACATGTCCAAGCCTCCTTGTTTTTCTTGCCCTGTCTTTATTGCACTTTTATTGTTTTATTGTAATTTAAAATAACTAAAGAGAGAATGAACCCAACATAACTAACCACAGGAATATATGGTCCAGACAAAAGCATGCAAGAGGACTTTATTAGCAAGCATTGTTTTAATTTATCAGCTCACAGGAATTTGCAAAGCAGAAAGGATGTAAATGAAAGGGTTTGGCCTGGTGTGACTGTTTCCCTTTTGGAGTGAGGCAAAACTCATTGTGGTTGCTACTTAATTTCCTGCAGCATGAAGAAAAAAAAAAAGAAATTAAAGAAATATCTTTGCCATGACTTTGACAAGAATGTGTAAGTCTTAATAAAACCATTTACACATTTTTCTTGTATGTTCCTTGGATCTGTTCAACCATAAGGCTCATCAAAATTCCAAGTATTGGTTTGGTGTCAATTCTGGAATATAATGGAATAATACAGCAGTTAAAATGAATAGCTGAGAACAGAGAGGGCAGAACGCTGGAGTGAACCCTGGGTTGCTCCTGGAGTCAAATGGCATCCTACTCTACATTCTTAAAAATAAAGATTCTTAAAGGGTTCCTAGCATGTGTGGGATAAGATTACTATAGAATCTTTACATTATGCAAGAGGTTCTTAGAACTGAAACAGAGTTGCATTGAAAAGTTCTTTAGGGCAGTGTTTCTCAAACTTATCCTCAGGGACACCCAGATGGCCCATATTTTATCCCTATGTGTTGTGAGCCAGGTTGGAGCTAAAATGTGGACTGTCTGGGGGTTTCCTCAGGACTGGTATGAGAACCACTGATTTAAAGAACCAAAAGTGGTTCTTCTATGGCATCACTTTAAAGAACCTTTTCTGGTTCCATTTGGCATCTTTATTCTTAAGAATGTACCCTAGCACTCACCAAGGACTTCTTACAGCCAAGGAATTAGCTCATGCCTTTATCGCCTCTATGTTGGACTACTGTGATGACTTGCTTTCAAGATTTTCTAGCAAGTTGTCTAACAAGCTCATTGTCTATGATGATCACCAGCTGCCAGTGCCTAGAACTGTGAAACTTACCCCACCTGTGCAATACCTTTTCTATCAGTATTTGAAACTCACACACAATGTCACTTGAATTCTAAGCTGATAAACTACTAGTTTAGCAAATCACCTTTCTATTCAAATTGAGATGCATATATGGGAGTTTATAGACAGTTATGGTAAGCTACTAAATATTTTTGGTTTGTGTATTGCACATTTTCCTAATCCACATGTTGTTCTTAAAAACAAATATATTTCCTCTTGAGTACATTTTCCCAGGGTATTGCTGGACCCTCTGAATTACAATGTTGTTTAGAAGTCAAAATACAAATAATGCTACACATGGTCTTCTGCAAAGGTTTTGGGTCAAATTATAAAAGGCCTGTCAAACTTAAAAGGCCTGTCTTGCTAATGTACTGTACAAAGTGTAACAGGGCAGAAAAAAATAGATTTTAAGTGTTTTGAGGTTTGCACTGATATGAAATACAGCTTTTGTTCATCTAAGCTTTTTTTGCATCATTTTACAAAGCATTTCTATACTGTTGAATAAAACTCATAGAAAGTTTATTTCAATTGTGTAATGAGTTAAACTGCTTGTTACTCAATGGAATTTTTAAACTTGCAGTATGGCCATGAAAATGCTGAAACTGACAATTCTGTTATGAAGCCTAAAACCTTCCATGTATATAGATTGACAATTTAATAAGCACGCATCTGTCATGAGTGTTTAATTGAGTTATCCTTGTGAGTGCCACAATATTTGAAACAAGTTGCTATGGGTAAGGTTCAGCCTCTCAGTTTCATCCTTGGAATGCAATTCAGGGCAATAGCAGTAGGCTAGATCTTGTGCCAAGCATCTAAAAGACAAGTTCTGTCCTTCCATTTAGCATTCAGCAGGCTCATTTGCAGCCCAAACAGCTGCTGCTGAATGTGTAATTTGGAGGTTAAATAATTGAATCCAGGTGTTTGGGCATGATGTGAAGTCCAAATTCTAAAAAGATTTACATTAGTCATCAGAATCATGCATCAAAAGCTGCACTTATATCTTATCTAGAGGCCAGAAAGAAGAAGCACCTGAAATGTATTATGGTAATCACAGTTTTTTTTTCTTTGAAATTAGCACCGTATGTGTGTGCTTTTATTTATGTTTATGAGAAAAGACATGTTTTATCACTTCCTCGTTCTGTGAGGTGCAAGTGTGTGGGTGTAAATGTATGTTAATATGCCTGCGTGCCGTTGTCTCTGTTTGCGAGTGGTTTTGGGCGTTGCAGAGCGTTTTGTAGTCTGTGTTCTTATGGGGAAAGCCTGAGGACTTTGGGTGAGTGCAAATCTGGTGGGGGCTGTTGAGGCTAATGAGAAGAGTTCAGCTAAAGTCCAAGCACACAGATTCAATCTTCAGCAAGCACAAAAAGGCACCCAGAATTCTCATCCAAGGACAGGGTGAACAGAGAAGCGGCAAGGTTCAAAAGTTCAGCCGTCTTAGCATGCGACCTTCTTTTTCAAGCAGCCAGCGTCACACCGACTAATTTACCTCTTTTAGTCGACCCGACTGTGGGACGATCTGAAGGGAATGCCCAATGAGCCATCTCAAAAGACTTCCACGCCTTAATTAGCGCATAAAGAATGCAGATAGGTATTAAGTAGGCCTGAGGATCATCTTCATGGCTAGTGGTTTACAGTGCACAACCTGAAATGAAGTTGTTTAAAACTGTGTAACGGAAGTGTGAAATCAATTCCTTCACCTTTGACCCCTTTCTACGGAAGACTATTTAGGTGTCACTTTTTGGAGGGAACGGAGTGTCAGCTGCCCTGCTCACTCTGCAGGGCGAAGCCCTTTTTATAAAGGCAAATAATGAGATTGCAGCGAAGCCATTGTAAGCAATTATCCACTCCTTTTTCTTTCTCCTCTGTTTCATTTTGTCTGAGAAGGTGATCACAGTGAAAAGCATAATCTTGTTCCCTTTACTCATTTTCCTTTTTTTTATTAAGCAATATTTGCCTTGGATATGTTTCTTGTCCAAATAAGAGGCAAATCCATTCAGTAGTTTCAAAAAATGTTCACTGAGGCATCTGACAAATGCTTCCTCAGGCTGGGGAAGGCTTTGCCACGTCGTGAAGCTGAGCTATGCTGCGCTTGTGCTGGGTTTGTGGGTCAGGGTCTGGCCTTCCTCCAGGGCTGCCATGGTTATATCCCAGAGGTTCCATGCCCAGAGCCTCCTCCCCAGCCTGCCCTGGCGCTACAGAAACCATGGTTAAGGGTGGGTATGGCTGATCAATTTCAATTAAATCACACAGAAAACAGGCTACTGTGGAGCAAACTGAGGCAGGGGACCAGATGAGTGATTAAAGCCGTCTGGTGAAATCATTTGAGAAAGTATGAAAATGACTGTGACCGACCCTCCGGAGGCCTTTTTTTAATGCCTTTTCTGACTCTGCCTTGCACTGATGACCCGACTTGCTGCAAGAACCATGGCCTTATCCCGAGTTTGAACCCCCCCTCACTGTTTGGAGGCCATCAAGAGCACATGTGCACAAGTTGAGACATAACTCTCTCTCATGACATCCTTCAAACTATCCTAATGTTGTTTGGGATGGGTTTCAAATTTGAAGAGACATAATATTAACAGTCCCGGTCCTCGGCGCTGATGTAGTGAGGCCTGAGACAGAGCAACTATTTCAAGTGCCCTGGTATGTGGTGGGAAGGCCAATTGGATTGTGTATCATATTGGTCATGCTAAAGACAGCTGCTGCAAAATTACAGTAGCACGCTCCCACCACAACTGACCGAGCTAGAGCTCGAGCAATTAATCAGAGGTTAACCAGACAAACCTCATGTAGGATCTTTAATTTGTTGTACCTAAACCCCATCTGAAAAAGGACCAAGCACAGCAAAACCTTTCTAAAAGTAAATATGTTTACGATAGAGCTTCGCCAAGGAATTTCTCATGACATTCTCAAGTACATGCATAAAAATGCCTGAACTTTTACAACTTCGACGTGGAATTTGAGGATATAGGCTGGCAGAGGACAGAAAGCACAGGCGCACCCTTGATTTTTTTTTTCTTCATATTCACCAGAGACATTTGTTCACTTACTCCGAGAAGCAGTTCAAGCATGGAAGTTAGAGGTTTGGTAACATGCTGTGCAAAGTTCTTAACAGGTACAATGGGGCTAATCTAAAGATTATGCACTCTTTCTTTTTGGAGTGCAAGTGTTTCTCTTTCTCTTAACTTCACTGTTGAGTGCCAGGAGTGCCCAAACATTCCAGTGGGTCAAACTGTAATCTGAGTGGTGAACCAAAAAGGAAATGTGTGTGAAATTCACTTCCCACTCACTGACTGCATAAAACATAGGTCAGTGCCAGGGTAGGCATCTTTAGTCCTATTCGAACTGGATTAGTTTTACCTGGGGAGGGGCTTTCATTTGAGTGATTGCTGATGGGTTTCATGATTATAGCTCAGTACAAATCTGCAATGTCCATAGTTTTTACAAGTCTGCTTCACTACAAGTAATAATTTCAAAGCAAATTACCATTTATAATTATAAACTGAACTCTGAGCTCCCTCAGTAATAGTCCTGTTTGAATTGACATCTCTGTAATGTAATAACAAGAACAGGTAATAGGAAATGGGGTCTCACTTTATTTGGATAGTCCCCTATAGATTATCTACAGATGTTCAAATTGTTAACAAACTATCTGTTGAAACTCAGTTGATTCTAAACAGTGGTGGGGTTAGGATTAGGATTTGGACCAGGGTTAGGGCTAGGACCAGGGTGAGGGTTGGATTAAGGTTTTGGGTTGAGGTTAAGGTTAGGATTAGAGCCAGGTTTAGAGTCAAAGAAAATAATGGCCAATTTAGTAGATACTTAGTGTAATGGAACTTGAAAGTAAATTAAGTCTACAAAGCATCTAAAGTGGATTATCCAAATAAAGTTTTACCGAAAATGGTGCCATTTCCCCTTTTTTGCGTCCTGAAGACAAGGCTGACCGTATAAATACAAATCCACAACATATTTGGTGATGGCAGAATTACAATGAGAATGAATGGAAAATGAATATGTCGAAAGGACCTCTTGGAGTAAATGAGTAACACCGTCGACATTAACAAAGTTGAATGAACCCACTGTACTAGCCTAATGCTAGTCTACATGGCATTTAGCCACGCTGTATTGTTATTGTTTTGAAGTGTGCCACCTGTCCCATAATGCTGACATAAACGTCTGAGCAATGATATTTCGATCCCGTCTATTTGAGGTACTTGGGGGAAACTACCCAGCACCTTTATCCCATATGAATCAACCAGTCAAATCACGCATAAATTACATTACTGGCCCTCCTCTGGAAAAATAATCCAGGTCCAATAGGGCTTTTCCCAAACAAAAAGTCTACCCTTGCCAAATTAGCCCCATAAGAGTCGTTGTTTGACTAGCCATGCTGTGAGGCCATGTACTTTTGTAGTGGTGGAATTCAATGCATAGTATCTCCTTGAAAATAGTAAAATAAGAACTGGACAGTTGTTGTCTATATTTAATAGTAAGGACAAACATCAGACGGTGTGATTTCACAACTTGGGGTGCCATGTAGCCTTTGTAACTCCTATAAATTAAACTATATATTTTTCATTTTCATTTTTCAACACTGGATCAAAGTAAATATGCATTCAGCCATTGAAATTGTGTCCTTTGCTGACAATGACTTAAATGAGTAACAGCACTGACTGTGACAAAGTTGAGTTTTTTAGCATGTACACAAAATACGGTTAATTAGCATCCATGCTAACAGCATCAAGATATTAAGGACATTATAACTTATGTAAAATGTATTATTATAAAGAATAATTCATTTTTAATCTATAATTTGAGTAACAAGATTATACATTCAAAGTGGTGTCAGTCAACTTCACAATATCATTGAAATTGAATTTGAGCTAATGCAAATTCTCATTGAACATATGGCGTGCAATATTACAGATGTTTCACAGGGATGAATGTGTACAGATAACAGTGTTGAGTGATTTATAGCCTATAGTGGACTCATGAAAAAGGACATTTCAAGCACAAGTTAAATGGATTTTTACATTAAAACAAAAATAACATTTTTCATGTATCTTAATGTATTTCAAGGTAAATTGTAAGGCTTCAACTTTCTAATATTTTCTTTTTCAAATATTCTATTGAAAATGATCTTGAAAATTTGAATGGTCTTTAAGAAAAAAGCAAAGCAAAGATATGTGCACTGAGCAATTAAAATTGACGTTATCAAACAGCCCTGTTGATTTCGTAGATTCTTGTTTGCCAGTTTCTTAATCAAATGTTTTATTCCATCTTAAATAGTGCTGGTGCCAGACCATAACTGCTGCACCATTCAAGGTGGAACACAAAATTTGAAACTGGCAGTTAGGAATTGAGTCTCGACAGCCTGATATCTGACTACTGTCAAAATATCACCATGGCTTTGACAGGAAAAGACTTTTTGACCAACATGAAAAAAACTAGCCATAAATGACTCATTATCTTTCTGTCCTTAGAGGCACTCTGCTTCTGCACACTACAGGCGACTTGCTGTTTCCCATCGGACTGATAAAAAATGACGCACTGAAGTTCATGCTTTCATAAAACAGACAAAAGTCCCAGCTATTCGAATTGTGATTTTGTTTAGTCGTAGTGGGCTGGGACAGAAATGCTGTTTTCTAAGTGCAGTAGATATAACATCAGTGGAACACAAATGGCACCCCAGTGGTGGAATGACCCAGCACTGAAGGATTAAGATTAGATCAGGGCCACAGTCATGGATTTGTCTCTGTGAGCATGACATCATCTTTTCTGGGGATTTCATCTCATTTTCAGCTTTGTGCTTCTGGAAGGGGATACTGACTACAGGATCACATATTCACACAAAATACAGTCAAGTTTGGAAGCACAAAAAAAAAAGTCATCTCAAATTTTCCTATCGCTACAGGCTTGGAGATTGGCCCTTGCAACAACAGGTTGTAAATCTGTGCTGTTATTGCATTTTTCCCCTTTGCTATTGAAATTGAGGCCTCTAAGGCCTGCCTTGAGATATTCGATCATACCTTGACGTGGCAAAACTAAGTCTGATCCTCTAAGCTTTGACTGTTTCCCCCTAGTGCCCCTTTCAGCAGGAATAATTTCTAGTTTGTGTACAATTTCAAAGCGCCAAAAAGGCTCAAATTCCTGCTTGGTCTTGCTCATGACTACAGTGAGGTTGTGAGTTATGGTGTGCCACTGCATTTCTGCTCATATTGTGCACAGGTCATAATTATTCCTTTGCTTTTTTCCTTGGTGTACATATCATAGTTCCTGGAGTTTGAAACAGGAAAAAAGGCATCATAGTACATTTGCTGCTTGCTTATTAACCATTCTGTGACCTTGCCTTGTGATTAATAATGTTTTCCTTTGGCCTGCACTGAATCTGCATCCCTCCTTATAAAGCTGTCTAAATATGTTCAAACAATTTAGGCATGTTGTGTAAAGCAAATAATTAACTCTCTGCCTGCAATGTAAACATATTAAATAGTTAATAGTTAGCCCGCAGGCTGTGTGTCTTTGTTTGCATCTGCTGTGCCATTTTGGCACAATGTCTTTTGATTTAGTCCAGTTTACTTCACTTATTTAAAGACCCCCTGCACTCAATGTTTGGCGGGGTTGTATCAAATGTGATACCATAAGGTTACATTTTTCCATTAAAAACACCATGAATCATGAATAAGCTTGAACGTTTCACAATCAAGTATACTAAAACATGCTAATGAGACAAACACAGTGTGGTGACAGGAAACTTATGGCTACAGAACATGCCTGTGCTAATATAGCTAACTTGTTTGAAATGTTTGTACTGTGTAGTTAGCTAAAACAGATATAAGTCAGTGGACTATGTAATTAGCTAAAATAGACAACATGGTGTGGTAAAATGGAGCATAAGCCACTCTTGTTCCACTCTACTCTTGTTGTTAGCACTACAAGCTAGCAAGCTAGTGAGCAGGCTACAACAATTGCCACACACCACAACACTGGTTCAGTTCTGGCTAACTGGAGCTCCACTGACATGATTTAGAGGATAAAGACTCAAATCTGAGCAAGTGAAGTCAAGTGTTTGTTGTTGGAGTGACAAAGTCAAAATCTAACTTGTTCTGTGATGTATTAGCCTGCTATGCTCACACTAGCATAAAAAGCTCCACTAAAGCCTATTCCCCTTAGCATTGGTCAACATTTAGCAGGGTTTTGTCAAATGTGTGATTTAACATATATTGGTTGATAAATTGATCTCACACATTTACTTTCTAGTTTATTTAATGATAAAATGAGAACTGTTTTTATTTCTGCCCAGCTCAATCTCATCTGCACAATCTGTTCAAACACAGGGTTGTGCATATTCATAACTCAATAAATCACCGCATTCTTGAAGGGGAATTTTACACAATTTTCTAAAATTCTACGTAAATAAGATGTAAACACAATTATTTAGAGTGGTTCAAAGTAAAATTGTTCACTATGGATAAACTTACTGAATCAGATTTCTTTACAGTGGTAGCGACAGGAACCAGGAGTCGAGATGCCTACAATGTAAATTTAATCATTTAATTTAATACCCAGAATGAGCAGTGAACCTAAATGTGTCTTCTAGAAACTATTGCCTTATCACACCCTGCATATATCTCTCTGCCATGAATGGCTTTTAAAACAATGTGTTTTTGGTCAAAACTTTATCGGCAACAGACATCAGGCTGCCTATCCATGACCATTTCATGCAATACGTTTATGTGAAGAGGCATCTGGTTCTTATCACCATCACTGTGAACAAGTCTGACTCCATACAGTTGTATAGAATTTGCATTTCACATCAAACCACTCTGAAATACTTTATTTGCATCTTAAACATTCAATAATGCAGACATTTTGGGAAAAATGGTATCCCTTTTAGAGTGTAAAGGTTTAGGCATGCTCTAAAATTCTTGGACACAACAATACTACATACAAATATTTAATAATACCATATTTAACATAGATTAGTATGGTTTAACTTTGGTTGGGCTTTAGAGGTACATTACTTAATACATTATTTACTTGGTTTATGTCCAGTCACTTAAAAATAGTGCCTGATGAAGATGGCTACTGTAATCATTCACAGCACTTCTCAGGCTTAAGTCTTAGATTCAGTCAAAACTATTATGCAGTAGCTAAAATAATTACAGACACCATCACTCAGTGGTTTTCACTGTAGACTCAAATAGTGCTTTAACTGAGATATAAGACTGATCTCAGAGAGCATAAGGGATTAGTAACCTGAAACGTAATATTGTTCATTACTTTTACAAAGCCTGAGCGTTCAGAAGTGCAGTGACCATCTGCAGAGGTTTTCTGGCCAAACCTAATTTAATGATTTTACTGTGGGGTTTTTACTTAACTCCTTTTCCCGGCTCTATGCTGAAGGGAATGCAGTAGCTATGCTAAAATTAACAAAGGAGGATCAGTCGTTGAGAGAGCTCAGCTCCTTATCTCTCTGCAAATCCATCTTGGGTGCTTTCGTTTGTTGCGGGTGGAAAAAAATCAGGAAGTAAGCAATCAGACTCTTTTTTTTCCCAACCTTGGGCTTAGAATAATCCCTCTGCTGTTTCTATTCTCAGTTCTCACAGCTCTTAGGCTGAATGTTAGCGTCCTTCCCTCGCTGCGTAATTATGTCCCTCAGTGCCTCGATTCCACAACTGCTTTAAACAGGTTTTTCCCTTTTCATCACTCTTGAGTCTTGCTCTCAACGAGAGGACAGGCCCTTTCAGTACAGGCTGCGGAGTATCACATTGGCCTGAAATAAATTGTAGGAACTGTCAGTGCTCTGGACGGGATGGCAGTGAAAACCACAGGAATCTCAGCGTTCGGGCTATACCTACAAAAGAGCAAATAATGCTGATGCTTTGGGACAGCTCATCCTTTGGGCTTGCTTTCTCACCAATTCAAGTGAGGGAAACGAAAAGCTTTGATTGTGTTCCAACGCCTGCAGATGCTCTGTTGCAGGCATAAAAGGATGTTTGAAGTAATCAGAGACATGCCCTACAGAACCTGATCATAAATACCATCATGCCACTTGTGTAACTCACCCTCAGTCGAAAACTTTGAATGACCCCTGACGAAGCAGGAAAGCAATTTGGCTGTGGGTATAGAGCTACATTTAGGCAGCATGGAGAAATGCTCAGATCAGATTTGTTTTCCTTCTTCACCTGAACAGATTCATGAGTTTAGACATGCTATTGGTGCATGATCATTGGCTGAAATCACTGGGTTGTCTTTCATAACAGAAAGAGGCTGAAAAAAGGTGTGATTGTTTGCTGTTCTTTGTTCAAGTAGGTCATGTACATTGGGATATAAAATTCTTGCCTAGTAATAAAAGTGTTCTCAATTTAAACACTCAAGGGCCCACAATGTGGAAATTTCCCTTGTCTTTTTACAATGAAGTACTACATATAAGAATTTGAAGTATTGTATAAACATTTTCAAGGTTTTAAAAACATAACATTCACTACTTATTCCAGGCCTGTCAAACTGGGGGCAAACTTTCAGGCCAAAGTGCTGCAGAGATTAGCATTTACCCTCATCTAACACTCTAAATTCAATTATGAAGGCCTTGCTAATTAACTAATGAGCTGAATCTGGTGTGTTTAATGAGGCAGCTGAAGTCTGCAGTGTTTTAACCTGCAAGGACTGAAGCCTGTCACAGGTCTGTGTATGGAAGTCACACTGCAAAAACAGCCCATTTTGAATTCACTGTTTCTGTGATGTCACAGCAACTCATTTACATCTATCCACCTATTCAACATACTGCGGTTTAACGCCACCCATTCATATTGTTCTTCGTAGATTGTAGGGAGTGTTTTAGCTCTGAGTGCTTTTTTAATGAAGCACAATAAAGGACAACCAATCAGAACAGAATTGTATATTATAACAGTCTTAAAGTCACAGTAACAAAAATAGCCTGTTTAATTCTAAGGGATGACGAGAGGTTAGAAAACGGTAATGTAAAATTCAATTATGATTTTTGGTAGAAAAGCCAGAGACAAGCTAGTGAGTGACTATTAGTGCAACTAATGCTCATTTCTGCAGAAAGTTGAAGCTTCTAAAAGGACTTTCTTTTTTACTTGAAGCTCAACAGACATATTAGCATGTAATTTACCCTGCAGCACTTTCACAGTGACTCTTTCAGTAGAGAGGCCTGGTATAGAGCTGCTGCCACTGTTTTCCATTTCTTATAACCCATCAAATAGGCTGCCACTAGAATTCATAGTCGGAGATGCAGCTATGACTTCCAGAAGGCCTAGAGTGATGTTTTTTTCTCATTAAATTGGTCCAACCCACTGGAAATCAATTGTTCGATTCCTCTCTCATTTCTTTACTATGCTGATAGTTAATCTAACATATTAGGGCTTCTTTGCTGCTTTTGAAGTCCTAACCAATAGGAGAGCTCACTTGGCTATATCTGTCTAGATACCACAGAGAAAAACCATTCCTGGTTCTAAATCTGCCAATTTTTCACTGCGGATTTTAAGAATTTGATCTTTTTTTTGTTTTCATTCAAAACTTTACAATGAAACTTTAAGTGTCAATATGTACTTTTTGGACTTGTGTAAGGTCCTCAAAAATCTCCAAGACCAAAGATTTATATATATGTGTGTGTGTGTGTGTGTGTGTGTGTGTGTGTGTGTGTGTGTGTGTGTGTGTGTGTGTGAGTGTGTGTGAGAGAGAGAGAGAGTGTGCATTTGTTTGTGTGTTCTAATCAGTTCTTGCTGCTTCTATCAATAAGGGCTGGTAGATACATGAAAAAAACACTGCGCGTTTAAACAAAGGAGGTAGCCCTTCTGGGCAATGGAAAGTACACTGCCAAAGTCAGGGACAGTGATTGGGGAGATAAGCAAAGGGCAGGGGGAAAGCCTGGCCATGGAGCCAGTGAATGGTTTGTAGAGATCAGGGAGGAGGATCAGTCCTGGCTACGCTCTATGCTCCAGCAGGAAACAGACAAATGATGTCAGAGATAACCAGATTCCAGGCCCTGGGCCCTGCACAGATGCACAGCGTTACATTTGGCTTTCTTGCGTGGAAGATGAGTCAGGTAATTTTACAGGGGGATAATCTTTGCAGCTTGGTGAGCCTCATTAAAATCCTTTCTCTAAGCCAGCTGTGTCACTCATGGCCCTGACCACCACTGATGAGCGCTCCCAGACTGATGCAATGTTGAGCTGCCAGAATAAAAGCATATTTAAATACACTGCAGATAATGTTCCAATCTTTAATCCTACTTGCCATGTGAAGTATTATGGAAAAATAAGGGGTAAGTCAGAGAAACTAGTTGCACTGAACCATGTAGTATGTAACTAAAGTAAATTTACATGGACATGTTAGCGACCGTTTGCCTGTAAAACAGTTCTTTGCTATCTCGACCACTGCAAAGCACCAGCCTATCATTAGGCATGCTAGCACTGTTCTATGTTCTCCAGAGAAGCTAATTTACTAAAGCTTTTTATGATTTAAGAAAGTGTGTCTACAAGGGATGACATAAAGATGGTTGCACGCCTCTTTTATCCTAGAGTGGAGTCTGAATACTTCCTGCCCCCCAAATCCAGCAGAGGTCACTGTAATTATGCATCCTATTGCACAGAATGGACTGTATCGAAGAGTTCCAATTCAAAAATAGGGCTTGGGTCAGATGACTCAAAATGCAATATTAGCATAATTTATGATGCAAACAGCAGGACTACGACATTGACATTGCCCAGTATTGCAATAAAGGTGTGCATCTGTGAAGCCATAATAGGAACACTACCATTACTAACACAAGGGAGGCCTATATACTGCAGCAGCAATGAATCTGTCCCCTCCTTTGCCTTGAAGTACATAAATACACAACAAAGCTGAACTATGCATGACTCTTTATGGCCAAACATCTTGTGATGCTTATACTTATAGTTTTTGCCTGAGGCAGCGAGAATAATCTATTTGTGCAAGCAAGTTCATAATGACGTACATCGATCATGCATTACATTATGACCACCTCCTTGTTTCTACGCTCATTGTCCATTTTATCAGCTCCACTTACTATATAGGTGCACTTTGTAGTTCTACAATTACAGACTGTAGTCCATCTGTTTCTCTGCATACTTTGTTAGCCCCCTTTACCCTGTTCTTCAGTGGTCAAGACACCCATGGACCTTCACAGAGCAGGTACTATTTGGGTGGTGGATCATTCTCAGTACTGCAGTAACACTGACGTGGTGGTGATGTGTTAGTGTGTGTTGTACTGGTCTGAGTGGATCAGACACAGCAGTGCTGCTGGAGTTTTTAAATACCTCAGCGTGCTGTGGGCAGCGTCCTGTGACCACTGATGCGTCCTGTGACCACTGAGGATCACCAACACAAACTGTGCAGCAGCAGATCACCTCTGACTTTACATCTGCAAGGTGGACTGACAAGGTAGGAGTGTCTAATAGAGTAGATAGTGAGTGGACAAAGTGTTTAAAAACTCCAGCAGCACTGCTGTGTCTGATCCACACATACCAGCGCAACACACACTAACACACCACCACCACGTCAGTGTTACTGCAGTGCTGAGAATGATCCACCACCCAAATAGTGCCTGACCTGTGAGGGTCCATGGGTTCCTTACCACTGAAGAACAGGGTAAAAGGGGGTAAACAAAGTATGCAGAGAAACAGACGGACTACAGTCTGTAATTGTAGAACTACAAAGTGCACCTATATAGTAAGTGGAGCTGATAAAACGGACAGTGAGTGCTGAAACCAGGAGGTGGTCATAACGTTACGCCTGATCAGTGTATAAACATATGTATGACATCACCATCCACATTATTAGATCCCCCTACCTTGTCAAACTACTATATCTGAGGGACAGCAGGGCTCATCAGCCCTGCTCCTGGAGATCTCCTGAAGAGTTCCAGCCTTGATTGATCACATCTGATCTGATCATCATCTGATCTGCTGGGAAGAAGATCTCCAGTAAGGTGGGTGACCACTTGTGTACAGTCACCAACTGTAGCCCATCTGTTGTCATGCACAACTGGCCAATGTCTGACCACTAGATGCTTTCTTTAGATATGGGAGGTGAACCATTCTCAACACTGTATCAGGTGCAGTAGTTTCTGGCACATGTGCAGTGTCACTACTAGGTTGAGTGACCCATCACACAAAAAATTATAATGAAAATAAAATAAAATCTAGTCAAGACTGCTTATGTGGTCAGAAACTGATTGTTGATAAAGGGGTAGCTAGTGCATGAATTTTTTACTTTTCCTTTGACTTTCCAATTCCTTATGCAAGTGGATTATCTCATATCCTCAGAAATATCTCCTAAAAATGAACAATTTGCATGTATGTATTAAATAAAATACAAATTAAGGGTGCTCTCTGACGTTTGCACATTACTGTATACATATATTGATTTTATTATGTCTTTTAATTTATGTTTTCAAAATTTCAGAAGCTTCATTACTGTTGGGTATTTGTCATATATCCTGTTGTACATGCAATGTTTCTGCCACGTCTGTTTCATAAAATATAAACCCTCTTTGCCTCATGACTTGTGATATGATATAGTTTTACTAAACAACACGCCCACATATTCTTTACCATTCTAAGACTGTAAACATTGATAATATATTCCACTGGACACGTAAGAGACATTTAAATCCCTGTTATTTTAGGAAAAACCATAAGCCACAGCATTAAAGGCCTTGTTTGCCATTAGGAACCCGTTGAGTAAATCAGTGCAGAATGTTAGTGGCTAAACCCCTCTGTATTTAATTGCATGATACAATTTATTTTTAACTGAACATATCATATGGGGTATGTTTAACTGTACACATTGAGTTGATTTTAGATTAATTCATTTTGTGACGAGCGTACTGCGGCTATGAACCTCATCCAAGAGAAGGAGGAGGACCCCAAGAGTAATTGCATGTGTGCTGTAACTGAGAAAATGAATAACAACTTGCAGATTTCGCCGACACAGCCACTTGGATGCAGACGAGCTAACACATGGCCAGCATACTGCACTTCAGTTTTCACCCTATACCATATATGATCATGCTTTCTTAGCAGGCCAACACACAAGGCTTCTCAGTCCTAGTCTTTTCACTTTACTCACGACACACTGCATTAAATAAGGACCTACATCACCATGTAGTCTGAATACTAATATGGGCAATAGTGTATGTACATGTATGTCTGTAGTGGAGAAGGGGAGAAAATCAAATCTAGGTTGGGTGACAAAACTCAGAGTCTTTATGATAAAGTGCACTGTATGGAGGAGGGCGAACAAAGGCGAGAGAGACACTGCTGACAAGGGCCAGACAGTGCAGCTCCGAGTGGGACATGTCTAAGCAGGTCTTATCTGGCTCCACACAATTTCATGGTTGTTTGAAACAAGTGGGCCATGTACAGCTCAATCATTGGGATTTCTCTCTCTAAAAGTTTCCACGATTTGCTGAGAGCTGAAAGCCCGAGAGGGTTGAGGGGATAGTTTTCCCTGCAATTAGACAAAAACCTTCAGACTACTGACCTTTTAACTGGTACTTGTTTCGTTATGTTTTGCTACGTCAAGCAGAATTTTTATTCTTACCTATGTCTGAAAGAGACCTCAGTTACAGTTGTATGCAATATTTTGGATACCCAGGTCAAATAACCTATTTTGTTGGTTTTCTAAGAATATGCAACCTCTACAGAGAGATTAAATATGGCAATTTTTTGCAAAGTTTAGTGCACAGTTTTTATTTATTTGCTGAATTTAAAATAACATATTAAAATGTGCCACAACCCTTGTTCATGCCTCATTTTATGTTTGATTGTTTTCCACATGATGTATAAGCAAATAAGTAGTAATTGTGCAAAATGTGCAGATGTATGTTCTCTGTTGAGGATGTATTAACTCCCTCACTATACACAAGGCTCCTCAGCTCAATCCCTATGGGCTTTATACCCCTCTAGCCAACACTTGGCATTGGGCATTGTGCCCTTAGGCTCACATGGCTGCTTCAGAGTGTCCCATTCAATTGCCAGTGCTTTTCTATGCTTTCTATTTTATAAGCTGTGCATATGCAATTAAACACCTGTGTCATCTGAATTCACTAAATAAAAGGGGTGTCTGGATACTCTTGGACATATGCCATATTTTACCACAGAAAATCAACCAAATATAATTTGACCAGGGAAACTTTTATATGATTTATATCATGATTATAAATATTTACAATGATTGTAAAGCTAATTTAATTGAGACAAATCCTTACAGTAAATATTACAGAATAATATTGACAAAAATGATCATTTGAAATGGTCAGCTGTAGAAATTAAAATGATTTTGCTTTGTTTTTTAATGAATAGAGACTGAGTAAGGGCTGTGCTTTACTGTCCTTAAGGAGTGCAGTTACAGTACCATGCCTGGAAAGTGTTTGGACACTGGAGATAAATACGTGCTGGTTAGGAGCTGATAAAACATCACAGCTGAGCTATCCAGATTAACATCACTGCAAACCTCACAGAGACATATTCTTGGTAAATTCCCCAGCGATCCATCAGCACTCGCAAAACCAGCTGAGTCCGGGAAAAGGCAGACTCTCGGAAGGTTATTCACAGAATGATGCAATAAAAAACGGCTGCATCATTCTTTTCAGCCACTACTGGCTTGAAGGACAGAAAAGGTTTTTGTTTTCTTTTTTTTTTTTCTCGGTTTCGTTTGCTTCACAAATTTCACAACTGATGTAGTTTGCTAATCCCCTTTCGAGTTACAGTTGACATGTTAACCGTTCTTACTATGAACCTGTTGACCTCATGTTGAAGCTCCGGGCTGAATGTTTTGTCTAGGCATGGCTTTTTTTCTTGTAAAGATCCTCATACAATAAATACTGTCAGCTGTCAAACTGTTTCATGTTGAAAAATGTTCTTGGAAGATCATCTAGCTTCTTGTCCTGAGAACTCGTGATCATCTGCAGTTCTCAAAATTGTCCCACACTGCAACAAATTTATCAGATAGGGTGGAGAATTAAAATAGCTATTTCCTCTGGAGTTTTAGGAAATGTGTTGACCTTTAACTGCACAATAAATCTGCGAGGGGAAAAAAGGCTCTGACAAGCAGGGATAATATAAATTGATGTGTTTGCAATATTCTGGGCTTTGTTTTATCCTTACTGAGACCTGTGGGGAAGCTTCGTTGAGCGCAGCACATCACGAGCATGAATATTTCATCTTGTGTCATTGATAGACTGGAACTGCAATTGGTTTTTACAGCAAAGGTTCGAATAGCTGAGATCTTTGATCGATCGGACAGGAAAGGTTTTCATGTGAGAAGCTGCATTCTTGGGTCCAATAATTAAAATACACATAAAGCAAGCCGGACTGCAAGCAGTCATGCCTTTTCAGTACCTGCAGATGGATTAGAGAGCGAGAGATTCATGACTCCTCTAAGCCCAGCTATATAAATCGAGCACATAAAGAAGACAACAGACTAATAAGAGATGCCTGAGAGAGATTTGCCTTCCACTGTGCACCATTTAAAGTAATGTACAACATGCCAATGAATGACTTAAATCACTTCACGTTGTACAAAAATGTATGTTCACGTCGACTCCCTGTGTAACAGTGGCCTTGACCAGAGAGCATTACTTCACACTCCCATTTTATTAATTTCATCTGAAAACTTGCACTGTAATCCATCTACACACACATAAAACCTTCTTTAGCAGTTCCACAGGCAATTTATTTGCACCCCCAGATGTTTTCTGACCAGCCTGTAAAAATGGATGATGAAGAAACACTGTTCAAACGGGGGGGGCTTATGGAATTATTAGAATTTGGAAAGATGTAAATCACGTTTTTTTTTTTTTTATTCAATCATAGTGTCGCTCTTTGTTCACAGTGTTATTAGTTTGTATAATACATGTAAACATGGTAAGCGAAAGAGAACAGAGTATACTTTATTTAAGACCTAATGGCTACAAGTCTTTTATCACTCTGCCTGGCTTAATTGGCAGTCACTTACTATTAAACCTCATTGTAACATGGATCAGTTGCTTTAATGGCAAAGTCATTGTGAATTTTTATGGCTGAAAATAAGATTTATATTTTTCATATGCTTTAGAATATTACACAGACTTAAATGCTCCCAAGACCACTCTGCACAGACTACTTGTAGTTACAGAACTGCAGCACAGGTAGATGTTTATGTAGGTTTATGCACCAAACTCTGTTCCAAAAAAGATGAAACATACATGAAATGCAAGTAAAAAACAGAAAGCAATGATCGTAAATCCACAAAAAAAAAAAAAAAGGTTTACCTTGTCAGTTCCATTGTTTTTGAAAATATACACCCTACACACTATTCTGAAATTGATGCCCTCAGCACATTCCAAAAAAGTTGACACAGGGCAATTTACAACTAAGAACGTTGTGAAATATTCAAAAAACATCTTAAACAAAGATCATCCAGGAAAAGTCTTTTGAGAACAACAATGGCCTCACCACCAACAAAATGTGTCAGCATTCAATACAACAGGTTAAGAACGACGTTCCTTAGCAAGCGATTGCAAGGGTTTTAGGTGTTTCATCCTCTACATTGCATAATATCATCTCTCATAATCTATGTGTGTGTACAGGGCAAGGCTGAAAACCATAAATAAATGTGACCTTTGATGAACATCCCTCAGATGACATGTTTCTGCATTGGATATCACCACATGGGCTCGGGAATACTTTGACAAACCTTTGCCAGTAAACACCTTTCTTCCACAAACACCTGCTTCCACAAATGCATGTTAGGAGTGTACTATGCACAGTGGAAGCCATATGTTACCAGTGTTGAAATGTTGCTTACTGTGGGCTCTGAAATGGACTAATGCACAGTGAAAATGTACATTGTGATCTGACAGATCAACCTTTCAGACCGGAAATAATGCTGTGTTCTCTAGGCCAAAGAAGAAAAGGATTGTTACCAGCATAAAGTTCAAAAGCCAGGGTCTGTCATGGTATGGTATGAGTAAGATGCACATCAGTGATATGTGCACATTTTGGAACAACATATGCTGCCTTCTAGAAAACATCTTTTTGAGGGACGTCCATGTTTATTTCAACATGACAATGCCAAGCCTCATTCTGCACGTGTTACAGCAGCATGGCTGTGTAATCAGAGAAAGCCGGGGCTAGATTGGCCTGCTTGCAGTCCAGACCTCTCTCCCATTGAAAACATTATGAAGGCCCCATGTGATTGCGCAGTTGAAGACCTGTATAATAAAAAAAAGAATAAAGAATATTACTTTGAAAACTAGATCAGTTGGTATCATATGTCCCCAAATGATTATTAAGTGAAGTTAAATGGAAAGGTGAAAACATGGTGATAAACATGCTCCTCTGACAACGTTTCTGACCATGTTGCTAGCATCAAATTTGGAATGAGAGTATATTTTAAAACAGATCAATAAAATTCATACTGAACTGAACTTTATTCTATCATAATTGAATATCAACGATACATTTAAACAGATTACAGTTTTTTATGACTGCTTAAGCATGATTTTGAAAACAGGGCTCATTTTAACTCTAAACACTACACACAATTCACACAGGCAGAAACACAAGTAGCAGAACACTTCAGGTCTTTTGAAAAATGAAACACTTCGTTCAAAACTATACAATAATTTATGAAAAACCCAACTTTGTGTTCAGAAAATCTGATTCAGAACCAGTTACACACTGCTGTGCTCAATCTAAAACACCTTTAAAACATCTGCTTTTTAATGACATAGTCTGGGTTTGATTTTACTCAGAGATAATGTTAGAGTAAGGTTTATGAATAACCAAACACAACAAACAAAACCAGCACTGCACACTGATGAATGTTTTTACTCCTCTTCACAGTGAAACATTAGTCAATACATCTGTGCAATTCCAAAGATTGCATTTTACACTGAAATTCAGAGCAGAACATTTTCTAATTATAATATAGTTGATAAACACAGCAAAAACATTTGTGAAGACAAAAAGAAAAATCTCACCTGTTACTTGTATATAGTGCTTACGCCTGATTGGTGAGTTTACAATCAAGCACTTAAGTGTCTGTATATGTGATTGACTAATTGGTTC